>NC_045438.1:152777467-152893895 GCF_002776525.5 Piliocolobus tephrosceles
AACTTAAAGTATAATAAAAAAAAAAAAAAAAAAAAAATTAGCCAGGTATGAGGCAGGTGCCTGTAGTCCCAGCTACTCAAGAGGCTAAGGCAGGAGAATCATTTGAACTTGGGAGGTGGAGTTTGCAGTGAGCCGAGATTGCACCACTGCACTCTACTCTGGACAACAGAGTGAGACTCTTGTCTCCAAAAAAAAGTTAAAAAATAAAAATAAAATAATCAGGAATTGAATGTCGTATAGAGTAGGTGAGACTGAGATTCAATTACATTTTTTTAGATACCCATTTGATCCACCATGCCACAGCTATTGTATTTCAAGAATCTATATACCCTATGTTAAGCTTTGCTCCTAACACTTTTTCTATTTCATTTTTAAATTGTCTACACCAATGCCAGTACCACACTCTTTTCATTACTCTAGCTTTGTGCTTGGTGACAATATTGTTTGGGCTAGCTCAGCATCTTAAGCATCTTCAAGAGTGTCTTGGTTATTTTTGGGATTCTGCTCTTCCATACAAATTTTAGAATTGGATTATCAAATATATCAAAAAGCACTGTTGGGATTTTGATTGGAATTGCATTAAATATATATGTCAATGTATAATAGTGAGTCTTCCTAATCATAAACATGGTATGTCCTACATTTAGTTGAAAATTTTCATTAAATTTTTCTCTATAAAGTTGTTGCCTATCTTTTGAAGATTTCACAGACGCATTTTTGTCATTGTGAATGGTATTTTTTCTTAAATCATCTTTCTGTTGTTGATACATAAAAATATGATTGATTTTTACATTCATCTTTTATTCCACCCTCTTATTAATTCTAATAATTTATTTGAATTATCTCTAAGGGGTTTTATATATGAATGATCATATTTCTGAATAAAGATAAATTTGTTTCCCCTAAAAAAAATAAAATAAAATAAAATAAAATAAAATGAATTTGTCAGTATCAAACACCATTGTCATCTTAATTATCACGATTAATAACACATTTTCACTGACCATGTTCTCTGTGTATTACTGAATAACTGATAAAAAAGAAGTCACCAGCCCAAATATGTTCTAAAAACTTTCTAAGAGGTCTGAATCATGCAAATCATCTCTTTAAAAACATCCCATTTCACATTTTCCCCCAATATTCTTTTTCTGTTCCAGCATCCAATCCAGGATTCCACATGGCATATATTTGTCATGTTTTCTTAGTATCCTCCAATCTGGGATAGTTTTTTGCTTCTTCTTTATCCATCAAGGCCTTGACCCTTTTGATGAGCACCGGCCAGTTACTTCATAAAATATCCTTCTGGGTTTGTCTGATGTCTTCTCATGACCAGATTGAACTTGTACAATTTTTGGCAAGAACACCACAGAATTGTGTTTTGTCCTCAGTGCATCATAGTGGGGGTTTCATGAAGTTAATGTCTTATTACTGGCAATGTTAACATTGATCACTGGGCTTAGGTGGTGTGTACAAAGTTTCTCTACTGTAAAGTTACCCATAAAGTTACCATTTTCTTCTTGGTAATTGATAAATACCTTCAGGAAGATCCTTGAGACAAGGCTAGCATTTTGTTTCTCTTCGAACTTTTGCCCACTAATTTTAGCATCCGTCGGTGGATTTTGTCCACAATAATGTTTACTGTGATGTTCACCTAGTGATAATTTTCACTTCACTCAGTCCTTCTACATTTGCATTCCTCTGTAGAGAAAAGCCGTCCCTGCTCCCCTGTTTACTTATTTACTCAATTACTTATATCACTGTGAACTCACGGATATGTACATTATTCTATGGGTTATAATCCAACACTATCATTTATTTTGTTGCTTAAGGTTGTTTTGTTTGTTTGTTTTTTGAGACAGGGTCTCTTTCTGTTACTCAGGCTGGAGTGCAGTGGCGTGATCTCAGCTCATTGCAGCCTGGAACTCCCAAGCTCCAGTGATCCTTTCACCTCAGCCTCCCGGGTAGCTGGGGTTACAGGCACATGCCACCACGCCCTGCTAATTTTTGTATTTTTAATTAAGAGATGGGGTTTCGCTATGTTGCCCAGGCTGGTCTCAAGTTCCTGAGCTCAAGCAATCTGTCCACCTCAACCTCCCAGAGTGCTGAGATTACAGGCATGAACCACTACACCCATCCTGTTGCTTAAATTGTTTCAGCTTTGGCAGTCAAGAGCTCCTTCAGGTTGATGCTTGTGTCCGTTTAATGTACCCCATTCTTTTCAAGCACTTTCTTAACTTCTGGCACCACAGGCTTATCTTGTATTTTCCCTGCCCCATTCTGGAATCAGCTTCTCCAAAGAGCCCTGGTTTCTTGTATTTTAGAATGGTATTTCAAAACTAAAATCTCTGTGCTACTGGGTCATTGTCCTTAGGCCTCAAAGCAAGCAGAGTTAGGAAATAATGTCTGTGGATACTAACACATACACACTCAACGGTTTATTTTTGCATTAAAAACCGTGAATTTATATTGACACCTCCAGTTCCAATCTAATACCACAAGATTAACTTCTTCTCCCTTTCTTCTTTGTAGCTTCTTTTTTCTTCAGCAATGAGGTCTCGCTCTTCTGATCTAAAATACATTCACATGTATGTAGGGTGTTCAACCTTTCTTGTTTGCCTGGGACTGAGAGGGCTTCTGAGACATGGGACTTTCTGTTTTAAAACCAGGGAAGTCCAGGACGATCAAGATGAGTTGATTACTTATTTGTCCAAACTATACATTATGGGGTTACAGAATTGCTAACCCATTACCCCCATGGGAAACAGATTTGCCAACTAGAGTATAACATTTGTCTACAGTTCTGTCTTTAGCCTTAAGTACTTACATATGCAGTCAAGATTTTATTTTCTAAAGTTTCTTAGGTTCTTTTCCTCCCCTTCTGTATGGTTATATTACTCATTTGTAATACATTTAGGTTCATTTGTTATTGCTTGTATTCCATTTTGGGCCTCATATTACTCTGTGCCTCCACATCCTGGTTAACTTTATTTACATATTTATTTTAGAGGGTATGTAAAATATCAGTGTATTTCTTTTTTTGAGATGGAGTCTCACTCTGTCACCCAGGCTAGAGTGCAGTGGCTCGATCTCGTCTCACTGTAACCTCTGCCTACCAGGTTCAAGCAATTCTCCCACCTCAGCCTCTCAAGTAGTAGCTGGAACTACAGGCATGTGTTAATTTTTGTATTTTTTTTAGTAGAGACAGGGTTTCACCATGTTGGCCAGGCTGGTCTCGAACTCCTTGCCTCAGGTGATCCGCCCACCTTGGCCGCCCAAAGTGCTGGGACTAAAGGCATGAGCCACCGAGCCCGGCCAAATATCATTATATTTCTAAGAGCCAGAACTATACAAAATGGTATACTCAGAAAGTGTTGCTCTCTTCTCACCACTCTCATCCCATTCCCAGCAGATAATCAACCATCTTAGTTTCTGGATTATCCTTCCTGTATTTCTTTTGCACTAAATGAGGAGACACAGCCGGGCGCGGTGGCTCACGCCTGTAATCCCAGCTCTCAGGGAGGCAGAGGCGGGAGGATAGCTTGAGCCCAGGAGTTCGAGACCTGCCTGGGTAATACAGCAAGACCCCGTTCTCCACAAAAAGGAAAAAAAAAAAAAAAAAGACAAAAAAAAAAAAAATGAGGAGACACATATTGTATTTTTGTATATCCCTTTCTTTTTCCCATGAGGAATAGCATCCTATGTGTATTCTTTTTCATTTTGCTTTATTCACTCATCAGCAGATCCTGGACATCACTCCAGCTCAGGTCATAGTGATCTTCCTCATTCTTTGTTACAGCTGCATAGTACTTCATTGTACCGCAATAGGTGAATGTACCATACATTCAGCCTGTGTATGAGCACTCACGTTGTTTCCAGTATTTTACTATCACAAATCATGCTGCAGTGCCTTACCTCTACTTACATATTTTTGTATTTTTGAAAGTAAATCTTCAGCGTAGATTTTTAGAAGTGGGATTGCTGGGTCAAAAGGCAAATGCATATATCATTTTGTTAGATATGAGACAGTGGCCTTGAAGTGAAGCTAACCTGGGTTTTAATACATACTCTGCTACTTCCTAGAAATGTGGATAATCTCTAAACCCAGTCTCATCAATCATTACCTGGCTGCTCAAAGTATGGCCCAAGGACCAGCAGCATCACCACCCACTGGGAGCTTGTTAGAAATGCAGAATCCCAGGAAGCCCCAGTTCTACAGAATCAGAATCTGCATTTTAAAAGATCTCCGGGTGTCTCCTAGGCAGATTCAAGTTTGAGATGCTCTCATCTATGCAACAGGAATGGTGTTAGTAGTAATAGTACTAGTATTAGTTATTGCTCTAGATGTATGCACCTAGTACAGGAAAAAGCAAATAAGGCCTTAAGTCAACAAGCAAAATATTGAGGGAAAAAACAACAACAGCCACACCACCCTTGACACACCAATAACACATCCTCTGCTTCTTGCTTTGCCCAAATACTTGTAACGTCGAAAGGTCACTTGCTATGAGAAGTAAACGAAACCTGGTGGTAGGAAATATGTGTCTCTTTGGTTAAAACATTAAAACCTTAAATAAACTGTGTTATCACCTGTGATAGGTTTGCCACAACATCGTGGCTTTATACAGGGCCACAGTTCAGAGACTGTATTTCTTAAAATTTCCGTACCTTATTCACACCATGAGAAAAACTAGAGTTACCCTTGGTCCACTAGCTGCAATTAGAATCACCTGCAGAGCTTTATAAACACAACAATGTCAGTCCCCACCTCAAACCAATTAGAATCTCTTCAGTGTAGACCCCAGACAGCAGGACACCTGATGCTTTAATGCATCTCAGGTGATTCTAAATTTAAGTCGCTCTTCGGAACTTGTATTGGTCATTTTCACACTGCTATAAAGAAATACCTAAGACTGGGTAATAAAAAGAAAAGAGGTTTAAGTGACTCACAGTTCCGCATGGCTGGGGAGGCCAAGAAACTTAGAATCATGGTGGAAGGGGAAGCAGGCATGTCTTACATGGCAGTAGGCAAGATAAACTGTGAAGGAAGCAAAGGGGGAAGTGCCACTTATAAAACCATCAGATCTCGTGAGAACTCTCTCACTGTCAGAGAACAGCATGGAGGTAACCACCCCATGATCCCTACCATCCAATCACCTCCTTCTCTTGACACGTGCTGATTACAAGGATTACAATTTGAGGTGAAATTTGGGCAGGGACATAGCCAAACCATACCAGAACTACTGGGTGAAATTAAGCAAAGATTGTTCCCCTTTTCTCAATTATATGTTTTATAGAACATATAATTCTCTACCAAAATAATTAGTATATAGCAATCACTAATTCATTTTAAAACTTCTGTACCTCAAAAAATTCACAATAAATATCACATGATAATCTAGGAAATTTTATAATATAAAAAACCCAAAGTGTGATATTCTTAATATATGAAGAATATGTTAATATTATTACATATGACTAATATTAATATAGATTAAGGATATTACATATGAAGAATATTAACATATTATTGTTAATATATATGTTAATATATAACATAACATATTCATTAACATAAGAATATGTTAATATTCTTCATGTGTAATATCCTTAATATATATTAATATTATTCATATGTAAGAATATAAATATTTTCAGTATATAAAAATATAAATATTCTTAGTATAATATTCTCTTATGAATCAATGAGAAAAAAAGAACATTTCACTGGGGAAAAAGGAGTAACAAAGAACAAAGAATTAAAAGGAAAACAAACAGCAAATAAGCATTAAAATATTCAATTTTTTTAGTAATCAAAGAAGTGAACTTAAAATAACAACTAGATACCATTTTCTATCACCAAAATGGGAAAAATATGTTTGTATAATAAGCAATATTTGTGAGATCCTTGAGAAATTGGTCATTTTTAACTGTGAATGGGAATGTAAATTGGAGCAAACTTTCTGTAAGGCAGTTTGGTCCTGCTTATCAAAACCTTAAAATATTCATGACCTTTGATACAGCAATTTCACTTCTGGAAATTTGTTTTGGGAAAATAATTAAAGATGTGTATGAAGATTTAGCTACAAGAGGATATTCATGTCAGTACTATTTTCAATAAAGTTGGGATGATAGATGAAAATGTTCAACAATAGATCATTATCCAGATAAAACATGAAGCCTCTATACTATGCAGCTACTTGAAATGATGTTGCAGAAATCTGTCTACTGAAATGAAAAAAAATCATGATATATGGTGCCATGAAAAATCATGTTACAGTGCGGTAACTGTGGTATGACCCTATTGTTGGAAGCGTATATAGAAAAGAAATGGAAAAGATACAGACCAAGGAGTCCAGAGTTGGATGGGGAGGAGTATATCCTTTGTATTTGTCTGTATTGCTGATTTTTCTACATTCTGTTAAAGAAAAAAGTTATTTGTGACACTTGCATAATGGCAAGGCAGCCTACTTACTTGAATGGTAAGGGGGAATACTACGACGGGGTTTTGCAGTGGGGGAAAGGGATTGGACTCAATTCCACACACAAGGAAAAGGAGAGATTTATAGCCAAGGAGTTGGGTGGGAGGTAGGTGGATAGAAAATTACTAAGAGGGTAGGATAATTCTTTGCCAAACTCACCTAATAGGATTCTTGCTGAAGGCAGACCAGGGTAATCAGCAATTCCTGGGGGATACAGAGAATGAAGACATTAGTCAGATATCAAAGGTGGAGGACTCTGACTAAACTGACTTACAGAATTCTTGCTAAAATTCAGTGATGCAAAGATAGACACGAAGTCCAAAAGTTGAGGACTAGTTGGGAAGAGGATTCAGAGAAGCCTAACTTTGTTCAAGGGGAGATTCTTTGTCAATCCTTCCTCTCGTTCAAAGGAAAGAAGAGACATAACAAGAATGTAACATATCTACAATGTAGGTCCATTTCTCCCATAGTCACCTTTTGTTCTTTACCAACCAGTGGAACCATCTGTTCAGACTCGGTAGTAGAGGGTATTTACTGACGTTGATATAAACATGTAGGCATGAAATAAGTGCAATTTCTACAGAAATAAAAGAAAAACCAACCAAAATTAACAAGTGCAGTTTCTGAGTCTGAAGGGCAAACATTTAAGAAAATTTTTAGATAAAGGGCTCGGAGCATCTTTAGGTGGTGGAATGAGGATGGCAGTAGCAATCTGACAGGTTTCCTGGTCTGCAGTTTCAGTGTCTTTGGTAATGGCATTTGGCATTTAGTTGAACTTTCCGAATGGCCCTCACAGCAGCCAGCAAAAGTTGTCCAGGCATGATCCATTGTGATTTCTTTGAAACATATATAGAGTTGTCTAGCTTCAGCTTTCAGGACTTTGGGAAAAGGTCAGTTTTAGTTCTCCATGATGTCAAGCCAGGAGGGTAGGAAAAAAACTAGAAATGTTAGTTTGAAGAGTTATAGTCAGATCAGAGGAAATGAAAAGAATTGAGAATTTGTTAGGGACTGACAGAATGTACTAGAAAGAACCAATCAGGGCACACTATTGTTTTCCATTGAAACATACAATTTTTCTCTATAATTACTCTACTCCTTGATTCTTGTTTACCAAATAAGTCCAGTCTCATTAGATTTGGCCTGATTATTTACATAAGTGCAGCAAGAATGGTAATCGACCACATAGAACTTTTTGAGTTTGCTTTGATGGAACTTCTCATAGGAATCTGATATGGTTTGGCTATGTCCCCACCCAAATCCCACCTTGAACTGTAATAATCCCCACGTGTCACGGGAGAGACCCAGTGGGAGGTAATTGAATCATGGGAGCAGGTTTTTCCTGTGCTGTTCTCATGATAGTGAATAAGTCTCACGAGATCTGATGGTTTTATAGAGGGCAGTTCCCCTGCACACACTCTCTTGCCTGCTGCTATATAAGATGTGCCTTTGCTCCTCCTTTGCTTTCTGCCATCATTGTAAGGCCTCCCCGACCATGTGGAACTGTGAGTCCATTGAACCACTTTCATTTTTAAATTACCCAGTCTCAGGTATGTCTTGAACAGACGTATGTCTTGAACAGAATCTCATATCAAATCTCATATTAAAAGCCTCTGGAGAACTCACCACCAAATTTCACCTGCAAAATCAATAGATTGGGTAAATTTCTCTCTTCTTGGGGTCACCAAATATCTTTAGGTTGTTAGGTCTGCCAGGGAATGACACCCGTAAGGCTAGAACACTATAAATTGGGTACCTGCCCAGATTTTTCCAAGATAGCTTTATAAACATTGGTTCCATAAAGTCAACCATAGTTTCTTAAATCAGAGTCTATGCACATAATTATTTTATTATTATTATTATTATTACTTTCTTTTTAGATGTGGCATCTCACTATGTTGCCCACGCTGGTCTTGAACTCCCGAGCTCATGTGATCCTCCCACCTCAGCCTCCCAAAGTGCTGGTATTACAGTTGTAAGCCATCACATCCAGCCCTATGCACATCATTCTCAAATATACTATGTCAGTCAAAGCCTTGGTAATATATAAGCAATGTTCACAATAGTGTCATGTTATAAGAAGACTAGATTCTTATTGAACTGGGGCAAATAATTATATTGCCATGAAAATACAAATCAAAAACACATCCTATTTCCTTGCACACTTTTCATACAGAGTTGTTCCATTACTATTTTCAACAGTTTTATTGACATATATTGATTGTAATTTTAATCATTTATAACCTCCTATTACAGAGAAAACTAAGGGTTAGTAAGGGGTAGACAATTATGAGTTATCTGCCATAAACAAGCATTCTGTAGCAGGCTAACAAATTTTATGAACATACCATCACATGTCTTTTTTTTTTTTTTTTTTTTTTTTTTTTTTGAGACAGTGCCTTACTCTCTATTGCCTAGGCTGGAGTGAAGTGGCAGGATCAGGACTCAATGTAGCCTCAACATCCCAGGCTCAAGCAATCCTCCCACCTCAGCCTCCCTAGTGACTGGGACTACAAGTGTGTGCCACCATATTTGGCTAATTTTTGCATTTTTTGTAGATATGGGGTTTTGCCTTGTTGCCCAGGCTGGTCTCAAACTCCTGGGCTCAAGCAATCTGCCCACATCAACCTCCCAAAGTGCCAGGAATACAGGCGTGAGCCACCATGCCTGCCTGCATCTCACCCTTCTTATAGCACAACTTTTTATTTTTATTAACAGATCCAAATATTTTCAGTTTCTTTATACCATATAAAAATAAGAAGCCAAAAATATATAAACTTAACTTGTGCTTAGTAATTAATACTTGAGTAATTTATCTTACTTAGAAATGATTAATATTTAATAAATATTTATTACTTAATTTAGCGTAAGTCTAAGGTTTCAAGTTACCAAAAAGAGTTTGGAAACCATTTTCAGACAGACATATTATAATATTAAACTAATATGTCATCTCAAGTTATTTCCCTATTAACTATTTTTAACTTTATTTGTCTAGTAATCCCAAGTAGAATAAAAAGTATGCTCATAATATGTTTAATGCTGACAACTAAGAACACATAACTATTTTTATTAAGCCAATAATAGTCTTAAACTAGTCTTACTTAACAAAGATTTACCCATGTCATGTGAACCTGAAAAACATTTGAGTTAGTTCCTATATTTCTGGGAGTTTTAGGAATGTTTAATTTATATAAGCACCCATTTATTTCTAATCAATTTGAATAAAACTCCTTTAAGGAATTTTATAAATTAATTTCGTAATACCATCCAGAGGTAAGAAAATATCATGTATACAAAACATACATACATAGATGTACATGCAAATATTCACCTTCAATATGAGAGCTGATGTTTTTTACCCATATTTGTGTAGGAGACTTTAGATTTTCATTTGCCCTGGTGTGTGACCTTATGGAAGCTATGGACTACATTTTAGGTAAGAGAGTGAGGGGACATCAAGTCAACTGTCTGGACATCCCGAAAGCCTGGCTGAGCAGATAAAATGTCTAGTCTATTTCCAATTAGCCTTTTCTTTTTCTTTTTTTCTTTTCTGCCATAGGTGGTTGCTGTTTGGGAATCCCTGCATCCTTTAAGAGCCCTCACTGGAGGTAGGGGGCCTAAAGCTCAAGTGGTTGAAGGTAGTTGAAAGGCTACAGTGGGAAAGGAAAGGCCTGGCGGGGAGGACAGAAGGCAGAAGCAGCAGGGACTTGAAGGGGCGTATCAAAGTGCTCCCCTACAAGAGGACAGAAGGGAGATCAAAGGTGGCAAAGGGAGGGAAGGAGCAAAAGCAATGGGAAAATAGCGGTCTTAGAGGAGCCAGTTGGGGGTGATCTTAAGTTTCCCAAAGAAGCCAATGGAGTTCCACGTTATCTTTAGTAAAACTGTGCCAACAAGAAGGAGGTGGACAAAGTTGGCAAAGCATATAGTCAGCAGGGGTTAGGGAAGGTGGCTTCAGCCGACTGAGAAGTTCCTATGGAAGAAACAGGATCAAACAAAGCAGGCCTCACACAGAGCCAGGAAACATTTTTCCAGTGCACTGTTTGGAAGTCAGACCGCACTTGAGAGAAAGAATGGGAAAAGAGACTTCCAGCCTAGGGAGTCGGGGAGTAATCCTCACTAAAGACGGAGTCAGGAAGAAAAATATCCAGCCCAGCAGGCACCTTTCAAACAAAGAAGCCTGGGTCCCTAATCCAGCTTCCATTTGCCCAGGCCTCTTACCCAACCTCTGGGTTTTTGTTGTTGTTGTTTTTGAGACAGAGTCTCACTCTTTCAGCCAGGCTGGAGTGCAGTGACATGATCTCAGCTCACTGCAACCTCTGCCTCCCAGGTTCAAGCCATTCTCCTGCTTCAACCTCCCAGGTAGCTGGGATTACAGGCATGCGCCACCCCACCTGGCTAATTTTTATATTTTTAGTAGAGATGGGGTTTCACCATGTTGGCCAGGCTGGTCTCGAACTCCTGGCCTCAAGTGATCCAACCAACGGCCTCGCAAAGTGCTGGGATTACAGGCGTGAGCCACTGCACTTGGCCCCAACTTCTGTTCATCTGGGCTTCTAATGCATCTGTTAGAGTATACTGAGACTCATAAGAATCAAAATTTGCCCTTACTGTGCTTCATTTGTCCTGAGCAGTGGTTCAGGACTCTGACTCACCAGTGGATCCCTGATCAGTCAGTCAGGAGTGAAGATACAGGCTTCAAAGGTGGGTACTTAACATCCCACCTTTGGTCTGGAGGGGTCCGATAATGAATCTGGTCCTATCCAAGTTGCGGCACCATAACCATTAAAGATAAAATTATTCACACCACTTGTTAAAGCAATAAGGGAGACTTTATTAAGGAGGACTGTGATAATGGGGCTTTTCGGTGGATGAGACTAGGCTTAACTCCAAATATAACAAGGAAAAGGAGAGATTTATAGCCAAGGAGCAGTGTGGGAGGTAGATGGTTAGAAAATTACTGAGAGGGTAGAGTAAGTCTTTGCTAAATTGACCTAATAGGATTCTTGCCGAAGGCAGACCAGGGTGATCACACATTACCTGGGGGATGTGGGAAGTGAAGAAATTGGTCAGATATCAAGGATGGAGGACTCTGGCTAAACTGATTCGACAGGATTCTAATTAAAATTGAACAATACAAAGATGGACACAGAAATGCAAAAGTCAGAGACTGGCTGGGAAGCGCAAGCAGAGAAGCCTGATTAAAGTTTGATTAAGGAGAGACTCTCTGTCAAATCAAACACTGCTTTTGTGTCCCCCCAGATTTTTAAATACTCACTTTTTCTTAAAGACAGGAAAGGCATAACATTATTTTTAAGAGAAATACAGATACTTTATTAATTTTAATAATCCCCCAAACTCAAACATTGAGAACTATTTAATGCCTAACAGTATGGAAATCCTTTAACTTTTTTTTTAAATATAGGTATCTATATTCAATTCTATGGAACTTTATATTGCCCTTAAAAATAATTATAAAATAGCATAAAATTATAAGAAGTACTTGAAACAATGTTTAAAAAAATGAAGCAAAATACAAATTATGCAGCATTACATTTGTAAAAAATAGAAATATTCAGGGACAAAAATTTGAACAGAATATGCAAAATGAAAATTAATTTATTGTTTGAAATGGTTAGTATTATGCACTATTTTTTCTTTTTTTTGAAAATATTATCTTTGATCTTTTTATTATGTTCTTCAGTTTTCAGAAGACCTTCAAATTACCTGCCTTCTTTTCTTTTCCATTCACTAGGCTTATGTAGATACTTTCCTAGGGAAATAGGGTGGCCCAATTTAGCAGAAAATAACACAGGACACATGGTCGAATTTGAATTTCAGATATGCAACAATCATTTTTTTAGTGTTATTAACAATATATTCCACACAGTATTTGGGACATGCTTATATTAAAAAATTGGTTTTCTCTTCCCTGAAATTCACATTTAACTGGACTTTCTGTACTTTCTCTGGCAACCCTATGGGGAAAGAATGCAATATGTTGATGAGCTGCAGCCAGGGCCCCTGCGTCTTGGGAAGGGAGCTCGCAGGACATCTTCTCAGGTACCAAGACATGAAAATTATTTTTCCCACTCCACACTATCTTCTTCTTTCAACATTCCTACTATGGCCTGCTAGATGGAAAATGTCTCCCTCAGAGGATAGAAAGAGGCTGCAGGAAATGAAACCCATTAAATTATTTCAGAAGATACTTAGCACAGCTTTTGCCTCAGCCTGGCCCACTTCAGCAAGACCTAGAGGGGAGGGGGAGGGGGAGGAGGAGACAGGGGGGCGGGGGAGATGGGGGTCTAGGAGTGCAAGAGAAGAATAAAGTGCCCACGGTACCATAGGATGGTAAACAGACCTGCATTTCTTCCACATTGGCCTTAAAGGAAATAAAATCGTGGGCCCATTTGGATTCTTATAAAGCTGAAAATGTACCTGTCCAGGCTAGCGCCAATTTCCTATTTCTGCCTCTAGGACCAAGCAGCAGTCTAAACAGACTACTCAAGATTTCCAACAAGCTTGCTGCAGTGCCAAGTTCTAATACAACGTTTCTGGAATCCAAAGCAATAATCTAGGAAACATCATAAAAAGCACCCAGTGAAAATCCTGTAATCTGACAAGTTTCCTTTGCATGGGAAATGGGACTGCTGCCTCCTGTAGACTCTCTCACCAGCAATGTGCAGAATCACTCATGCTCCCTGGCTGGGACCTTTCTCTTGCCTGTCTCCCATCCTAGTCTCCTGCCCGGTCCCCATACTGCACTCCATCCACCCCCAATGAGAACAGCAGACCAAGCTCTCACATTGACCAGAGTGCCCTTGAAGGCCCCGTTAGCACCACATGGAATCTCCTGCTGCTGCCTGAAAACTGCAGATAATTTGAGCACCATCCCCTTCCAGGGTTTTCAAACTTTCAAATGAGAAATTTCCTTGGTGTGCTGCAGTTTTTCATTTATCTATATAAACCCTCTCTGGTTTTCCGCCCACCTCTACTGCTTGCCTTCAAGGCCCTAACTCTGAAGTGATTTGCTCCCACTACATCTGAACACATGTTGATAGCTAAGCCTCAGAATAGTCTTGGAAAATCATTCTTATTCCTTAGAGGGTCTCACAGGCATTGTGGATAGTAGAAGCAACCTAGGATCTTGAGGCACAAAGCCTGGATTTGAGTATTTGTTACCCGATCTTGGATGACTCAACCTCTTTAGATTCTTTGTCTGTTAAAACAGGATCTGATCCATCCTACTTATCTCATAGATCTGTTACGTGGAAAAAATGGGAGGAAATGATGTCAGTGTAATTTATAAACTGTAAACCTGCTATGCTAATAATAACATTATTCATTATGTGCTAAGCACTGAGCTCTATGTGGTTTATCTCATTGAATTCTCACAAGGTAAATATTATTCCCATGACAGATGACTATGCTGAAGCACAGAGAACCTAAATATCTTGCTTAAACATAATACCAGCAGTAAATGGTGGACCTGGGATTTGAACCCAGGCCATCTGGCAGCTGAGCCTACTCACTTACCAACTATCCTGTACTACTTCCCAATATAGCAGACTCAAATCACTGTTAGAAGCTGAGGCTGAAGCTGCTCCTGCCCTGGCCTCTCCAGGGTGGAAGGCAGTGCTGTTGCCATGGGCTGTCTCCTGTGACACTTCCTTTCTGTATCTTTAACTGTGGATCCCTTTGTGAGGTTACCTTGGAGGAATCAGAACTATTTGCTGCTTTAAAATGTCTTTTCTGGCTGGGCACAGTGGCTCACACCTGTAATCCTAGCACTTAGGGAAGCTGAGGTGGGCAGATCACTTAAGGTCAGGAGTTCGAGACCAGCCTGGCCAACACGGTGAAACCCCATCTCTACAAAAAAATTAGCTGAGTGGCATGCCTGTAGTCCTAGCCGCTTGGGAGGCTGAGGAGGGAGAATCACTTGAATCCAGGAGGCAGAGGTTGCAGTGAGCCCAGACTGCACCACTGCACTCCAGCTTGGGCTATAGAGCGAAACTCTGCCTGCAAAAACAAACAAACAAACAACAACAACAAACAACAACAACAACAAATGCCTTTTCTTTGTCTAACTGTTAAGTTTCAGGGGAAATATCTGGTTAGCAGCATATACAAATTTGGATAATAATAAGCTGTGCCATAAGGAGTCCCGCTATTCCAAGACACATAACAAAGCAGAAACAACTGAATATATAGTTGTGAAAGTTTGGGCGTTCCACTGGTAGCTGGGTGCAGCGTGGGATTTCTCAAATGTGAGTCAAGTACAGACATATTTTTAAGGAAAAAATATTCCTGTTGATCATGAAGACCACATCTACATGCCCCTAGTTTAAGATATGCTGATGCGTGGTAGAAAAGGCAACTCCAAACCTGAACTTAGGAAACCGATTCTTGTCCTGCCTTCGCAACTACCCAGCCAGGTCATTATTGTTGCCTCACCTGTAAAAGGAGAGAATCTAGATCAGAGCTCAGAGGAGGCGGCAAATCCAAAATGGGTGGGCATGTGACCTCATAGTATCCAGACCTGGTGGAAGCAGTAGCGAGCAGCAACTCGACCCAAAACACTGTGGCCAAGAGGCAATGCAGGCGCGTTTACGCTTTATCTTCTGATTTTCTGCCAGGAGCTTGGCATCCTTGTCTTTATGCAAAAATCTACTGATTCTGAGTATGGAAACTAATACAACAACGTTTAAAACATTGTGAGAACCAAACCAAAGACGCCTCTGTGAGCCAGAGCTATGGCCCGAAGCGCAGCAGTTTGACACTCGAAGGAGTTTTCAAAATAAGTCTACCTAAGGTTCCATAGAGCCTATTGTGAAGGCTCTGTGGGGAAGTGGGGTGGCCAGCCCTTCCCCTGTGTCAACCAGAACAGTTTTACCTGCGTTTCTAGTGATACTCCACCAATTTAAGAAATGCTTCCATGGCTAAACACTGGAATAGTTGATATTTAAGAGAACTTCCTGCCGTAAGATCCACATGTCTGTCTACAACTGTAGAGGTAGATGTAGATAGAAAAGTCTTTATGGTAGGCTTGTTTCAGAGAAAAAAGAAACTATCCCGTGGATCCAGAGGTCTGAAACCAGGAATGTGTCATCCCCTTGGAAGCATCAACTCAGTGCTATGCTTCTGGCAGGCTCAGTTTTACTATGCACCTCTCCTACACCTTTGCCTTTCACCAAAAACTGAAGCATGAAATCACAGTTCTAGAAAGAAAGGCCCAGCTCTAAAGAAATACCAGCTTCAAACAGCCAGCCAGCCTGTTTCAGTCCCTCTCAAGTTCTTTGGGTTTATTTAGCAGCAAATGGTGGTGATTCTTTCTTGAAAATGGTTCTCTGAAAAGCAATTCGTTTCTGAATGTAGCTCAACCTCCCCCTGCTTGTAAGTTCTTCTTAGATCTTTCACTGCCCGTGTGTGTATTCTGTGGAGAAAGAGGCTGTCATGTTTTGAGTGCACGCAGCAGTGAAGCTGAAAGGCACACAATACTACAAGGGTTTGGGAGCCTCCCTTGGAAATGTGTGAGGGAGTTTTTTGCTGCATTCTCACAGTTGAAAGGATTTGGGGTGTTGACAATCCTGGCATACTTGGGCTCAACAGATGAAAACTGCTGCTTGGATATGGCAGGGAACCAGTGTGTGTGTGTGTGTGTGTGTGTGTGTGTGTGTGTGTCTGTGTGTGTGTGTGTCAGACTTGTCTACCTTCTTTCTTTCAACAGTAATTCAAATGGTTCTACAATTATTTTACCACATTATTAAATCCCTAACCTGACAGTGGGAAATTTCTTTAGAATAGTTTAAGGAAACCAAGGTGGATATAACAGAATGAAAATGAAGGAAAGCAATACAAAGACATTATCAGGAAAATCTCTTGAATGTCACAAAGTGATTGTCTTAATATAGTTTCTCAAAGAGAAATGCCTCATAAAGAATGAGGTAGAACTGAGATGAAACCATTCCACAGACTGCATTTACAAAGGGCTTTATGTTGAGAGAGCGGGAGAAAAAGGTAAATGGCCATGTGATGTTTTCTAAAACCCACCCAAGCCTCTAACACTCATCTCTACAAATCTGGAAATTGCAATTAGTGAGATTTTCCAGGATTTGCTTCACTTCCTACGACCCCTCATCCTTCTCTTGAGAGGGAAGATCTGTTAATTCCCTACATCTTCTTTCCATGTGATCCAGTTTATCATGAGGTAGACACTGTTCCAGCACTGGTCTAATATTCTCCTGTACTTTAGTGTCTTTCTCTCTGACTGAGTGAAGTCACAAGCCTGCACAGATGTCACTAACTTTCCTAAGGGTCTGTCCACATCATGCTTTGATTTTGTTTTTATTTTTGTTTTTGAGATGAAGTCTTGCTCTGTCACCCAGGCTAAAGTGCAGTGGCACAATCTCAGCTCACTGCAACCTCCCCCTCCTGGGATCAAGTGATCCTCCCGCCTCAGCCTCCCAAGTTGCTGGGATTACAAGCATGTGCCACCACGCCCAGCTAATTTTTGTATTTTTAGTAGAGACGGGGTTTCACCATGTTGGCCAGGCTGGTTTCAAACTCCTGACCTCAAGTGATCCAACCCCCTCACCTCCCAAAGGGCTGAGATTACAGGCAGGAGCCGCCGCACCTGGCCAGGTATTTTTTCTTCAGAGGAGCGCATATGAGTTTGGGAATAGAAACACAACAATAATGCCTTTGATAACTTTTTGTAAGAAAATCCCCTCCCACACTGACACACACTTTTCACTCTCAAAGGCTTTGAACTGTTGTGCTTGTAAATGGGATCAATGACTTTTTTTCTTTGCTTTTAATGCACACCCGTAATTACAGGTAGTCTATAAAGCAGGGTCTCCATCTCTCTTTTCTGTCTGTTCAGGATAAACAATGCTTTAAATGCACTATTAGCCTGTCATGAGGTGGAGCTCAAATATGAAACGTCAGTGGTAGCTCTAACTCAACCTGCATGACTTCTGAGTTCCTGTATTGTGTACTTTAAATGTAAACTCAAGCACAGACATTGCTGATAAAAGCACTATTATTTAGCACTATTATTTAGATGTTCATTGGCCGACCCTATCTATTAGATGTTCTTTTGCCATTTCACACAAATTGATGTTTCGACAGGTGCCATTTTATTTGGTTAGCAGGACTTCACTGTTTTTCTCTTCAGCCCTCTCCGAATAGCTACAAAGGTACAGATGCCAAGCTAGTATAATAGGGAGATTTGTTGGCCAGAGGTGATTGTCAGAAGCCAAAATTAACAAGTTCTAGAAAAGACTCTAGCCGTGTGTGCATAAGTTATTTCATGGTATTTTATTTCATAAGGTGATTTTAATGTAGTTTAATTCTTTTTCTTTCCTCTGGTGTATTATTGATCCCTCAGCCTTGAAATAGAGATTCAAATAAATGCTTGGCAAAGCAGATTTGATGGCCCTGTTTTACTAGAAGGAAGACATCCATCCTCTTTATAATCACTGAAGTATTATTTAGTAGTCTCTCTGCAAGAATACAACACTCTCTCTCTTATTGGGTGTAATACCCTATAGAAAATTTATATTTCCTTCTTTCTGTTGATACAAGGAGATAAGTTTCATGGAATACTATAGTTATTTGGACAATTCTTGGCCTCCTCACTTGATTTAAGACAAAGAAAATAAGTACATTTCATTAGTAATATCTATGGAAACTAAACTTTTCTGAGTTTCCTTCCTAAGAGAACATTTAGAGAACGTAGCACTCCCTCCTCCACCTTTTTAAAAAAGCTTTCAACAAGAAGGTGCTGCCATTTGCATTATGCCATTTAGGGACTTAATTTCTATATTCAAAGCTGGACTCTGAACTCCTAAGCTACCATGCACCTGCTACACTCTTATTTGCCCTCATTATCTTAAGGATATGGCTGGGATATGGTCATGCCTGTAGAACTTGATGGACTTCAGATCTCTCAGAGGCTGTGCTTTTTGTACATGTCCCCAATCAGCCTCCCTCAGCCTTTGTTCAGATTCTTTTGACGGGGCTGTGTGACGCCTGTCTGCATTCTGCCCTTCGCCCCTGACGAATTCATTCAGAAGAAGTCAGAGTTGCTCTTCAACTGAGAACATAAAGCGGTCCCTCTCCCTTGGAAACCACTGTGTACCTTTGATTCAGATCTCTCTCAATCTACCCTAGGAACTTCTAATAAAAGAATTAGAAGGAATGTTGACATTCTCTGTGTCTGGAAAGGCAGGAGGGCCACCAAAGAAAGAGAACCTATGAGTAGGTGCAGCATAGGCAGTGGGGCGCTGTCCAGATGCTCACCCCCCTCAACCCCTCACTTCATGAAGGACATGCCCTGTCAGGGATTTCTCGGCTGTGGAGAACCCCCTTGACCAAGGTCACCCCCTACATGCTATGACTGATTGATGGAGTAAAAAGGCCGGGCCATCTCAGCCCACCTTGGGACACTTCTGAAGGGCCATTTCCATTCCAGTGTGCCCCACAGGCTGGGGCTTTTGTGAGGCCTGCATGACAGCTCAGCTTCTTCTGCCCACACCTTCCACAGATGTTGATCCTGAGGTCAGTCCTTAATCAACACCCTGCACACTAAACTCTGGGGGACCCACCCTGTGACAGAGTGTTTATTTGGAAAAGGGAAAGGATATTAGCATGATCCACTGTCTTCTTTATCATCTCCAGATGCTGGTCTGTTATCACTAACAATGATTACCACTAACCTCTCTGGTAAGGAGACCGCACCAAAACAAAACTGGACTGAGAATAAGCTCATAGCAAGGGAGGAAAATCAGAAGTTTTTACCTCATCAGCAGCATCCATGACATGAAATTGCCGGGCACTTCACCTCTATTACTTCAGTTAACCCTCACAAACATTTGATAAAGCAGACCTTGTCCGCATTCTGTGAATTAGGAAACTGAGCTGGAGACAGAGAATAACTTGACTAGACCACAGGGCTCAAATGCATTTAAGCCTCAGTCTTCTGCCTCCAAACCCCAGCTAAATGTTGCTGTATTCAACATATACTTAAATATGCCTTACACATGTACCTTTTGAAAACTGGGCCTTGCCAGCAAAAGATATTGCTTTCAACAAAGTTATATTCTGCTATACTAGTGTAAAGTTTATTTTGTGGTTTAAGACAGTATCTAATAAAGTCTGTGTAACATGGAGTTTGAATCAAGTTGAGTCCTCTAAAATCCATTGAATAGAGAGGCTGAAACTCTAACAGCTTTGTATTCTGTCTCTCTATTCCTTCTGTTTTCTAGTATTAATGGACAGACTGTGTATGAAGATAGATTAGCATTTTCGAGAACGATTTCATCAAAATGCAGCTCAGTCCTTTGACTCCTGCCAGCAGGTTTCCTGGACCCCATGGTAGGCATTTTATGTCCCCCCTTCACCCCTGGCTTCCTCTTTATCCTTTGTTGTTGCTTTGCCCTCATTTCCCCCATTACTTACGTATTTGTTTCATCTTTTAACCTGCTGTTTATGTTCCTCTCAGCTGTTTCAAATCCTTTTTAGAAAGTCATTTCCATGTTCTGCATTACTTCACCCCATCTTTTCCCTGTAACAAAGGTACCAGAATAATAACTTCTTAATCTTCTAGAAACACACAGATATCTGAGCCAGCATGGTAGAGGGGTCATAGATATGCTTCTCCCACACATTTGTTAATATTAGGGAGGCAGAGTTACACAGTGGAATAAGCCTAGGATTTAGAGTCAAATGGACAGGGGCTCAAATCCCAGCCCTACCAATGAATGCTTTGGGCACATTCACCTTTGTACACACTAACGTCTCTGAACATATAATAACACAACTTGAAATGTTGGGTAGAGTAAGTAATGTATTTGAGGCATCGGAAGTTGTTCAATAAATAGGCCTATCATTTTCACTTGATTGTAAGCCCCTCATGGGCAGAGAAGGAGTCAGTTTAACTCCGGCCTCTCAAATCATGCCTGATAGTATTAAGTGTACTCTAAAGTAATGATGCATCGCTGAATGGCTGTGAATGACATTGTGGTGCAGGGAGAAGAGCAATGGATTGTGAGCTCTGCCATTAGCCAGTTATATGGCTGTTGGAAGCCTTGTTAGGCCTCTATTTCTTAAGAGGTGAAATGGGGTATAACTGGATCATTTTTGTGATCCCTTCCAGGTTTAAGGTTGATGATTTTTTGGGATCTGACAAATGTTTAGTCCCAGAGATGGGTAGGATAGATCAGAGATGTCCCCAGCTTCTCTCTCTCTCTCCCTCTCTCTCTGCTTCACCAGACGTTGACTATGTACTGAGCTGAACTTTGCCTAATGCTGCCTCTCACTGAGCTCTGCAGAAGAGGGAAGGGAGACTCCCAAGGATCACCAATGCCAGCAACAAGAGAGCTTCATCCCCTATCACAGCATCTTTGAAAGGGACAGAGCCCTAATACCAGCCAAGATTATGTATTATTCTGATTGAATTTGCTGGCCCAAAGGAAACCTGAGCTTAGGAAGCTCCAAAAAGGAGAGATGGACTTTTCATTAAGGGTGATTGGCCGGGCGCAGTGGCTCAAGCCTGTAATCCCAGCACTTTGGGAGGCGGAGACGGGCGGATCACGAGGTCAGGAGATCGAAACCATCCTGGCTAACACAGTGAAACCCCGTCTCTACTAAAAAATACAAAAAACTAGCCGGACGAGGTGGCGAGCACCTGTAGTCCCAGCTACTCAGGAGGCTGAGGCAGTAGAATGGCGTGAACCCGGGAGGCGGAGTTTGCAGTGAGCTGAGATCCGGCCACTGCACTCCAGTCTGGGCGACAGAGCGAGACTCTGCCTCAAAAAAAAAAAAAAAAAAAAAAGGGTGATTAACTTTGAAGCTAAGAACTCTATTCGTTAGTCTAGAATCACAGATGTTTTCAGATTTCTGTTTTCTCCTGGCAAAATTCCTTTGCTAGTAAATCTGGTAACTTCTGGTCAGGTGATATGGATATAAAAGACCTAAGAGACAGGCAGGCTTTCAGTATGAATTGTAGGTATTCACTCTACAATTCCCTCAACTTCTCTGTATTTTGCAATTTTTGAATCCTTGCAGGATCTCTTGTAATCTACATGACTTCAGATAGGTTAACCACATTCTCTAAGCGTTGGTTTTCTCACCTGTTAAAGAAGAGGGTAGGGGTAATAATACCTACCTCTTAGACTGTTGTGAGGAATGTGTAACGTATCTAGCATATAAACATTTAAGAAGAAAATATTAAGGCTGGCCCTCAAATAATGCAGGAGTGAGGTGTGCCAGCCCCTCTGCACGGTTGCAAATCCTTATATAATTTTTAACTCCCCCCCCAAACTTAACTGCTAATAGTCTACTGTTTACTGGGAAGCCTTACTGATAATATATACACTTGATTAACACATATTTTGCATGTTATGTTTATGATAGACTATATTCTCACAGTAAAGTAAGCTAGAGAAAACATTATTAAGAAAATCATAAGGAGGAGAAAATGTATTTGTTCATTGAGTGGAAGTGGATCATTGTAAAAGTCTTTATCCTCATTGTCTTCATGTTGAGGAGGCTGAGGAAGACGAGGAAGAGGAAGAGCAGGGTTGGTCTTGCTGTTTCTGGGGTGGCAGAGGTGAAAGAGGTAGAGGAGGTGGAAGGGGAAGCAGTAGAGGCAGGCACGCTTGGTGTAACTTTTCTTGAAAAAAACCCACATGTAAGCGGACCTGTGTATTTCAGATCTGTGTTAAGGGTCAGCTGTAATAGATGTTATTCCTAATCATCGGGGCTAGATGGGTTTTTTGTTTGTTTGTTTGTTTGTTTGTTTTTTGAGACGGAGTCTCCCTCTGTCTCCCAGGCTGGAGTGCAGTGGCTCCATCTCGGCTCACTGCAAGCTCCGCCTCCCGGGTTTACGCCATTCTCCTGCCTCAGCCTCCCGAGTAGCTGGGACTACAGGTGCCCGCCACCTCGCCCGGCTAGTTTTTTGTATTCTTTTAGTAGAGACGGGGTTTCACCCTGTTAGCCAGGATGGTCTCGATCTCCTGACCTCGTGATCCGCCCGTCTTGGCCTCCCAAAGTGCTGGGATTACAGGCTTGAGGCGCTCGGCCTAGGCTGTGTTTTTAACCCACAGTGAAATGGTGGATAAAATAGAAACATCCTGCCTCCGTCCTCTCCCTGGCCATGTTGTAACATAAAATATCTCTGCCTCCCTCACACCTGCCACACCTCCAGAACTCTCAGCCTTTGGAAAAGATATAAATGCCCTGCAACAACGCAGCCTGGTGCTGAAATCGCCTCCTGGAAGTCTCTTAGGCTTTTCTGGTTCATTACTCAGCTTTTTGGATTTGTTCGTTGTTTTCCTTTTATCACTTGGTTGCTTTAAGTTTTGTTCTTACAGCTTATTTCCAGCAAGTCACTCCCAACTGCAGGCACCTGGCAGATCCAACTGAGCCACAGTGTGTGTTGGGACCAGACCAGGAGAACAGCAAGCTTTAAAGTCCTAAAAAGGCCCCTAAAGAATATTTTCTTACAAAGAAGTAAAATCCTTTTTGTAATTGTTTCATTAATGTGTTCCCTATAGATGTAGTGACAAAATATCAGGGATGTTAAACCCCATTGTTTTAAGTGGCCCGGCAGACTTGGCCTATTTTGTCAACCTATGCATAAGTCCTCGTTTCACAGTCTTCAAATTAAGACCCTAGCTTGACAAGCCATTCTTTGCCAAACACTCTACTTTTTTTCTCGTGTGACTTATAGTTTATATGCCTAGATAGGTAATACTAATTGTGCCAGGTATGAAACTACACACTTGTCATTTAATGACATGCAACATTCCTCAGAGTTAGTTGCTATTGTTACCCCACTTCACAAATGAGGAACTTGTGCTTAGCCCAAGCAGATGCAACTTGTTAAGAAGCAGAATTGGGAATCTAACCGCAGAGTCCAAATTATAAAGTTTGCAGGGTATTCCAACCTTTTTTGAGCCATAGACCTCTTTAGTAGTCTCATGAAGCTTATTCTCCTCTTCTCAGATTCATATTTTTAAATGAAAAAAAAAATAGAAATTACAAAGGAAACCAATCATACTGAAATACAGTTATCAGAATGATTTAAAAACAAATGTGATACAGTAATGTTATTAACACATTGAATAGCAAGATATGGTGACAGTTTGTGGGTATAAACAATACATTTTGAGATAGTTGCGACAAAATGTGCTACGAAAGTATCTGCGAACTCTACTGGTGATAGGTACTCCAAAAACTACTGGGGATAGTGTCCTGCATTCATAACCGAAGAAAATGCTAAATTTCTCCTTAAAAGTTAGGGCAAATAAAAATGTAATTTTTCCTGGCTGGGCATGGTGGCTCACACCTGTAATCCCAGGGCTTTGGGAGGCCAAGGCGAGTGGATCACTTGAGGTCAAGAGTTTGAGACCAGCCTAGCCAACATAGTGAAACCCCGACTCCACTAAAAACACAAAAATTAACTGGGTGTGGTAGAGTGTGCCTGTAATCCCAGCTACTTGGGAGTCTGAGGCAGGAGAACCGCTTGAATCCTGGAGGCGGAGGTTGCAGTGAGGCGAGATCGAGTCACTGCAATCCAGCCTGGGTAACAGAGTGAGACTCCATTGCAAAAAAAAAATGCCGGGCATGGTGGGTGCTCACGCCTGTAATCCCAGCACTTTGGGAGGCCGATGCAGGCAGATCACAAGGTCAGGAGATTGAGACCATCCTAGCTAACATGGTGAAACCCCGTATCTACTAAAAATACAAAAAAAAAAAAAAAAATAGCTGGGCGTGGTGGCAGGCACCAGTAGTCCCAGCTACTTGGGAGGCTGAGGCAGGAGAATGGCATGAACCCAGGAGGTAGAGCTTGCAGTTAGCTGAGATCACACCATTGCACTCCAGCCTGGGCGACACAGTGAGACTCTGTCTCAAAAAAAAAAAAAAAAAAAAAAAAAAAAAAAAACATGTAATTTTTTCTCATTCTAGTTTGTGGGCTCCCTGAGATCTCTCTATGGACCCCAGGCTAGGAACTTATATGAAGAGACTGAATCTTAAAAATAATTTAAGACTTGAAGACCTGCATGATCCTTCATTTGTTCTACATACATTTATGAGCACCTGCTAAGTGCTAGGCATTGAGCTTAGTACTTGGTATATGAGAGTTGAATACAACTCTGTACCTACCCCCCTTGCCTACTAAGGGAATCAAATGTATAAACTAATAGTACGCATGACAGCACAGACTAAGATACAAGCAAAGTATTGTGGATGCATTTGTTTATGATTTCAAAGGGTAAGCTATTGTCTGTCCCCTCTCCCTGGCTAAGCAGTCTGAAATAAACTTCTATAATTACAATCACTTTTGTCTCTTCTTTCATTGATCAAAAATGCTTTCCAGTAAGCATCCATGCTAAATTTGGGGGTCTTCCAATTAGTTGCTCTATCTGTCAGGGTCTGAGCATCTAAAAACAGGATAGTCATTGTAGGGAATCAGTTACACAGATGGTGGGAGAACTGAGAAGACAATAGGGAACTGTGAGGCAAGTGAGACATTAGAGATGGAAACCATTAATACCCATAGGCTGGAAGAACAAAGGGAGGAGGTCATGTTACCAGAGTCCAGAGGCTAGGATAGCCCACTGAAAGCTGAACTTATAGTGAGCCAGCATTCAGTAGGAGTTGGAACCACAGGAAATCCACAGCCATGGCAAAGAGAGGAGAAAAAAATACCTTAGCTTCTCCCTTTTTCCTATCTTCCAATCTCCCTACCAGTACCTCCCATTGGACAAACCTAATTGGGAAACGTGAGAGCCTGAGAGGTCCAAGCTGTGGGATTCGGCCCCTTGTATTATTGAGCAGAGCTGGGGGAAAGCAAGAGGTTAATCAAAAGGCAAACAAGCCCCAAGTGAGCATAGTTGCATTCCCTGTTGGCATACAGTGCTACTTCCTGTCTCTTCTCCTAGATTATGACTTTGAAAAGTTATACCAGTGATATGGTTTGGCTGTGTCCCCACCCAAATCTCATCTTGTAGTTCCCATAATGCCCACGTGTCTTAGGAGGGACCCAGTGAGAGGTAACTGAATCGTGAGGGCTATTCTCATGATAGTGAGTTCTCAGGAGATTGATGGTTTTATAAAAGGCTTTCTTCTCCTTCACTCATTCTTCTCCTCCCTGCTACCACGTGAAGAAGGATGTGTTTGCTCCCCCTTCCACCATGATTGTAAGTTTCCTGAGGCCTCCCCAGCCATGATGAACTGTGAGTCAATTAAACCTCTTTCCTTTATAAATTACCCAGTCTCGGGTATGTCTTTATTAGCAGCATGAAAACAGACTAATATGACCTCTTTACAGATACACCTGTTAAATTTAGTGTGTTGGTAAAATAGAATTTTATGTAGTGGTTGAATTTTCAAGCTCACTTTTTTTGTCTTTACTGTGTGTATTGGTATACAGAGGAGGGTGTAAATATCTCCCCAAAACATCTCTTGTTTCTTTATTGGAGTTACAGAAACTTCTTTTACTACTAGCCTTCCTTTGTCATATTCATAATTGTAGATTTTTGGTTCTCACACCTCAAATTTCAATATGACATTACTTTATCAGCCATAACCAACAGCCAAATTATTGGTGTTCAAAAGCCAAACTCCATACACAAAGTTAAATCTTATTCTTTTATACCATTTCTATGGCAAATGTTTACTCCCAACATCTTCATATATTATGCACATTCAAGACCTTCAATGAAAAATTAAAAAAAAAAAAAAGAAAGCAATATAACCACCACCTGTGATCCATTAACTTATTTAGTTTCCTAGCAAGGGCATCAGAGTTGTTGAAGATACATTCCACATTACTTCTAATGGTCAAGTTATTCCATCTGAGTCTCTATTGGCTTTCCATTAAGTCTCAGATAAACACCCCAACCTCTGTTGAACTAACACAGATCTACATTTGGTTGCCTCCAGACCTATTAGCAAACACCAGAGACCTTATTTATTCTTGTGGGGGTCTGAAGAGGATTTCTCAAATCTGCTAGTGCTGAAGAATCTTTAAGTTTCTCCAGAACCTTATGTATTACTCTCTTTCTGGATATCTGAAATAACCCACTATGGGGCAAAGTTTCCTTATGTCTTATACTTATATCTCGAAGCATGAATTCTCAGCAGAGGTAACATTGCCTCCAAGAGGAAAAAATTGTTCTTGGTGGGGAAGGAAGAATAGGGGAAAAAAACGTAGATTTTTATAAAAGTTTGGGAATCCCCCAAAGCTCAACCCTATCTGAAAACATCTTATTCCTTAGTATTTAATTTCTGCTGTTGGAGAGAAATTGCATTTAATTTTAAACTTCAGTAATTCATTGATTTAATTTTTCTCCTTAAGGGGAAATAATAATTTTTTTAAGTGGAGAAACATTGCCCCAAAGGATAAAGCATACTTTCTTCTTGCCTTTCACCTCCTTGATACATTTACACCAGTAGAATTTTTCACTTAGCTTATGAAGTTTTCTTCCTGGCTTTCTTCATGTATTAGTCCTTTCATCCTACTTAGATACTTTTTGACAACTAGAACTATGGATTCTAGTTGTAAACCATAAAAATTAATCTTGGTGGATTTGACCAACAAAAAAAACTTAGTAATAGATTATTCAGATCTTAAGAAATTTTCCAAATTACATAAAAAGGTTTAAAAAACTAGAATGATTCGATAAAGAAGAAAAAGCAGAAATTTATAAAAATAAAAATAAACAAAAACAGGTAAGTCCAAAAGCTAGTTCTTTGAAAGGAATGATAAACACCTCTAAAACCATAGACACAGGAGAGATTAAACATATTATAAATAAATATTACATGCAGCTCTATGATGAAACATTTTTAAATCTAGGAGAAATAATTTTCTAGCAAAAATAAAATTAGAAAACCCAGTAATAAGAAGAAAGCTTGAAAAGAACCAGTTACCATAGCAGATATTGGAAAATAATTAGAGATCTATCACTGGACAAACAAAGCACCCACATCAGAAGGTTTCACAGCTGAGCTTTCACCTCTTAATAACAGGTTATTCCAATGGCATCTAAAATATTCCAGTCCTTACAAAAAGATGAAAACTCCTCCAATTTATTATGAAGACTAAATAACTTTAATACTAAACCAGGAAAATCATTACAAAACAATAAAATTTGGGATTAATCTCATGTGTATAGAAATTATATTTTTTTAAGGAGCAGGATAACAGGACTGAATCCAGAAATTATGAATTCTAAATAAAACCTTAACAAATAAATCCAGCAACATATTGAAAGAAACAAAACAGTGTATTTTAAAATTAAAAATAATAAATCAAGACTTACCATGTAAATTAACATGTGAATGAGTATCAAAAAGTCTATTAACATTATTACATGAGTAAACTAAAGGGAAAAAGGCAAATGCTTATGTCAATAGATGGAAAAGGTCATTTGATAAAATGTATCACTTAATCTTTGTAAAAAATCAAAGTCAGACAGAGGTAGAAGGAAATATGTATAATAAAGACTAATCGCCAAAAAATAAAACTGAATACTATACTAAATGATAAAAGACTATAACTAGTTCTATTAAAGTCAGAAACTAGATTAGCATTATTTAACATTGTCTTGGGAATTTTAGCAATTGAAAAAAGATTAAAAAGTGAAATAACATAAACATTGGAAAAGAAAAGGTAGAAATAGAAAATCCAAGGGAATCTATTATAAAAATATTATTGGGCTTAACAAGAGAACTAGGTAAGGTGGCTGGATAAAAGATAAGTATACAAAAACTCGTAACCTTTCTCTGTCCTGGAAATAAATTTAAAAATAGATATGAGAGAAATTCATTCACAATAAATGTAAAAACTTTAAAATGCTTAGGAATAAATTTTAAAAATCAGAGCATAGGAAATTATGAAAATCTTGATATAAACTAAGATATGCACAAATAGAAAAGCAAACTATGACTTTGGATGAAAAAATGTTAATATAAAAATGTCAGTCTCTCAAATTAATATGTAAACTTAATAAAATTCAAATTAGAATTCCAACAGGGCTCTTTCTTGGCAAAGGGGAAGAAAGGAGGAAAGAATAATTAAATAAATGATCTTAGAGTTTATACCAAGGGATAAGTATCTCAGAATAACCATGAAAAAATATGAAAAAGAAGGTTAGTGAAGGGGGTGAAGACATGCTTCAATAATTATAAGAACATAGAATAATCTGCTTTAATAAATATTTTATTGGTATTGAACACAAAATTTAACAGGACAATCTGAAATTTAAGTCCAGTTACATATGAGAATTTAATATATGATAAGGATGACGTTTTATCTCAGTGAGAAAATAATGCATTATTTAATAAATGGTGGTAATACAAATAATCTAAGTGGAAGAAAATTAAATTAGATCTCTTTGTTTTACCATATATGAAGATAAATTTCAGCCTAAATGGCTAAAAGACTTAAATGTAGAATATTAAAAACTTAAAATTCTACAAGAAAATTTAGGAGACAACATGTGGACAAGATTGGAAAAATAGATGACACAAAAGAAAAAATAGAGATTTTATCACAAATTTAAAACTATTTTATAGCTTAAAAACATAAGGGCCAGGTGCGGTGGCTCACACTTGTAATCCCAGCACTTCGGGAGGCCGAGCCAGATCACCTGAGGTCAGGAGTTCGAGACCAGCCTGACCAACACGGAAAAACCCTGTCTCTATTAAAAATACAAACTTAGCCAGATGTGATAGCATATACCTGTAATCACAGCTACTTGGGAGGCTGAGGCAAGAGAATTACTTGAACCCAGGAGTCAGAGGTTGCAGCGAGCCGAGATCGCGCCATTGCACCCCAACCTGGGCAACAAGAGTGAAACTCCATCTTGAAAAAAAAAAAAAAAACTTAAAGATTTATAAGCTTCAACAAGTACTTGCAATTTAGAAGGCATATGAAGTTACTTATACCATGCAAAAATGTATTTCAAATTAAAAGTAAGAAATAAACAAAAACTTAGGCAAAGGACATGAAGAGACTGTTCATAAGAGGGCAAATTCAAATGGCCAGCAACATATGAGAAGATCAAACTTGCTAGCCATTGAGAAAATGCAAATTAAAATAAAATTATAAGATATCATTTTATTCCCAACAGAATGGCAAATGTTTTAAAGAATTATAATGCCTATCACTGGCAAAAATGCTAATTGATAGAAATGTTAATTATTTCAGCTTTTTGGGAAAGCAATTGGGCAACATCTATTACATTTAAATATACATGTACGTGCACACGCGCACACACACACACACACACACACACCTCTTTTGGGTATATAGGGGAACAAAGAAAACCTCATATTTAATGGTAAAATTTTGAAAGCATTCCCTTTGAGATCAAAAACAAAACGAAGATTTCTGGTAATACTTCTCTAATTAGCATTAATCCAGATCCTAGTAAGAGCAGGTTAAATAAGGGAAAGTTTTTTTGGTTGTGTTTTTGTTTTTGTTTTTGTTTTGAGATGGAGTCTCACTCTGTCGCCCAGGCTGGAGTGTAGTGGCACGATCTCGGCTCACAGCAACCTCCGCCTCCTGGGTTCAAGCGGTTCTCCTGCCTCAGCCTCTTGAGTAGCTGGGACTACAGGCACCCTTCCCCACACCCAGCTAATTTATAAGGGAAAGTTTTAAGAATTGTCAGAAAAGACTTTCATTATTTTTCACATAATAAAATTATATCTAGAGAAATTGAAAGAACCCACAGAGAAATTATAAGAGTTAGAGAGTTTAGCAAATTTGCTTTGTACAAAATTATTGTCTGTATAATGAATCTTATTTCTAAATACCAGCCACCAAATAGTTAGAAAATAAACAATTTTTAATTTCTTATTTGTAGTAGCATTAAAAATATTAGATGTCAAGGGGTAATCTACCAGAAAATATGCAAGATCATTATGGAGAAAACTGTAACATTTTTTAGAGAACTTAACTATGCAAATAGAGAGACAAAGTATTCTCATAGATTGGAATACACATGCCAGTTCTCCTCAATTTAATGGATTTGGGGCAATCTCAGTCAAAACTCCAACAGATCTTTTTTTTTTTAATGAAACTCAACAAGTTGATTCTAAAATTTATATAAAAACACAAAGGGCCAAAAATAGTTAAAATCCTCTTGAAGAATAAAGTGAAAGGATAGCTCCACCAAATAACAAGAACTTATAAGTGTATAAAACCAAGACAGTATAGTACTGGCTTAGACATAGACGGACTAATGGAATAGAGCCCAGAAAGAGAACTCATTATCAAGTTACAAGCTTTTTCTCCATAATTATTACTTGCCCAGTGGAATGCCACTTTCTTTAAAATCCAAAGGACCTTCCCCATAATTTTCCTAATAGATTTTTCCAAAGGGTCCATACAATATATTTTCTGCCACAAGCACTTTGAGCCTCATTGGATCCTCTGATAATAAGGGGTAAGGGGCAAAACTGCTTTGTATCAATGCCTTGACAAGTTGGAGAGATTTGCTGTGGGCCCCACTCAAAGCTAACAGCCTTGCTGGTCACCCAGTAAATGAGCCCGTGTAATACCTTTGTACAAGGAGCAACAAATCCAGGCATAATAGTTTAACCAAATAGAGGTTGATTTTTGTCTCATACTAAGGAGTCTGGAGGTAGATTGCAACAGTGTGTCAGTATCCTTCTATCTTTCTGCTCTACCATCCTGCTCTTTCTGCTCTACCATCCTGCACTTATGATTTGTGCTCAGCTCATTTCTTTGTGTTCATGGCCACAGGATGGCTACCTCAGCTCCAGGTAGGAGAAGGGAGGGAGACAAAAAGAGATGGCATCTTTTCCAGAAATCTGGAGAGCATGTCACGGTAATCAGACTTTGATACTTGTTGATTCCTAGCTGCAAGGGAGTCTAATATTTTTAACTGGATATACTGCTGCCCAAACAGATTTGGGGTTCTGTTAAAAAGGAGAAATCCATATTGGTAGATAGTTAGTAGTTGTCTGCCATAGGAGCCAAACGTGGTATATATTATTTCCAAAATTCAAAAACACCTATAAAAGATGGTCTTTCTCTTTTTCAGTGGCAAGAAGCACAATGGACAGCTACTTTTCCTTCATTTTGTAGGAACTATTCCAACATTCCCCAGGCACTCTCACACACATGCATGCTCTGTCTCTGTCTCTCTTACACACACACACACACACATGCACACACTTGGAATTTTACTAAGGTAACAGGCCCCATAATTTCATGAGATTTATTTGCCACCTTCTGACACACAGGATTTTCTGAGGCACCTAGTCTACATGTTGCTTCCTGTTTCCAAGTTTATCAGTACAATGTGATTAGTATAGTGAACCAGCTCCACATTCCATGTACTAAATTTGAGATGAAGTCAGAAAACAGGCATAACCCTAAGGCATTGTGGTGAAAGTATATTGTTTACTCTGCCAGATGAAAGCAAACTCCCTATGTCCGCCACTTACAGGGATAGAGAGAAAAAGCAAAGATACTCAGTGGGGATTCAAGATTCAGGATATTCTGAGTAAACTGGGTTAGACCACAAAGGCTGATTTATGTTTGAAAACTGGTAAGAATGGTTATTCGGATTTGACTTAAGTTATTTTAGCTTGGTTTTATTTTTAAACCAGCAAACACGAGTGCAAAAGAACAAAATGTTAAAATTTGCCAAAAGTTTGGTAGTCTCAGTAGCCCTCGTGAAATAAGGATTTTGATCTGCCATTTATACTGTCTTACACTCTTGGGGGTATGGAGGAATACATTTGCATTCAAGTGTCCATCTCATTACTGTATAAGAAAATTCCTATGTTCCACAATTACACACTGCTGCATTCTATTTTTGAATTAGGTAACCGGGTCTTCTCAAGGTTTCATTGAGGCATGCCTGGCCATGGCCTACATGAATCATCTATATCTTCCCATTCAAATTCTCCAGGCTCACTCTCCCCACAGTCAGTGCTTCAACTTTCTCCTAAGAGACCACCTGAGGATGTGAATTCAACTCTTTTTAATTCAGAAATTTTGGAGATCAAACTGCATTTTGTGTTTGACTTTCTCCACATTTCAAAAGCAAAAGATAAGATGTTCTTATAATGATCCCAGGGAAGCCTCTGCACATACTTTGAACTGAGAAGTTAGGAATTTGAGTAGGTTTTTCTTTTTATTGAAGCTATCCATTACAATTATGAGAAGCCGTCTCATCCCATAGTTATTGAACTCCCTGTGTCCTTCATATTATTCAATAGAATTGATCTCTTAGTTCCCCCAAAGCTTTGCCTTCAATGGACAATTCAGTCTAGGTGCATACAGGTGACAATTTGATTAACTGGTTCTCTAGATCATGACAAGAACTCTTAATCACACCAGCTGCTTTGTCTTTGCCTTCAACCTCAATCAGGCCAGATAACAACAGTCCCATATTTCCGTATACATCCTATGTTTCTCTAAGGCCCTATGGCCTGCAACCATTCCATTCCTGGTTCTAATTCCTGGATCATTCAGAGTTCTTAATTTCAAAAACTAGAAAAAAAACTTTGTGTTATTGAAGCAGAAAATGAATTTATGAATGACTATCACGTGGTTCACAGAATCACTAAAAAGGCTGATGAGTCAAGTGTGTGGCTAGGCAGCCAGGAAAAGTACCCATTCAGAGACAGTTGCATAAGCAACAATCTAACCAGACACTGGGCTCTTTCAGCCCCTCTGGCACTGCTACTACCAAGCTTGATCATTCTGCTGCCTTTGATCCTGAGACACTGGAGAGTTTCTTATGGTTCCCTGACTTCATGACTTCATTTCATGAGTGGAGTCCATGACTCACACCTGTACGTAGTGGAGACTGAGTAAGCAAGTATCTGAGCCTTCTGTTTCTGTAGTGGAAGGTACATTCTGTATTTCACTGACACAAGGTGGGAAAATCCAAACATAGGAAAAGGTTTCAGATACTGGATGGCCATAAAGAAGGACAAGTGTTCACCTTGCCTCCTAATCAGCCAGAACAGGGAGAGAGGTTCAGGTTTCTTTGCCTCCCCAGTAAAGAGACGAAATCACAGCCAGTGAGAAGACAAATATGGCACACATCCTTGAGGTCACTGAAACACTTTTACAACTCTGCCTGTTTCCTGGGTCTCACTTTGAATCCCAGCATTCTGAAGTTCCTCCATTAACTTTAGTAGTCAATTCACATGTCTTCACTAGGAATTTGTCATAACATAAGAACTTCTCTGCTTTCTTCCCTTTGGGTTCCATCTTCTGTTAACCTATTAAATACTCGTATTTCACACTGATTATTTTTTAACCAAAGCCGTGTCCTTCTCATACTCAATAACAATTTCATTTAATCAGTGCTTATTGAGCACTCACACACACTAGGTGGGTGATGTGCTAGACTTTGAGGACAAAAAGACACATTCTAAGATGAAGCAAGTCCCATAACAAACCAGGGCAATTGATGATTCAAAAAATATAAGTGCTCAGATGCTTGACAGAAACATCTCACATTTAAAATATCTATATCTGAAAACAAACAAAAAACAAAACAAAAGAACTAACAACTCCAGTGAACTCCCCCTACACTTAGAATAAGCCCATACTCCTAACCATGCTGGGCCTGTAAAGCCCTACCTTACTGGGCCCAGCCTTTCACAGTGACCTCATCTCCCACTGCACTCTTGTGCTCACTGTGATCCAGCCCTATCAGCCTTCTTTCCAATGGAGAGACCAAGTTCATATCCAACTAAGTGTCGGCACTTGATTTTACCTAATCCCCATAGTCTTCCCATGACCAACTTCTCAGACAAGTCATCCCTGACCACCCTATCAAAAAATAGCCACTGTCCTCCCAGTCACTCTCTCTCATCACTCAGATTTCCATTATGTTGTATATTTACCACCTTCCTTCCCACCACGAGCATGTGCTACCAGAGAGCAAGGGTGTTTGCCAGTCACATTCATTGCTATCCTCAGTGCACTGCATCTTGCCTGCACACAGTAAACTGACCCAAAAAATGTTCATTATATGAATTAAAGTATAAATAAGGAATGGTGTCTCTATCCATTAGTGTGCTGCTATAACAAAATACCTGAGACTGGGTAATTTATTATATAAAGAACAGAAATTTCGTTCCTCATAGTTCTGGAGGCTGGGAAGTAAGAGTTCAAGCCACAGGGAGATTCAGTGTCTTGTGAGGGCTCTGGTGTCTCCTTCCAAGAAGGCATCTTGAACACTGTGTCCTCCCATGATAGAAGGAACAGAGGGGGAAAAAGGGGGCCTAAACTGGTTCCCTCCAGCCCCTTTTATAAGGTTGCTAATCCCATTCATGCAGGCAGAGTCCTTGTGACTTACTCTCTTCCCAAATGGTCCCACCTCTTAATACCACCACAATGAGGATTAAGTGTCAAAAAAAAGAATTTGGGGAGATATCCAGACACTAGTAAATGACACAGGCAAAGTCCAAACTGATAGCAAGGGCCACTGTGGGTATGCCAGGGATTCTATATATTTAGTGATGCAAATCTCCAGGGTACACCAGGACATCCTAGATTTTCCTATTTTCTGTAGATTCGTCTCTCCCTTTTGTAAGTCTTGCCTGAGGGTAGAAAGGAAAAATGGTGGTATCTTTGGCCAAGAGAGGACAGTTCAGCCCAGGAAGATCACCAGGACACTATGGCATTGAAAGCTGTAGAGGCCTGATTTTGATCATCATTTTAAAAGGCAACATTTTTCTCTAGAAGGAAAGCACTTGTCTGGAAGGGAAACCTCACCAAAAGGGCAGATACATTGCAAAAGCCCTATTCTGGCCTTTTCTGTGTAGTCAGAGATGGCAGCATCTGCCCTCTTATCTGGTCATGTGAAAACAACATTTGTATTCAGTCTCATTGAACTTTAGGCCTAGCAGCAAATAATGGAGCAAGCTCCAAGTCGGCTGCTTCTCTTGTCAGTGTAGCAATAGTCTTGGCAACTTTCTCTTACTCTCAATACTCTACAGCTATTTATACGCTGGCACAGGAAAACATATTATTTGCAGAAATGCCTCCGGATCCTATGTCATTTATACAGGCACAGAAGATGTTTTCAAAGAACCATATTTCTGTAGTATTTTTTGCAACAAAGACTGTACAGCAGTGATCTGCCAGGTTGTGTGGGTGTAAAAACAGCCTCCAGTAACTATTCTTTAATTCTACTTTGGCTATTTAATATCTGTTCAAGTATTTCCATCTGCCCAGTCTTAGATTTTGGATGTCACTCATGATCAATTTGCAAGCTTTGAGAACACAACAGAATGCCTAGGTGTTCCTTTCTCAATCCTCTCCTCCTCCCTATTGGGTTTTATTGGTATCGCAACAATCTCAGTGCACTTTGGAACTCTTAGGTTAGCTAATCTGGAAATACGCAATTATAGGGATAATACAGACCTCTTGTTCAATTTCCTTTGATCAGGTCCTCTGCAGATGCCAAGTCTGGATTAGACAGGCAGGAGATTTATTGAGGGAAATGCCAAGGAGGGAAAAAGGAGAGGGAGCTTCAGGAAGTGAGGGGGGCTGGGAAGGATGAGAAGGATGTAATAAGGGGTGCTGGATAGGCAGTCTCAGATGGCAGCACAGTTCCAAGAAAATTTCAGCCAGGTTGATGGGAAGTCTTTGAGCCAAAGTTGCCCACCAGAGACGTCCCCCAGAGAAGCCCTGCATTAGCAGCCCTGTGGCACTTAGTTGAGCAGCCCAGGGGAGTGTAGACTCAAGCAAGTGCTAGAGGGGATTCCCATCTGTCACTCCTGCTCCCTGCAGCAGAACTGACGGCATCATTTCCATAGCCCCCACAGCTTCCACCTAAATCTGCTTCAAAACAGTAAAGGCCAGCAACTTTCAAATTGTTTTTTTTTTTTTTTTTTTAAAGCACTGGTTCCCAAAGTGGCCCATCACTTCACACAGAGAAGTCAGGAACCACTGCAGAAACTCCTAGCCTTCCTCACCCAAAGAGGTTGTTTTATACATTGGGGTAGATAAGATTTCTTTTGGGGGGAAAATGATCCTACTGCTTTAATAGTTTCAAAATGGTTAGAGGAATACTAGAAAACCTAAACTCTTGATTTGTGGGTGCCTGGAGGGAAAGAGATGTTTTCTACGTGATACTTACTTCCCTCTACATGTTTTCTTACACATCTGTGGCTTTCTGTAATCTGTTCCATGTGCCTGCGGTGCCTTTTCTTTCCACCTCTACTTAGAAAGTTCCTCATCCTGGCTGGGTGTGGTGGCTCATGCCTGCAATCCCAACACCTTGGGAGGCAAGGCGGGTGGATCACTTAAGCCCAGGAGTTTGAGACTAGCCTGGGCATCATAGCAAGACCTTGTCTCTACAAAAAGTAAAAAAAATTAGCTGGGTGTGGTTGCAGGAACCTGTAGTCCCAGCTATGTGGGAGGCTAAGGTGAGAGGATCACTGAGCCTGGGAAGCCAAGGCTGCAGTGAGCTATGATGGCGTCTCTGCACTCCAGCCTGGGTGGCAGAGAGAGACTCTGTCTCATTAAAAAAAGAAAACTCCTCATCCTTTGTGACTCATATGAAATGCCATCTCTTTTCTGAAACTTTCCTTGACTTCCTTGGGCACAGAAAGCAGCTCCTGCCACTGTGTTCTCATGGCACTTTGTGCCTTGATTACGGTTTTTGTCATATTTTGTAATAATTTGTTTATATATTTGTGTCTCCCAGATTGCAAGATTTTTATGATTTATTCTTCCCATCTTTCTCTAAAGAGGGAGACATTGATGTGGCCAGATGTGGTGGCTCACACCTATAATCCCAGCACTTTGGAAGGCCAAGGTGGGCGGATCACTTGAGACCAGGAGTTTGACACCAGCCCAACATGGTGAAACTCAGTCTCTACAAAAAAAATACGAAAATTAGCCAACTGTGTTGGTGCATGCCTGTGGTCCCAGCTACTTAGGAGGCTGAGGCAGGAGAATTGATTCAGCCCGGGAGGTGGAGGTTGCAGTGAGCTGAGATTGCACCACTGCACTCCAGCCTGGGTGACAGGAGTGAAGCCCTATCTCAAAAACAAAAACAAAAAAGAGAGAAACATTGCTATCTCGTAAATGTACAGATGAATTCTCTTGCTCTATAACCATAACTGATGCCTCTAACAGGTCGTATTAGTTTCCCAGGGCTTTTATAACAACATACTGATAAGTGGATGATTTAAACAACAACAATTTATTGTCTCACAGTTCTAGAAATCAGAAGTCCAAAATCGAAGTGTCAGCAGTTACTTTCTTCTGAAGCTGTGAAGAAGAATCTATTTCATGCCTCCCCCATAGCTTCTGGTGGTTTGGTGGCAATCTTTGATGTTCCCTGGCTTATAGGTGCCTCACCCCAATGTCTCCTTCATCTCCACATGGCACCCCCACCCTGTGTATGTGTCTGTGTCCAAATGTCCCTTTTTTTTTTTATAAGAACACCAGTCGTATTGGATTAGGGGCTCAACCTACTCCACTATGACCTCATCTTAACCAATTATATCTGCAACAATCTTATTTTCAAATAAAGCCACATTCTGAGGTACTGAGAGTTAGGACTTCACCATGTGAATTTGGGGATAGACACATTTCAATCCATAACACTAGTTAAAAGAAAGTCATCTATATCCTTTCTAAGTAATTTTAATTTCTACTACATGGTTTTAGAAGGAATAAAACCCTGACCAATAGGAAGGAAGGAAGGAAGGAAGGAAGGAAGGAAGGAAGGAAGGAAGGAAGGAAGGAAGGAAGGAAGGAAGGAAGGGAGGGAGGGGAAGGGAAGGAAGGAGAGGAAGGGAGGGAGGGGAAGGGAAGGAGAAGGGGAACAGGAAGGGGAGGGGACCAGCAGACTAACTGGCACTCAAAAGATGGTGCTAAACTAATTCTAAACTTGAAATCATTTGCTCTTAGAGTTTTGTGAAAACCATTAAAAGTAACAAAAGAAGAGAAAATGTACCTATGATCCATCCATTCATTTATCCCACAAATATTGATTGAGAACCTATTGCGTACCAGGCAATGTTCCAGGTGCTGCTCCAGCTAGACTATGAGGAACAGGAAGCAGAACAAGAGGTGGGGGTTGACAGAGAGGCTACCCTAGGGGTTCCTCATAATTTGATAGAACCTAAAATTCATGTGAGGCTCTGGAGAAATAGTATCCCTTATAGGAACGATAGCTAGTGCAAAGGCCCCGAGATAGGAACACACCAAGGTTGGCATGACTAGACTTTGTGGAGCAAGGCAAGCAATGACAGAAGAAGTCAGAGAGGCAGGCAGGCAGGTCCAGTTATGTAAAGCTTTGCAAAACAACATAAGGATTTTGGATTTTTTTCTAAGTTGAATAGGCAGTCACTGGAGGATTAAAAGCAGACATATTATATGATCTGATTTATATTTTTAAAAGATCACTGTAGATGCTGTACATAAAATGGATTGAAGAAGGGTAGGCAGCAAGGAGACTAGTTAGGGGTCATCACAGAAGTCCAGACAAGAGTTGATGGAGGCCAGGGATGGTTGCTCATGCCTGTAATCGCAGCACTTTGGGAGGCCAAGGTGGGTGGATCAACTTAGGTCAGAGTTCAAGACCAGCCTGCCCAACATGGCGAAACCCCATCTCTACTAAAAATACAAAAAATTAGCCAGGCATCATGGCGGTCGCCTGTAATCCCAGCTACTTGGGAGACTGAGGCAGGAGAATCGCTTGAAATCAGAAGTCAGAGATTGCAGTGTGCTGAGATGGTACCATTGCACTCCAGCCTTGGTGACAAGAGCAAAATTCTGTCTCAAAAAAAAAAAAAAAAAAAAAGAGTTGATGGAGATTGGGCTATAGCAGCATAGTTCAATGTCGGAATCTGTAAATTCAGTTACATGTTGCTTAACAATGGGGATACTTTCTGTGAAATGTGTTGTTAGGTAATTTTGTTGTGTGAACATCATCAAGTGTACTTACACAAACCTAGATGGTGTAGTGTACTACACACCTAGGCTAGATGGTGTAGCCTATTGCCCCTAAGCTACAAACCTGTATAGCATGTTACTCAACTGAATACTGTAGACAACTGTGACACAAGGGTAAGGATTTAGGAATCTAAACATAGAAAAGATACAGCAAAAATAAGATCTTATAATCTTATAGGACCACTGTCATATATGTGGTCTGCTGTTAACAGAAACATCATTGTGTGGCATATGACTGTAAATATATGGACACATATGCATGCATGCACATACACAGAATAGTTAATCCCTAAAAATTAACTGATTCTATGATCTCAGATCTCTATGGTACTATACCAGTTATGCTCTTGTGAAAAACAAACATAGCTTGCAGACCCTTTCCTACCCCTGTTCTTTGCTCTCGGTTTTCTAATCACTGTAGGAAATGATTAAGCTGAGCAGGGGCCATGGGAATTTTATTTTGAGGGTCTAGAAGGACACAAATAATAGAAACATGATCTTTAAGACTTCTTTCATTTTATCATTTGAGTCTGCATCCATGGATTAACTGTGATGTCAAGTTGTGTCCCCTGAGTCTGACTGTGCATCAGTTAGAATACTCTGACTGAATTAATGGATGGGGGTTTTGAGTGCTTAATTAGTTGACCATCTGTTCTATTAAATCATCTCTTACTTTGCACAGGCTTCTAACTGAGTTCCTTTTTTTCTAATGCAAACCTCCAAAATCCATTCAACATATCCTTTTAAGAGTGCTGGAGCTAACAGACAACTCTAATTCTGTCGCTCCCATGCTCTAAAATCTTCCAAAGTTCCCCATCACGTGAAGGATAAAAAGTCTCAGCTTCTTTGATGCATCCAAGGCCCTCTGGATCTCTTGGCGTCTCAGTTCCTGCCCTTGCCCTCCCTGCATCTTTTGTTTAACCAAAACCAAGGAAGGGAGCTCTGTTCACACCTTGTGCTTTGCTCTTGCTGTTCTCTTTGTCTGGACAGCCAATCCTTTCTTACATAAGTGTCCATAGAGCTTCAGCTCAGGCCTCCCTCTCTCAACACAGCCTCCAGAATTCTTGCAGGTTGTAGTAAATGCCCTTTTGTGCTCCTAAAGTAGTGGTTCTTTTTATTTATTTATTTTTTTGACAAGGTTTTGCTCTGTCGCCCAGGCTGGAGTGCAGTGGCGTGGTCTTGGCTCACTGCAACCTCTGCCTCCCAGGTTCAAGTGATTCTAGTACCTCAGCCTCCAGAGTAACTGGGACTACAGGTGCATGCCACCATGCCAGGCTAATTTTTTGTATTTTTAGTAGAGACACGGTTTTGCCATGTTGCCCAGGCATGGGCAATTTAATGATTCCCTTGATTGGCTCTGTTGTTAAGGCTATGAAGTTATGCACAAAAACTGTACATAGTTTTACCCATCAGGAGTTTATTATTATGGGCTTGATGACTTTCATGGCTTAAATTCATAACCTCAAGTGACCTCAAGTGATCTGCCCACCTCAGCCTCCCAAAGTGCTGGGATTACAGGCGTGAGCCACCGCGCCTGGCCAAAGCAGTGGTACTTAAAGTGTGATTCATGGAGCTCAAGGAGAGTTTCCTGAAGCTATTACAAAGGGTCTGCAAAGTCAAAAGTGTATTTATAATAATATTAACATGTTATTTGCCTTATCCACTGTATTGATGTTGCTGATGATAATGCAAAAGCAATGGTGAGTAAAACTAAAGTCATCGTAACACAAATCAAGGCAGGGCACCAAACTACACTAGTAGTCACTGTATTTCTTACCATTACACACTTGCAAAAAACTAAAAATAATAATACTAAGAAAAAACAGTTGTACTTAACAATGTCCTTGCAGCAGTAAAGATTATTGATTTTACTTAATCTCAACCTTTAAATCCGTGACTTTTTTATTATTCTACATGACGAAATGGGAAGCACATATAAAGCAACTTCTGCTGCCTACCTACCAAACTACAATACAGGGTTTTCCCTACACAGTCAAAAATCCACATATAAGTTGTTCCATTTTGTTTTGTTTTTGTTTGTTGTTTTTTTTGTTGTTGTTTTTTGTAGAGATAGAGTCTTACTATATTGCCTAGGCTGGTCTTGAACTCCTGGACTCAAGCCATCCTCTGCCTCAGCCTCCCAAAGTGTTGGCATTACAGGGATGAGCCACCTTAATAACATTTGCTTTTTCTCTAGCTTAACCTTATTGTGAGAATACAGTATGTAATACATATAACTTTAAAAAAAATTGTGTTAATGAACTGTTTATGTCATTGGTAAGGCTTCTAGTCAACAGTAGGCTATTAGTACTTAAGTTTTTGGGGAGTCTACTGTTTATTAAGTGGAAGTGGATCATCATAAAGGTCTTCATTCTCATTGTCTTCATGTTGAGTAGGCTGAGGAGGAGGACGGAGAGGAGGAGTGGCAGAAGCAGAAGAGGTGGAGGAGGTGGAAGGAGAGGGAGGAGAGGCACACTTGGTATAACTTTACAGAACTTTACAGTACTACATCATTCCTTCTGTCTGACTTTTTACTTTTTCATTTCTCTAAAAAATATTTCTATATGGTACCAATTATTCCAGCATTTGTTTTAGTTTCAGTGCATATAACATAGAAGGGCCCATGTCATAAAAGAAGTCAAAAGCAGTCTGGGATAATTCGAACTCGTCTACCAGATGTCTAATGTCAATTTGTTTTCTGGCACTGTTTCTTCTACATCTTCTTCCTCGTTGTCTGGCACTGGTTCAAAAGCACTCGTCTCCATCTTCATTTTCTTTTAATTCTTCTGGCATGGTATTTATTAGCTGTTAATTTCTCCAAGATCTGTATCTTGAAACCCTTCATGCCCCCTAGTCCCCATCTTTTCTGCCAAATCCACAATCTTTTTCATGATTTCCTTGATTGGCTCTCTTATTAAGCCTGTGAAGTTATGCGCAACAGCTGTATATAGTTTTCTCCATCAGGAGCTTATTACTACGGGCTTGATGGCCTTCATGGCTTTTTCTGTAACAACAATGGTGTCTTCAGTGGTGTAATCCTTTCAGACTTTTATGATGTTCTCTCTGTTGAGGTTCTCTTTCATAGCATTTGGCAATCCTTTCCATAGAGTACCACATGTAATGAGGCTTGAAGTTCCTAACGAACCCCTGATCTAGAGACTGAATTAGAGACACTGGGTTTGGGGCAAGTTTGACACCTTCAGTGTTGAACTCATGGGGTTCTGGGTGTCTAAGGGCATTGTCCAATATTAAAAGAACTTTAAAAGGCTGTTCCTTACTGGCAAGGTACTTTCTGACTTCAGGTACAGAGCATTTCTTGTAAGCCTCTGGGGTTGGCAGCTTTATGGATAAGCACCGTCCTGATCATCAACCTATCTGAATTTGCACAGAACAGTACAGTTAGCCTATCCCTTCCTGCCTTAAATCCTGGTGCTCAGACTGCCTTTCCTTACTAATAAATGTCCTTTGTGCTATATTTTTTCCATAATAGGGCACTTCTGTTGGCACTAAGAACCTGTTCAGGCAGATAACTTTTCTCTTCACTGGTTTTCTTAATGGCATCTGGGAACGCATCTGTTGCTCATCTTGGTAGACAAAAGCTGCTTCTCTGTTATCTTGACATTTTTTAAGTTAAACCTCTTCCTAAAATTATCAAACCATCCTTTACCAGCATTAAATTCTTCAGCCTTAGATCTTTCATCTTCCCTTTGCTTTAAGTTGTTATATAATGACTCTGATTTTTCTCAAATCATATTAGGGTCTTTAGGTATGTGTTTCTTATAGAAATCCTGCACCCACATAAAAGCTGCATTTTTAATACAGGGAAAAAGATATTTGCAAAAAGTGCAATGTTTTCATGCCTGCTGGTGTAACTGCAGTGACACTGTTACGAATGTCCTTTCCTTTTTTTTTTTTTTTTTTTTTTACAATGAACACTGGATTCATTTATCTTGAAATGGTGGGCAGTCACAACACATGATCCCACGTTTCTTTTCTTTCTTTTTCTTTTTCTTTTTTTTTTTGAGACGGAGTCTCGCTCTGTCACTCAGAGTAGAGTGCAGTGGCATGATCTTGGCTCACTTGGAGCACTTCCAGCATTACTGGTGGCAGTTCGTATGAGTCCCATAATGTTATTCAAGGTTTATGGTATTGCACTAAACATGATGAAAAATATGTAAGAACGAGAGACCACTTTTTACTGTGATACGAAATTTACCAGAGAGACAAACTGCTCATGTGGCATTTTAAGTGGATACCCACAACACTTGTGCTCACTGAAATAGCAACAGGAGGTGACTACAAAATTATTACAGTAGTACAGTATATACTACAGTTAATTTTATGCAGTTATGATTTAACACTACATCTTTACTGCTTTTGTTTACATTTCTGTTGACTGGGAATGGGAACACATATGGTCTGTAAGTGTTTGTGTTTATAACTTTTGATAAATTTTAACTTTTTACCACTAATTTGTGTATATTTTATGATGTAAATGATAAACTAGTATCTACATATATTTTATGCATTTATGGCATACATTTTTCTTAATTTTTTTATATTTCTAGGCTACTTGGTTTGTCTGTGAGTTTTTTCAAGTTATTGCAAATCTCCAAAACAATTTTCAATATATTTATGGAAAAAAATCTGTGCATAAGTGGACCTGCTCAGTTCAAACCCATGTTGTTCCTGGGTCAGCGATGCAATGGTTGTCTCAAGACAAAGCATCTGTGTTTGAGTTGCCAGCTGTGCTAACCATTGTTTGGTTTTGTTTCATAGAACACCATTTTTATTTGATTTTCTGCTAGCTGAATCTATTAATTACCAATAAAGGTTGTTTAAAGTCTCCGAATATAATGGTGGATCCATAAAATTCTATCAGTTACTGTGTCATATATTTTCATGCTCTGTTGTAAGGGACACACACAATTAAGGGTTATTATGTCTCTTTATCTCCACTAACTTTCCTTGCCCTGAAGCCCGCTCTGTCTAAAGTGAATATAGCTACTCCTGCTCTCTTTTGATTACTGTTAGCATGGTATATATTTCTCCATCCTTTCACTTTTAATCCATATGTGCCTTTATATTTAACACGAGGTTTTTTTCCTTTCTAAGTTTTAGTTTCAAGGGGGACATGTGCAGGTTTGTTACGTGGGTAAATTGCATGTCTTGGGGGATTGGTGTACAGACAATTTTGTCACTCAGGTAATCAGCATAGTATTCAAAAGGTAGTTTTTCAGTCCTCACCCTCCTACCACCCTCTACCCGCAAATTGGCCCCATTGTGAAAGGGAGTTTCTTGTAGGCAACATATAATTGGGTCTTGTTTCTTGATCTACTCTGACAATCCCTGTCTTTTAACATCATTTTTTTTAAGAGCAACTGACAGACAAACTAAGATTCATACTTGGGATTTTGGCAGATTTTTTTCTGAAAAAGGAACCAAAAATGAGGCTGACACTTTAAGGAAAACAACTGAAAGCATTTATTGCCAATGATAAAATTAGAGCTTTCCATGCAAAAGTCAGAATTTTTAGAAACATGTATGTGCCACTGTGAGCTTGAAAGCTCCCTGATACTTAAAGACTATTCCGATGAGATAGTGATATTAATGATTATGATTTTTAAATATATAATATAATATAATTTGTAAACATTTGGAAGTTCTGCATGAGTCAGTGATCTGATATTTTGCAAATGACCAATACATGGTGTCACAAAATCATGTATGGTAAAATTCATTCAAACCACAAGATAGACCTATGTATTTTAATGTTACAAATCATAAAACGTTTATTGCTATCACCCCAAATTGGTGTGTAGAACTAAGGAAATTCCACTTAAAATCCCAACAGACCTTATTTTTATAAACGTGACAAGCTAATTCTAAAATTTATATGGAAATGCAAGGAAACTAGAGTAGCCAAAGCAATTTTAAAAAAGAAATTGAAGAACTTACTACCTGATTTCAAGACTTCCTGTTAAGCTACAGTAATCAAAATAGTGTTGTATTGGTATCAAGACAGACATATAAATCAACGGAACAGAATAGAGACTCTAGAAATAAAATACACACACATGTAACCAGTAGAGTTTTGACAAAGATGCCAAGGCAATTCAATGGGGTAGAGACAATCTTTCCAACAAATGATTCTGAAAGAATTATAGTGTCATTTACAAAAAACAAACAAACAAAAACAAAAAATAAAAATAAAACAAAGCAAATCTTTATCTTACAATATACACTAAATTTGACTCAAAATGAATCCTTAAATGTTAAGAGCCAAAACTATAAAATTTCTAAAGGAATACAATAGATAGGAGAATTTAGTGATCTTGAGTTTGGCAAAGATTTCTTTAAGAAGACATACAGAATGCTTAACCTAGCTGTGGTGGCTGGCACCTGTAATCCCAGCTCTTTGGGAGGCTGAGGCAGGAGGATCACTTGAGGCAGGAGGATCACTTGAGCCCAGGAGTTCGAGGCTACAGTGAGCTATGATTGTGCCACTGAACTTTAGCCTGGGTGACAGAGCAAGACTCCATCTCTAAAAACAAAAAAAGAAAAGAATCTTATAGAATGTCTAGATGCATCACATGATTTTTAGGAATGACAGGTTCTACAAGAAACTTTTAGGCAACAAAGGAAAAAAATACATATTCTTTTAATTGGCTTAAATATGTGTACTTTTAAATTTATTTCTATATAGCCTGGTCCACTGGACTATTAGGAAAGCTCCCAGATCTGTGAATAAAAAAGTAATTTCTCCCTCTTATCTGCCCAAAATTTTCAGCAACCAGCCACGTGCATTTTATGAACATTAACATATTCCCCCCAGTCTTATTGTTTGAGGAAGCTGTATTGGTCAGGATCCAGTAAGAAGACAGAAACCACCCCAGTTAGTTTAACGGAGAGAATATAATATCAAGACTTGCTAGCCAGATTTGGAACAACTAAAAAGGCAATAAAGGAACAGTAAGGTATCTCAGAGATGCCTTACCACATCCATACGATACAGCTATCCCCACTAGGACTGAGGAATTAAAGAAAAAGGTTGGAATTATTGAAACTCACAGGCTTGAAGAATGGGTCCCTACAGACTGGAATTCAGACCTCTGAGGAGCGACCATTGCTCAGATAATGCTGGTGCTTCAGAAATCTGGGAGAGGGTCCTCAGGAGCTGAGACCCAGACCTGTGAGGAAGGGAGGGGGTTCCCTGTTCACTGAGGCCACATCTCTGGGAGGGCATGATAAGGCTGGTGTTCTATGTTTTAGTAAGTCAGCAAATTGGAATCATGCTGCTTCTGGAGGGAACTGCTGCTGCCAAGTGAAGTAGTATAGCTGAGGTGACTCTGACGCAAACAGAAAAGAGAGCACCTTGTCTTCCCCCTCCAACCCCACAGTCTCTCTCTAGTGCCCAATTGGCAGAGCCTAAAGAAACCAACCAACAAAGAGAAAGGTTTGCAGAGTGCCTGCATCACAAAACAGGATATGGAACTATAGGTTCAAAGCTGAGACACACTAACTTAACACATAACACACCAGAAGCACTTAAATTCCAACTGTCTTTCTTAACATAAGACATAGTTTGATGTGTTGTAGTTTACATATACATGATTATAGTAAAATGTATCATTCATGATTGTTTCCTTCCTTCTATTCATGTTTATGTCCATAAACATGAAGAAGTTTATCCTCAAAATCCATTTGGAATGCTTCTCATGGAGTATACTTATCAAATAAACTATTAACTAAATAACAGCAGCAAAAAGTTGCATGCTATTAGATTCAAATATTTTTTTTGACACAGGGTCTTTCTCAGTTGCCCAGTGGTGTGACCATGCCTCACTGCAGCCTTGATTACTTTCTGAGCTCAAGTAATCCTCTCAGCTCAGCCTCCCAAGTAGCTGGGACTACAGGTGTGCACCACCACACGTGGCTAATTTTTGCATTTTTTTACAGACAGGGTTTCACCATGTTGCCTCAACTGGTCTCAAACTCCTGGACTCAAGGGATCTGCCAGCCTAGGCCTCCCAAAGTGCTGAGATTACAGGCATACAACACTGTGTCCGGCCAGGTTCAAACTTTAAGACCTAGCAAAGTGAAACCTTGCCTGAGGAAATGATGAGAGTTAGCACAGATTATTTATTCTGGAGGAATTTTAAGATGTTCACTCTTTTGGTCCACATGTAATGGTAGCTAAAGATGATGATTTCTGTGGGTGATAATGTAAGATATAATTGAGGCAGGGCACGGTGGGTCACGCCTGTAATCCTAACACTTTGGGAGGCCAAGGAGGGCAGATCACGAGGTCAGGAGATCGAGACCATCCTGGCTAACACGATGAAACTCCATCTCTACTAAAACCAGGAGTGGTTGTCAGTGCCTGTAGCCCCAGCTACTCAGGAGGTTGAGGCAGGAGAATGGCGTGAACCCAGGAGGCAGAGGTTACAGTGAGCCAAGATCGCACCACTGCACTGCAGCCTGGGTGACAGAGCGAAACGCCGTCTCAAAAAAAAAAAAAAAAAGAGAGAGAGAGAGAAAGATATAATTGATTATTTCTGAAATAATCCTTTACAAATACTTGGGAAGTGATGCCATAAATCATTTGAGTGCTTTGTAAAGCAGCTCATAGCATCTCTGCACTTAGTTGATTTGATCAAGTTAAAAAATAAAAAAAAAGCTCCAAGGGATTAAGAACACAAAATAGGGCTATTTCCTTTTTATATACTCAATAAGAACATTAGACTGCATTTCAAATATGAATGCATCAGTACAAAAATTTTTTAAAGCCTCACTTAATGTGAAGGGTCATGCCCAGCAAAAATCCTTCTGAAAGTCCAACAGACCCCGCATGCAACAGCTTCTTCTTTGGAAAGGGGATGTGTTGCAGGGTCTCCGGACCTCAGACCTTAAAGTCCAGCCCTAGATTGTTCTTTTAGGCTGTGGCATCCCTAGTCTCATTTCAGATTTTTATTTTCAGGTGCTTTCTCTCTCACTAGTCTTATGTTTTCCTGCTTCTTTCCAAATGCACCCTTATTTTCAGCATTGTGTTTGATGCCATGGGGATTACAAGGAATATGAGACACAGCTCGTGCCCACAGCTGTGTTTAATCTCTAGCTGGGGATATAAACCAACACCCATGAAACAATTAATTCATAAAGCAGTAGTATATACATAATATTATATTTTAGCAAACAAAGTACTATTCTCTAACACGAAACAATACTCAGTTCATTTCAGCTAAGCTAAGCCAAAGAGTTTTTCAAGTAACCTGAAGAGGCTTATTTAAATATTTCCTTTATAATCTGTGAGACTTCCAGGATCAAATGATATTTTCATTTTTACTTTTTAAAATTTAGAGATGGGGTCTCACTATGTTGCCCAGTATGGTCTTGAACTCCTGGGCTCAAGTGATCCTCCCACCTCTCAAATGATATATTTAAAAGGAGGTATATAAACTTGATGACCTTATGAACATTCCAACGAATATTGCTGTTCCTTAGTTTTTGGAATAACAAATACCACACAGCAAAATGGTGAAGAACAACTTTGTAAAGTTCAAGTTTTTATGGCCTTTCCTTTGTATGTCACCAGTCAGCCTGGCCACTGGCCTTTCTTTAACCTAAAACCTGTTTTTGCAAAGAGCATTGCATTGTAAACAACAGGATATGCAATGTCACCTTAGAACTGACCCTTTCAATTTAAGAATTATATATATTTACAGAAGGATCTAACCAAGAAGACTTAGAACATTGATTGTAAGTAAAATGTAACAATGGATTCCTGCTTTATCCTTTTCCCACCATGCTATACTATGCTCTGCATGTTTATCCCCTCTAAAGCTCATGTTGACATTTGAGCCCCAGTGTGGCAGTGTTGGAGCGGGCCTGGTGGGAGGTATTTGGATCATGGAGGCAGATCCCTCATGGACAGATTAATGCCCTCCTTCAGGGTGAGTGAATTCTCATTCCGTTAAGTCCCATGAGATCTGGTGGTTAAAAAGAGCCTGGTACCCCCGACCCCCAACCCTTGCCTCCTCTCTCCCTATCTCTTTGCACATACTGGTTCCATTCCACTGTGAGCTGAAGCAACCTAAGGCTTTCACCAGATACCAATGCCCAATCTTGGACTTTCCAGCCACCAAAATGATGAGTCAAAGAACCTTTTATCTTTATAAACTACCCAGTCTCTCGTGTTCAGTTACAGCAACACTAAACATATTAAGATACACTCTGAAATCCTGGAGAGAGAGACCAATGCCCAAATCATGAAATGTAAAGCTCTTAAGCAATAAACTCAACGAATGTTCTATAAACATATTCCGTTCTCAGTAAAATTGCTTCAAAATAACACTGCTCTAAACGATGGCTCTCACCAGAAAACATCAGAGAGCTGGAAACACTCAGCTTTCCCTTCCTTTGTAATCAGCCAACTTCATTACGCCTTCTGCCTAATAATTATAGAGATGGGTTTCATCACATAAAAATAATCGGCATTACAAACTGCATGCTCTCCCAAGGAACTAGAGATGTATGTCATTTCACATACCAATATGAAAACCATGACTTTTGTTCAACTCAGGCACTGGAGTTCTAGACATATAGTGAAATCCTTCAACTTACTGGTAATGTATGCTGCACACACTCTTTGAAGCAAACACATGTTGAGAAAATGCCATTTTAACCCTGCCTTGAGGAAGCGAAATGGTATATTGTACCTGTGTCATGAGCTTTCTTTCTCCCCTGAACAGGAGTCAATTCGTGTATAACCAATAGAGAAATATGCCACTGCCTCAGAATTTTTTAAAATATTTTTTGTTCTTATTATAATGGTAATACTGCTCATTGTAGAAAATTTGGAAAATGGGAAAACATAAAGAAGAAAATAAAAATCACAATCCCTCAATCCTAAAATTACTACTTGTTAGTAGTTTGGTTTCTCTTATTCCAATATTTTTATAAGTGTGTATTTTGCATAGTTGAGATAATTTTGTGCCATTTTCATACTGCTTTTTTTCATTTAACGTAAACTTGTAAGCATTTTATCTTTTCATTAATATCTTGGTAAATGTACTTGTAATGGGTGCATCTGCCGCAGTATGAGTGCACGCTAAGTTACCTCATCATTCCCCTGTTGATGAACGTTTAGATAGCTCACTTTTCCACCACTATCAGAAAATATAATGATCACATGCACACACATTTATTCTATGAACTGGAACCAAGACCTCTGATGAAGGTTGGGTGGTTACCTTATTGACCAAGGCTACGTCTCTGAGATTTTAAGGAAATAGTGCAGAGTTACAAGGTCAAAGAATATAGACATGTTTAGAGCTCTTAATAGATACTAACAAACTGCTTTCCAGATTGTCCCAATTTATACTCCACTAGCAAAGTGCGAGAAAGCCCACTTCACTGAACACCATACCTGTGGCAGCACTGAGTGTTAATATTTTTGAGGGTGAAATGATTTCTCAATATTATTTTGATTTATGCTATTGTATTACCAGTGAGTTTGAACATTTTACTCTCAGGATATTTTAACTTGATGCAAAATGTATAAAAATGAACTTTTGTAGAATATTGCCTTCTAAATTGACATAGTGAATCCTCCTTTCAGCCAGTTCTGAATACTTAAATGAAAAATTCTTCAACTAGCATTCTTAATTTGAAGGTTCCCTTTACCTTATTTTTTTAAAGACTTTGTTTGTTTAACATTACATTATGGCTTAAAGTGAATTCTTCAGCCAAGGGAAGTTGGTTGTCTTTTTTTAAAGCCAAAAGACTTAAGTATATTAGTAATTCTGTATAGAAATATACAGAACACGGGAAAATGCAAAAAAAAAAAATCACATTTTAGAATTTTGCTAAAAATCTCTTTCTCCAATGGGGAGACTGAGAGTGTACAATTAAGGAAAATAATTTGCTTTTTGCATGTCCATGGCAAATGATTGCCTGTTCCAATCAAGAGACTTTTCCTCATTGATTTCTCTGCATGTCTCCTGTGCTTTGAAGCTAGAACTTAACATTAACAGGGAATTGACTTTCCTTTTTGGCTCTTCTCTTTACAAACATCACTCATTCACTCACAAATCTATGTTTTAAAGGGCTACAGTTTTATTTTTAAGAAGTAGTTCAACATTCAAAATTCGGTGAAGTTTCAGGTGATTTCTTCAGAATTTCAATACACACTAACAAAAGAAGGAGTTTAGGTAAGAAGGCAACAGCCAACAGAAGCAAAGACAGTATCTGACCACGGCTTACCTAGTAGGATGCGGAAGTTCTGGCACAATCTCTACTTCACTCCTACATAGACTTGATCGACAGTAGCATTTCCTAAAGACATCCTAGATGCATATATGTTCTTTACATATATTATTTTTAAAACACACAACAGTGCTGCCAACTAAGTATTATTATTCCTATTCTATAGATAAAGAAACGAAAGCTCAGAGATGCTAGAGCTAGGTTTACAACCTTGGTCTGTGTCATTCAGAATCTAGGAATGCTTCTTTTCTTTTTTCTTTCTTTTTTTTTTTTTTTTTTTGAGATGGAATCTCACTATGTTGTCCAGGCTGGAGTACAGTGGCGTGATCTCAGCTCACGGCAACCTCCACCTCCCAGGTTCAAGCAATTCTCTGCCTCAGCCTCCCGAGTAGCTGGTATTACAGGCGTGCACCACCACACTGAGCTAAAATTTTTTTTGTATTTTTAGTAGAGATAGGGTTTCACTCTGTTAGCCAGGCTGGTCTTGAACTCCTGACCTCAGGTGATCCGCCTGCCTCAGCCTCCCAAAGTGCTGGGATTATAGGCGCAAGGCACTGCACCCAGCCTTTAAAAAAAAAAAAGGAAATATATACACAACGAGTGCATAGAAATATACTACATCAAAAAATAAAATGCACACCATTTCCCTAGAGCTTAGAAGCCCCTGGTGTTCTTTTCCTCATGACATATCCCACACACACCAGGTAACCACTCTCCTAAATTTTGTGTTACCAATTCACTTGCTTTTCTTTGTCATCTTACTTTACACGTCATATCTGTAAACATTATATGTTTTAACTTTGCCTGTTTTATATTTTATCTGTATGGAAATCATAAATAGTGTCTGTCTTTCTCAGAAAAATTCCTTTGTCATGAATAAACCACAGGCCTGTTACTGTACCTGCAGTTCTAGAAACCAGCCTAAGCATAAGCCTAGATTCATAGTCTTAAAGTAGAATTGTGATGGAGCTCAGCACACACTACCCCAAAACAGGGCACCTTGGCCTTTGAGAAGGCAACGGAAGCAGGAGGTTCTCCCTCACTTTCTTCCCCTTGTTCCTTCTCCTCTGATATAGGTTGTAAATCTCTCACTCCAGGGTGGCCCACCATATACCTGGAGGAAAGGAATGTCCCCATCTGAAGACACAGAGACACCAAGAAGAATCCGAACAGGCCTTGCTAAGTTCCCTCCTGTTTATAACCATTAGCTTACACCATTTTATCCAATCATACTTCTGCTTGACTGTTCATAAGCATACACAGTTTTCCCTGTTTCTTTGGGTCTTCATTTCTGAAGGTTCCCGGGCCACATAAAACTTGTTTTGTTTTGTTTTGTTTTGTTTGAAACAAGGTCTCACTCTGTCAGCCAGGCTGGAGTGTAGTGGTATGATCACGGCTCGCTGCAGCTTTGACCTCCTCCCACTGAGGATCTTCCCAAGCAATCCTCCCACCTTAGCCTCCCAAGTAGCTGGAGCTACAGGCGCACGCCACCATACCAAGCTCATTTTGAACTTTTTGTAGAGATGGGGGTCTCACTATGTTACGCAGGCTAGTCTTGAACTTCTGGGCTCAGGCAATCATCCTACTTCAGCCTCCAAAAGTGCTGGGATTACAGGTATGAGCCACTGCACCCAGCCCCTGTCACATAAAATTTATTTCAAATAAATTTGTTAAACTCTTCTCTTGTTAACCTATCTCTTATTATAGGAGTTTCAACCATGAACCTAGTAATCGGTGGGGAAAGAACTATATTCTCTTATAATTGCCAGATTTAGCAAATAAAAGCAAGTATGTCCCATGCATATTCTAGTGGGTATGCCCCAAGCAATATTTAGGGCATATTTGTACTAAAAAGCATTTGTTCTTTGTCTGAAATTCATATCTAACTGGACATCCTGTATTTTATCTGTCAGGCCGTTTTAAGGAGTCTTACAACATCAGTCTGTTTTGTTTTGTGAGACAGAGTCTCACTCTGTCACCCAGGCTGGAGTGCAATGGTGCAATCTCTGGTTCACTGCAAGCTCTGCCTCCTGGGTTCAAGCGATTCTCCTGTCTCAGCCTCCCGAGTAGCTGCCATTGCAGGTATGTGCTACCACGCCTGGCTAATTTTTCTATTTTTAGTAGAGAAGGGGTTTCGTCATGCTGGCCAAGCTGGTCTCGAACCCCTGACTCCAGGTAATCCGCCCGCCTTGGCCTCCCAAAATGCCAGGATTACAGATGTGAGCCACCACGCCTGGCCACTACATCAGTTTTGACACCTGAACACAACCCTAGAAGGTAATTACCCTGGCAGGTAAGCCTTGAAGTGCTGCTGTAACTGCCCAGCGGGTTCTCCTTGCCCGCTGCCTAAACAGAGCCGTCAAGATGGGGGAATTGCAACACAGAAAGAATTGAATTCATGCAGAGCTGGCTGTATAGGAGACCGGAATTTTATTATTACTCAAATCAGTCCCTCTGAGAATTCAGGGATCAGAGTTTTTAAGGATAATTTGGTGGGTAGGGGGGCCATGAGTAAGGAGTGCTGATTATTGGGTTGGAGATGAAATCATAGTAAGTCAAAGCTGTCCTCTTGTGCTGTCTGCAGTCCCTGGGTGGGGGCCATAAGGCCAGAGGAGCCAGTTTATCGATTCGGGTAGTGACAGCTGATACATTTAGCACAGAGTCTGCAAAATATCTCAAGCACTGATCTTAAATTTTACAATGGTGATTTATCCCCAGGAGTAATTTGAGGAGTTCAGAATCTTTTTTTTTTTTCTTTTTTTTTTTTTTTTTGAGTTGGAATATCTCCCTGTTGCCCAGGCTGGAAGCAGTGGCGTGATCTTGGCTCACTGCAACCTCGGCCTCCTGGGTTTAAGCGATTCTCTGCCTCAGCCTCCCAAGTAGCTGGGATTATAGGGGTGTGCCACCACGCCTGGCTAATTTTTTTGTATTTTTAGTAGAGACAGGGTTTCACTGTCTTCGCCAGGCTGGTCTTGAACTCCTGACCACCCACCTCAGCCTCCCAAAGTGCTGGAATTACAGGCGTGAGCCACCTTGACTGGCTGGTTCAGAATCTTATAGGCTTCAGCTATGTGACTCCTAAACCATAATTTCCAATCTTATGGCTAATCTATTAGTCCTGTAAAAGCAATCTAGTCCTAAGCAGGAAGGGGGTTTGTTTTGGGAAAGGGCTGTTGTCATCTTTGTTTCAAAGTTAAACTATAAACTAAGCTCCTCCCAAAGTTAGTTCATTCTCTGCCCAGGAATGAACCAAGGACAGCTTGGAGGTTAGAAGCAACATGGGGTGGGTTAGGTCAGATCTCTTTCACTGTCATAATTTTCTCAGTTACAATTTTTGCAAAGGCAGGTTCAGTCCCCCACAACGTGGGGTGGAAATTGCAAGGATCCTAGAGTTAGGAAACCTGGATCCTAATTCCCACTCCATCAGCTCTTGGTTATGTGATCTTGGACACCTCACTTGAGCCTCCTGAGCTTCAGTTTTCTCATCTTCAAAACAGGAATCACAAGAGACTTCCTCAAAAAGGCTAAATCCTCCTCTGTTATAAGAGAAACTCAGTCGATTGTTTATAATCTAGACTCGATAAAACAAGAAATAGTACCATGGGCACATCACTTAAAGATCTGGAGGTGACCCCCAAGAAATCCTGAAAATAGAAACTGTTAAAAGTTCCTTAAGGCTGCCTTTAGCTGTAGAACCAGGGGTGGCCTGTGGGAAGGAAGAGACTGGGAACGTTCCTTCTCATGACAAGCTCTTTCTTGGTATTTCATGTTTTTAACATCAGCTTTGTTTTGAAAAGTTTAAAATCGGGCCGGGCGTGGTGGCTCACGCCTGTAATCCCAGCACTTTGGGAGGCCGATGAGGGCAGATCACGAGGTCAGGAGATCGAGACCATTCTGGCTAATACGGTGAAACCCCATCTCTACTAAAAATACAAAAAATTAGCTTGGCGTGGTGGTGGGTGCCTGTAGTCCCAGCTACTGGGGAAACTGAGGCAACAAACTCGCTTGAACCCGGGAGGTGGAAGTTGCAGTGAGCCGAGATCGCGCCACCGCACTCCAGCCTGGGCGACAGAGCGAGACTCCGTCTCAAAAAGAAAAGAAAAAGTTTAAAATCGTTAAAACAGATTTTTGAAATCCGAGATTGAGTTTTAAAATCAAAATGAAACTGGGAGAAATAGAATGCCTCCCTCTCAAGGTTCAGGATGAACTGAGAACACTGTGTGTGAAAATGCTAAGACTCCAAAGATGATAGCCTGCCTGTCTTTTTAGAGGGAGGGAAAGGAGAAAGTCGCCCTGCTGTCCCTGAAGAAACTGACAGGAGAATGTTCCTCCGTCTTTCTGACGGGTCACTCAACCCTGACGGGACAGCTCTGTGTATTCCACGCTCAGCAGCCTCCGACGCTGCCAAAGGACTTTATACATATTTTTTATGCCAATGACGAATTCAAGTTACAGAATTTAAACACGAAGAAAGCTCCTCCTGGGCTTCTGATGCAGGGCAGGGTCTCCAGGAAGGCAGGGCGCCCCCTTCCTCAATTTGCCTCACAGCCGCGGTAGACTCGCCCTACCGGCTCCAAACAGGAGCTCAGTTTCAGGAGCGTCGGAGCGGCCAACAAGATTGACGCGGGCTGCAGCGCCCTCTGGAGGCATGCAGAGAAAATGCAATGAGGTGATGTTCTGCAGCCTCAGGACCGGATCTCAGGCTGCGGTCTGCCCTCTAGTGGCTGCAGACGCTAGTTACACTTCGAAAATGCTCAAATGGGTCAGTGAAAACTTTCGAGTTACTTAACTGAAAAAGAAACTAGGGAGACAGAGAAATGAGAAATCGTTCAGATGGCACATTGTTGAGACGTCCACGGGAGAGTGGGTTTCTGCCTCTAAGCCCGTGGTTCCCTAGAAGTTGGAAAAATAAGGCTAATACACAAAGTAAAAATGCATTTAAGTTCAAGGATTGCCTTTCATTCTGAGATTTTTGTTCTGCTGAATTTGGGGGGCTTTGTGAAAGTGACGGCAAGTCTCAATTTTCTTTCAATGTCTCATGTCCTCTCCCAGATACTTGGGAACGTTTACTCCTTTGTTACACGCCTACTTCTAGACTCGATAAAACAAGAAATAGTACCATTTATAGTACCAAGAAAAAGTACCACTGTTCCCTCCCATCAAGACAGTCTTTCAAATTCATAAGCACAGAATTACTTTCAGGTGGAATGGATGTCCAGGATCATTCAGATCCAGGGAAGATAAGGTGTCTCCTCTCCATGTTACAGATTTGAGACCTAGGCAGGACCAGTGATCTGTCCGCTGTATAATACAGCACTTTGCAGTTGGTAGAAACTCAATAGGAATTGTTGAAAAAAACAAAGGTCATGGGTGACAAATGGGGCCTAAAGCCCAGATATTCTGTCCTTTTCACCACACCAGGATCCTGAGATTTCTGGAAAGACATGTGCAACCTGCTTAATTGAAAAACTGCCCGGTTTTCTTAACAGGAAGGTGTTGGACTGGGGACAGGAACAGCAGGAATCCAGCAGGGAGGATTGGTGTTTGTCACTCTGAAAGTGAGCCTTGGAAAGTCTCATTAGATATTATCAGAGTGCAATGGGGGATGTGTGGGCAGGTGTTAGCTCCTTTGACGGTTTTCCTACGGGCTGGGATATTAATGAGACTGGGGGGTTGGGAGGAGTTACTGGGTGGTGGGTACAGAGGAAGGCTTTGTGCAGAAAGAAAATCAAGAAATAAAGGCCTATCAGAAATGGGAATGTTCTACACCATGGAGTGAGCAAGGGAACAGAACCTTAAAACTAACTGTGAGGTCAAGTGCCATGTGGCTCCCAGAATAACCAGGAGCTCTGAGTGCAGGGAAGCACCAAATACTTTGCACTGTTAACAACTTAAAAATGCCAAACCGTGTGCCAAAATGCCCTCCAAACAGTTCTGTAAATTTAGATGTTCATAAATTCTGTATTACAGTTCCAGAAAAACTGTTTGCAATAATATATTTAATGATGTTTGGTGAGGACATAGAGAAATTGAAACCCTGGTGCATTCTTAGTGGGAATATGAAATAATGCAACCTCTGTGGAAATCACTTTGGCAGTTCCTTAAAAAGTTAAATTTAGGGCCGGGTGTGGTGGCTCATGCCTATAATCCCAGCACTTTGGAAGGCCAAGGTGGGTGGATCACGAGGTCGGGAGATCTAGACCATCCTGGCTAACACGGTGAAACCCCGTCTCTACTTAAAAAAAATACAAAAAATTAGCCAGGCGTGGTGGTGGACGCCTGTAGTCCCAGCTGCTCGGGAGGCTGAGGCAGGAGAATGGCGTGAACCTGGGAGGCGGAGCTTGCAGTGAGCCGAGATCTCACCAGGGCACTCCAGCCTGGGAGACAGAGTGAAACTCCGTCTAAAAAAAAAAAAAAAAAAAAAAAAAAAGTTAAATATAGAATTACCATGTGACCCAGCAACTCCACTCCTAGGTATATTCCTAAAAGAACTGAAAAAGGTATTCAAACAAAAGCTTATACAGTACACCAGTGCTCACAGCAGCACTATATACAATATAGAGACAAAGATTAGTGGTTGCCAAGGACTGAGAGCAGGGGGAAGGGGAGCAGGCTGCTTAATGGGTAAGGGTTCCCTTTTGAGGCAATGAAAATGTTTTAGAACTATATGGAGGTAATGGTTGTACAATATTGTGAATTATACATTCTTTTTGTTGTTGTTGTTGTTGTTTTGAGGCAGGATCTCATTCTGTTGCCCAGGATGGAGTGCCACGGTGCCATCTTGGCTCACTGCAACCTTGATCTTCCAGGCTCAAGCCCCTCTCCCACCTCAGCCTCCCAAGTAGCTGGGACTACAGGCATGTGCCACCACACCCAGCTAATTTGTTTATTTTTTGTAGAGACGGGTTTGTTTACTCTTAAATCATGAAGTTTCTGTTCTGCGAACTTTACCTCAATAAAAAATGTTTAATATTTAAAATATATTTGATAACTAGTCACTTTAATAACCAGTTGCTAAAGAGATAATAAAAAGATATTGCAATCTAAATAACTTTTTTTTTTTTTTTTTGAGACGGAGTCTGGCTCTGTGCCCCAGGCTAGAGTGCAGTGGTGCAATCTCGGCTCACTGCAAGCTCCGCCTCCCGGGTTCACGCCATTCTCCTGCCTCAGCCTCCTGAGTAGCTGGGACTACAGGCGCCCGCCACCACGCCCGGCTAATTTTTTGTAATTTTAGCAGAGACGGGGTTTCACCACGTTAGCCGGGATGGTCTCCATCTCCTGACCTCATGATCCACCCACCTCGGCCTCCCAAAGTGCTGGGGTTACAGGCGTGAGCCACCGCATCCGGCCCCCCTACTTTTTTTTTTTTGCGACAAAGTCTCACTCTGTCCCTGAGGCTGGAGTGCAATGGCGTGATTTCGGCTCATTGCAATCTCCGCCTCCTGGGTTCAAGCAATTCTCATGCTTTAGCTTCCTGAGTAGCTGGGATTACAGGTGCCTGCCATCACGCCCGGCTAATTTTTCTATTTTTAGTAGAGACGGGGTTTCACCATGTTGACCAGGTCAAACTCCTGACCTCAGGTGATCTGCCCACCTCAGCCTCCCAGAATGCTGGGATTGCAGGCATGAGCCACGGTGCCCAGTCGCAACCTAAATGTTTCTTTTGGATTAAAGTTACAGCCAGTCCCCTCCTTTAGGAGTTTCACGTCCAAATACTCAACCAACAGTAGATTGAAAATATTCTGAAAAAAATACCACAACAATAAAAAATAATCCAAATTTTAAAAAATACCATATAACAACTATTAACATAGCATTACATTGTAGTTGGCATTACAAGTAACTAGATATGACTTAAAGTATGCAAGAGGCTGTGTGTAGGTTACATGTAAATACTATGCCAAAATGTCCTCCAAACAGTTATATAAAAGACTGACTATAATCAAAGTTTAAAGGACTATTTTTCTTCAATTGGATGTATCAAAATAATTACCAACCTTTAATAATTTTATGACTCCTGCAATTCACTTTAATGACTTATGATTATCATTGTGCAAATAATGAGGATACACTTTAGTGAAAGGCTTTCTTTGACTGCACGTGCTGCACGTGATTGCTGTGGTTAATAAAATTGACCTATTCTACTGCAGTAGAAAGAGAAACAAATTAGAATTGGTTTTAAAAAAAAATCATTAAGACCTTTGGAAAGGGGTATCTCGTTGTGTCACTGACTCTCAGATGCAAATTTTTTTTTTATATGTTGACATTGTTGAAATCAGGGTGCCTGTTACAGTCACTGAGACCAGGCAGCCATCACGATGTAGCTGTCATTGCCTGTGCTTGTTCATCCAAAAGTGCTAAATCGTGTCGGGAACCTGGGGAAGAATTCCAGAGACAAGAGTGGAGCACTGTTTCAAGAACATTCTTGATTTTAAAACATGGACATTATGAGTCAATGTCAAAAAATGGTTCTGAATAGTTGGATGTGGAATGTGTAGAAGTTTTAGGAACGCTTAACCAGTTTGTTTCAATTATGTTTAAGTTTCATACGTGGGTGTATATGTATACACAAACATGATAGAGAGTAACATCTTTGCTGGCCAGGCGCGGTGGCTTACGCCTGTAATCCCAAAACTTTGGGAGGCCAAGGTGGGCGGATCACAAGGTCAGGAGATGGAGACCATCCTGGTTGACAGGGGGAAACCCTGTCTCTACTAAAAATACAAAAATAAAATTAGCTGGGGGCAGGGCGTGGTGGCTCACGCCTGTAATCCCAGCACTTTGGAAGGCCGAGGTGGGCGGATCACGAGGTCAGGAGATCGAGACCATCCAGGCGAACACGCCTGGTTTCACGGGGTGAAACCCCGTCTGTACTGAAAATACAAAAAATTAGCCAGGCGTGGTGGCGGATGCCTGTAGTCCCAGCTACTGGAGAGGCTGAGGCAGGAGAATGGCGTGAACCCAGGAGGCACAGCTTGCAGTGAGCCGAGATCATGCTACTGCATGGGCGACGGAGCGAGAATCTGTCTCAAAAAACAAACCAAAACAAAACAAAAACCAGAGACCCTAGATAAGACTCCATTTGGGGCTCCCCGTTTGTAAGGTGTTCTGTGCGTACATCAGTTGTTCCTGATCTGGGAGAGGGCATGTCAAGCACGACCCTTACAAAGGGAGGATAAATGGAGCTTGCACGTGGCCTTTCTGGACCCCTTGCTGTGGCACAACCCTTGGTTGTGATGCACGCCCCTATTTCAATGCTGCTGCCATATCGTATCCTTTTCCTCCGGTAAACCGTAGATCGGTAAGCACTGTCATTTGGTGTCCTGTAAGCCTTTAACAATGGAACTCTGCTCAACTGCCACCAATAAAGCAGATGCCTGTTAGGCATTTGGTAGGCTGATTACAGAAATGGACTCTAAAGCTCCTCCGTCAAAGGTGAAGTCATTTCTCCACCGTTTGAACTAACCAGTGACTCTCTTTTGGTAATAGAATGTGGTGATAGGAACAGTGGCCAGTTCTGGGTGTAAGCCTTGCTAAGCGAAGCCAAATTCCACTTGGGGTTGCCTCCATACTTTGAGTCCCTATGTAACAAACTGCAATCTAACTTAGATTTAAATTAAATGAAAGCAGAACTCATGAGCAGACTTTTGTAACAAATAGCTGAGTCCCAGCCAATCACAGCAGCTGAGCGTCAGTCGGTCACAGGTGGCCAACTGATCAGACCAGGTTCAAATATGGTGTCTGCTGATTGGTTACTGAGCCTTAACCAATCAAGCTGTTTCTGTACCTCACTTCTGTTTTCTGTCTGTAAATGCTGCTTGCCTACCTTGCAAAGTAGGGCGCTCTCGCGCGCGATTTCTCTCTCTCTCCTCTTCCTTTCTCCCTCCCTCTCTCCTAGGCTATCCCGCTGGAGGATGAGACATGTGCAGCAGAGCGGAATCAGCTCAGTTGTCCCAGCTGAGGCCCCATACATTTGAGAAAGCCCAGAGAAAGACTAGTCAAGCCACTCAGCGAACCCACAGCAGACAAGAGATGCAGAAATGAGCTTCTCCAAGCCCAGTTCAAATAATCTGAACTGCCCAGCTGGCCCACAGACTGTAAGCAAATATAATAGTTTGTGATTATATGCACCTAAGGTTTTGTGGTTGTACGTTATACAACGTTATTGTGACAATAAGTAACTGACACAGATATCCAAGCACAGATGTCAAGTAGGCAGTTGGATGCATGGGTCTGAAATTCAGGTGAAAAGTCCAAGCTGGAGGAAATTTTGAGAGCAGTAAGGATTGTAGTGGACACAGTCAGCTGCTCCACCCGGATTCCCTGAAGTAACTTGTTTTCTTTTTTGAGAGCCCCACTCATGCTTTTGATTCTAACACCCAGCACCTGTGTCTCTTCAGACACTTGGCTTGGGCTTTTAGAGCTGCTTCGCCCCCCCACAACTAGAGAATAAGATATACCTGGAAATGTGCTTGTCTCTAAGGCAGTGGTTCCCAACATTTTTGCACCAGGGACCGGTTTCAGGGAAGACAGTTTTTCCATGGACCGGGTGGTGCAGAGGGGTGGTTTTGAGATGATTCAAGCACATTACATTTATTGTACACTTTATTTCTATTATTATTACATTGAAATATATAATGAAATCACAATACAACTCCCCATAATGTAGAATCAGCGGGAACCCTGAGCTTGTTTTCCTGCAACTAGATGGTCCCATCTGAGGGTGATGGGAGTCAGTGACAGATCATTAGGCACTAGATTCGCATAAGGAGCGTGCAACTTACATCCCTCGAATATGCAGTTCACAATAGGGTTCCTGCTTCTGTGAGAATCTAATGCTGCTCTGACAGGAGGTGCAGCTCAGCTTCACTCTCTTACCGGCCGCTCATCTTCTAGTGTGCAGCCCAGTTCCTAACAGGCCACGGACTGGTACCGGTCCTTGGTCCAGGGGTTGCGGACCCCTGTGTCATATGTCAGGAGGTGGAGCTCAGGTGTTAATGCAAGCGGTAATAGGGAGTGACTGTAAATACAGATGAAGCTTTGCTTGCTTGCTCACCTACCACTCACCTCCTGCTGTACAGCTCAGTTCCTAACAGGCCACAGACCCGTACCGGTTCATGGCCTAGGGTCTGGGAACTCTTGTTCTAGGACAATCCTTGACCAGTGACAGACAGGCAAAGGGTGCAGAGCGGGAGGTGTGTGAAAGGCTAGTTCTTTTGTCTCTGAAAATCTCTGGGCACACCTTAAGCCCCAGGGTTTCTTTACGCCCAGGATTGGGCTAAAACCACCCTCTCCAAGACTGCCTGAGAGTATACCTTTACTGGGCTTCCTGTCCTCTGTTCGCATGCCCCTCTCCCTTACCAGTCTGGGGAGGATTTCCTTAAGAAATCATGTGCTCACAAATCAGGCTCGGCTTCTGGGTCACCCACCCTAAGACAAACACATAAGTAATATTTGAAGCCGTGAGTCTGGATGAGCTATCTGTAAGATTATCAAGGGGCTTGGTATCCATAGTTATTCTCTATATTTAGCATTTTAAGACATTTTGATTTTTTTTTTTAATTTTGCATTCCTTTTTTAAATTTTGGAACCATGGCAATTCTGAATGTTTCTAAGTATAAAGTCTGCCCTTGCACTGATGGATTTATGTAGCAAATATTCAAGATTCTGCCAGAGTAGGATTTTCTAACCAGGTCAACATCCCCTTGATACGTATTTACTTCTGGATGCAAATGTAGAAATAAATAGAGTGTGTGTGTATGTCTGTGTGTGCACACACTCCTGTTGAGGCAGGAATAAAGGAGTCCTGTGCATGTTATTGGCCATCAGGCAAAGTGAGGGACAGCCCCCGTGGAACTAGAGAATGCATTCCAGATTAATATACATCATTAAAAAATATTTAGGTCATTTACTGTATAACTGGCACAGTGCATGTAAGGTGAACTGATCAGACATGATTCTGCCCTCTCTGTCCTTAAAAGTTTGATGGTTGATGAGGGGAGGAGAGATAGGCATTAAATAATTACCTAGATAATTATTTACTTATAATTATGTGTGTTTGAAAGAAAAAGTACAAGACATTCTTAGAATCAATAACTGAGGACTAACATTGTCTGAACCAACAAGAGAGACTTCCCTGAGTAAGTGACCTCCAAGCCTGAGGGATGAATTGTGTTAAAGGGATATCAAGGGGACACACTCAGGATTGGGGCCAGGAAGAGAGGTTTCCTTCAAATGATGTTACAGCTATGCTGTAGCCACAAGAGCCATTCAGCAAGATCATGTGTGCTTTGCTCCCTCAAGCCCTTTTTTCCTGTGTGTGGACTTTGTCCCTGATTGAAATTCTCTCCAGATTCAGTTAATGCCACTTCCTCTTTTAAACTTTCACTGACTCTAAGAAAAGTTAGACACCCCTGCCCTGTGTGCTTGTGTGTTACTGGCACATCAAAGGCACTTGTTAAATATTCATTGGATGTTCAGCAAATAAGTATAACAGCACTTTATTCAGTAACACTCTTTTGCTTGTCCAACCCATCACCAGACTCTGAGCTCCCTGGAGCAGAGGCTGTGTCTTGCTCATCCTCCATCACGATGCTGGATTTGTGGCACTTTAAAAGTGTTTGTTGGCCAGGCGCGGTGGCTCAAGCCTGTAATCCCAGCACTTTGGGAGGCCGAGGCGGGCGGATCACGAGGTCAGGAGATCGAGACCGTCCTGGCTAACACAGTGAAACCCCGTCTCTACTAAAAAAATACAAAAAACTAGCCGGGCGAGGTGGCGGGCGCCTGTAGTCCCAGCTACTCAGGAGGCTGAGGCAGGAGAATGGCGTGAACCCGGGAGGCGGAGCTTGCAGTGAGCTGAGATCCGGCCACTGCACTCCAGCCTGGGTGACAGAGCGAGACTCCTTCTCAAAAAAAAAAAAAAGTGTTTGTTGAATGAATGCATGAGGTTAGTAATGAGGATAAGAATAAGGGCTGTGATAAAGGAGACCTATGAGATGAGGTTTCAATGTAAGTTGAGGTCAGATCGTGGAAGACCTTAAATATCGTTTGAAGGAGTTTGTACTTTGTCATGTGGGGCATGGGGAGCCGCTGAAAGTGTCTGAGCCAGACTGATGTGATTAGAGCTGTGCTTCATGAAGGTAACTCTGGAGAGGCTGGGGGCAGGGGCCAACTGGGAAGTTGCTTAGATCAGTGGTAGTAGAAAGGGACAGGAAGGAGGGAAAAGCTGCCAGGGATGATTGGCTGCATCAGAACCTGAGAACTCATTTCAAGTGAGAGAATCACTCTGGGGCATTTGCCACCAGATGCTGCAGTTCACATAAACTCTCTGTAATGTTTCCTAAGAATTCTCCAGAGACATATGAGTTTTCTAGTTAGGTAATTAAGAAATAGTTATGTTCTCAAGAGAATAGCTGAATGCCCTAGATAATTTCTTTAATTTTGATTTAGCAAATGGGTGAGATAACTATGCCATCCTTCCTTTTTGGCTGATGTCCACTTCCTTCAGACTAAATAAACATTTAATCACACTGCAGCAACATCAGTCACCTATGTCATCTTTAGAAGCTTCACTATGTCAGCTCCTGGACTTGGGCTTCCCTCTGCTAACTAGAGTTTGTGGTTCATTTTTATTGTACCATCTCCTAGTAGCTGTAATTACCAATACTGTAGATGATGCTGTGGGTTTGTTTGTTCATTAAAAGTAAGTAAGTTCAAAAGAAAAGGGAGCATACCAAAAATTTACACTGTATTGCAAATTTTATACCAGAAGTCAGGAATTAGAAAATTTAAGATTCTCCAGGCACTCAAATGTTAATTTCTCTGCCCTGCATATGTTTCAAAAGATGTTCCACATCTGATCCTGAATCCAAACTAATCATCCATAATGTGGGCGGGTTAGCATTAGCATAATTTATCTTCTGATTTTTTAATTTCAAAAACAATATTCATATGTAACTATTCTGTGCACTCCTGAACATTTATGAGGACCTATTATGTGCCAAACTCTTCTGTATGTTGTATCTTCATGTACCTAAAGCTTTCATCTTCACATAACTCCTGCAAGATGCTGTGTTATTATCTCTGTTTTATAGTTGAAGAAACAGGCTCAGAGTGGTTCATTGACTTGCCTGAGGTCACACAGCTCATGGGCGATGGAGCCTGTAGGAAATTCAAGTCACCTTGGCTCCAAGCCCCATTCCACCATGCTGCCTTTCTCTAAGATTGAACCAGAGCTCCACAACTCGGCAAAAAGGTTGAAAGTCTTCCCTGACATAGGTGAATAAAATTAAAGCTGTCTTTCATGCTGTCCTGTCATCCAAGCAGAGAACAAGCCTCAGTAAGTTTACCAGTTTGAATGAGCAAAAAAGCCTGATTCCCAACAGCAAACAGGTATGACCACAAAATGTATGCCCATATGAAAGTCATTTCCTCGATGGGATGATGTGTGCAGCAAACCACCATGGCACACGTTTGTTTACCTACGTAACAAACCTGCACATCCTGTATATGTACCCCGAACTTGAAATAAAAGTTGGAAATTAAAAGAAAGTCATTTCCTCTTTTTAATGAAACTGTTTTCTCAGAAGGTTGTGGCCCTGTGTCAAATGTCACTGGACAATACGATTGTAACAATACTGCAGGCCTCAGTGGACTGTTGCAGAAGAAATCTCTTGGCCGGGCACAGTGACTCAAGCCTGTAATCCCAGCATTTTGGGAGGCTGAGGTGGGCAGATCACCTGAGGTCAGGAGTTCGAGATCAGTCTGGCCAACAGGGTGAAACCCTGTTCTTTACTAAAAACACAAAAATTAGCTGGGTGTGGTGGTGGGCACCTAATCCCAGCTACTCAGGAGGTTGAGGCAGGAGAATCGCTTGAACCCAGGAGACGGAGGTTGCAGGGAGCCGAGATCACACCACTGCACTCCAGCCTGTGTGACAGAGTGAGACTCCGTCTCAAAAAAGAAAAAAAAAAAAAAGAAACCTCTCACACCTTATAAGCATTCTTTCTGTATATAATGATAAATGCTTTGTTATTACATGGAACAGTTCTCCAAAGCACTTAAAGATCACTGATTGTACTTTAATATTTACAACAGCCCCAGAAGTACTTTCTTTTTTTTTTTCTTTTTTTTTTTTTTTTGGAATCTTGCTCTGTTGCCCAGGCTGGAGTGCGGTGGTGCAATCTTGTCTCACTGCAACCTCCGCCTCCCAAGTTCAAGCAATTCTCCTGCCTCAGCCTCCTGAGTAGCTGGGATTACAGGTACACGCCACAACGCCTGGCTAATTCTTTTGTATTTTTAGTAGAGACGGGATTTCACCATGTTGACCAGGCTGGTCTTGAACTCCTGACCTCAAGTGATCTGCCTGCCTCAGCCTGGGCAAAAGTGCTGGGATTACAGGCGTGAGCGGCCACACCCGGACCTACAAGTACTTTCAGGCCGAATATTGCTGTTCATATTTTCTTTCCTGGGGTGACTGATGTCTAGAAAAGTCAATGAGTCCCTAACTGGACCCTGAAATTAAGTGCTGTTCTCTGGTCCTACATCTAGCGGGCTTTTGTGTGCTTGAAGAGGCTCATTTATTAGTAAATTTAAGAAAGTGATAGATATGGCCAGGCGCGGTGGTTCACGCCTGTAATCCCAGCACTTTGGGAGGCCGAGACGGGCGGATCACGAGGTCAGGAGATCGAGACCATCCTGGCTAACATGGTGAAACCCCGTCTTTACTAAAAATACAAAACACTAGCCAGGCGAGGTGGCGGGCGCCTGTAGTCCCAGCTACTCCGGAGGCTGAGGCAGGAGAATGGTGTAAACCCGGGAGGCGGAGCTTGCAGTGAGCTGAGATCCTGCCACTGTACTCCAGCCTGGGAGACAGAGCCAGACTCCGTCTCAAAAAAAAAAGACTGCAGGATGGAATTAATAGCCTCATCTTTCTGCTTCCGATGTTGCAGAGGAAGCAAGCTTTGGATTCTTGTCCTCCTCCTATGTTGCTGGTACCAGACACATAGCATCACCCATGCCATTTGAACACTCACAATAAGCACATTTACCTCCATTTTAGAGGTAGGGAAACAGAACTTCAAAGACATTCAGGAAATGCCCAAAGTCACTTGTCCAGTAAAAGAGAGATCCAGGGTTAACCAAAGCCCATTTTCTCTTACCGCCTCTGTACTACCTTTCTTCCTGTTATTTTTTTAAAATACTGACATCTGTCTAAAAAGCTTAGAGATGGGGTATGGGGAAAACACAAATAGCTGAGATTTACAGATAACTGCCAATTCTTATTTTAGCATTTCTCCCAAATCTTTAATTAGAAAATCAGAACCGTTATCTAGTCGGATTGGCTGGTGTGAAATTCCCTGCTACCGTCTGGCCTGTGTTGCTGGAGGTGAAACTGCCAGAAGGTAACTGTGAGGACACACCAGGTATGCATTTCTGTATAATCATGATTTGCTGTTGTATATATGCTACTGTTTGAGCAGCAAATTCAGATTTCATAATTTTATATTTTAAATAGGAAATGCATACGATCAGTTAGAAATAAAGTTGTACTTATTTGTCATGGAAATTCAGGATGAATATTTTTATCATAACAGACTAAGATATTGTATCTCTTTCCGCACAGCATACCTGCATTCTGACACAAATGTGCCAGGAGAATGCTAAACACTTTTGTTCCCTTTTAAACGGAAATAGATTTGAAGCTGATGGGAAAAGGTTAGTGAGCAACTGCTGTCACCAAAAAGAGAGAAGGAATCAAAACTCAATCTTTTATTGCCAAGTCTTTTTTTAATTTAGGTTTATAATAAACAGAAGCAGCAGCTCTTATTGTTAAAAGGTATCATTCTAAGATAACCTTAGGATGTTATCTTCTTTGTAAGTGCCATCAAATGAGTTGCTTTAACACTTAATACATCATAACAGAATTGCATATGATAAAGAACACATAACAGACTTTTAAGAAATTACATCATCTGACATTCATATGTGCCATTTTAAAAAACCCACTTGTAGAAACTGTTAGAAAATTCAGGGAATGGCACATATAAGATTCATATAGTCCAGGGACAGGGGCTCGCGCCTGTAATCTCAGCACTTTTGGAGGCCAAGGTGGGCAGATCGCTTGAGGTCAAAAGTTTGAGACCAGCCTGGCCAACATGGTGAAACCTCATCTCTACTAAAAATACAAAAACTAGCTAGGTGTTGTGGTGGGTACCTGCAATCCCAACTACTCAGGAGGCTGAGGCAGAAGAATTACCTTGCTCCTGGGAGGCAGAGGTTTCAATGAGCTGCACTTGCGCCACTGCACTCCAGCCTGGGCAACAGAGCAAAACTCCGTCTCAAAAAAAAAAAAAAAAAAAAAATTCATATAAATGGGTCATTTCTGCCCCACTCACCCCTCCTCCAATGACACTGCCTTTATGCGAGATGAAGTGAGTCCAGCAATAGAAGAAAGGATGATACGATGAACAAAGGTTATAATGTCAGGGAAGTTACTCTGGAATGGTGAAGTGGGAAATCATGGACTTTGGAGTCAACAAACCTAGGTTAAAATTACTGGCTTGGGAGGCCAGGGTGGGCGGATCACAAAGTCAGGAGATCGAGACCATCCTGGTTAACATGGTGAAACCCCGTCTCTACTAAAAAATACAAAAAATTAGCTGGGTGTGGTGGCGGACACCTGTAGTCCCAGCTACTCGGGAGGCTGAGGCAGGAGAATGGCGTGGACCCAGGAGGCGGAGCTTGCAGTGAGCCAAGATCGCGCCACTGCACTCCAGCCTGGTTGACAGAGCGAGACTACATCTCAAAAAAAAAAAAAAAAAAAAAAAATTTTTTTTTGGCTGTACTGCTTGTTACTGTATGACCTTAAACAAGTTACTTAACATGTCTTAACCTGAGTTTCTGAATCTGTAAAACAAGGGCAAGAAGACATGCTTCGTGATGTTATTGAAAGGTTACATGACATGATAATGCATGTAAGCCTAACTGAAGCCACAGCCTGTCTAGTCCAGTCCCAGAGAAACACAGACTTTTCAGGTAACCAATCAGGGGAAACAATTCCAGTTTTATTCAAGTTTCTCAGCAATGAAGAAAATCCAATTCATAATCAACTGCAACATTCCTCATTGCTGTTTTGTCGTCACCAAGCTCACTCATGTCAGCAACCTCTGGGTTCCTTATCTACCTTACTACCAGAGAACATTCTCCACCCTTCCTTGCTTTTTCTGCCACTCCCATCCCACTCCCCATCTATCCATTCCATCTTTTTTTTGTCTTTATTACAAAGGTGATTTTTGCCTCTTTAGGGAAGTCCTTTCTCTTTAATTCTAGTCTCTTGGAGTCTGTTTTTCTATGGTCAATCTGCATCACAAGTATACAGAAACCATTCTGAGAGAGAAAAACTAATGGTTTATTTGGGAGGATAAAGTTTGGCAGAGAAGGGAGTTTTAATTAAACTTGAAATTATGGGGTTTTCCTTGTCAATACGGGAAGGTGATGTGGTAGAAAATGTACCAACATTTTATGTTCATCATTTTACCCCATGATATATGTAAAGAAAATAGCACCAGATCTGACACAAAGTATAGTCTCAACGTGTGTGAGTCTGTCTTCCATTCGGCAACTGTTCCAGACATCTATTGCTGCTTAACAAACTATGCCGAAACTGAATGTCTTAAAATGGTGATGATTATCTCTAGTGGTTTAATGCTTGACTGAGCTCAGCCAACCAGTTCTCACTTGGGTTCTCTCATGTGACTGCAGCAAGATGGTATCTGAGGCTAGAGTCATCTAAAAGCTCAGCTGCAATCTGCCTCAGCTGGCATGGATGGACGAGCAGATGGTTGGCCACATAACTCACTCTCTCTCTCTCTCTCTTTCTCTCTTTCTCTTTCTCTTTCTCTCTCCATGTGATCTTTCTATGTGACTGGTTTAGGCTTCCTCCTAGTATGGTGGTCTCAGACTTCTTCCTCAGAGTGAGCTTTTCAAGAGACTCACATAGAAGCTGCCAGGCTCCTTATAAAGTAGCTTCAGAAGTTACACAGGCATCACTTTTGCAAGGTAAAAGGCAAGCCATAGGGGCCAGCCCAGGTTCAATAGGAGGAGACTGCACCACGGGGTGAAAACTGGGGTACACAGCTGACTGGGGGACCAGCTTGAATATCACCTATCACATAGCCAACTCAGCTCACCCCAAAACATTTTCTCTTCATTTTGGAAACTTAGAAATGTTTGGTTATACTTTCTAGTTAATTTTGCTGAAGAATCGAGAGCCTGGGTCAAGTGGGTAATCTCCTGTTGTAAGCCGACAAAGGTCAGTATGAAAACATCCATTCCCTTCCTTCTTGGAAAAGCAGTGTAGCACTAACAGACTGCTTGATTTTGACTCTTGACTTCACCCTACAGTCTTCTTGAACATGAGCTGGTTTTGTCGTCTCTCTGGTTCCTCAGCTGCGAAATAGGACGGACATTATTCATAGGTCTGCTAAAGACAAAATGAGATGATTTCCATAAAAATGCAGATACTGCCTAGTACATAGTATGTGCTCAATAAATGTTACAATTTTTGAATGTAGATGCTTGGTCTACTCATCAAGAGAATTTTGCCTGTAACTGCAAAAAGATACTCCAGTCAGGAAACACCTTAACCTCACCCAGGGATTCTAGGCAGTTGACACTCATTTCAAAATAGATAGGTAATGTAATTAGCAATGTGACTATACTGAATAAATGGCAGGCTTCTAGCAAGCATGTTTATGGACAGAGGCTAATGAAACTTCTACTTATTTAGATTTGTAGCATCTCTAAACAATTTTGTCTTCTGCTTCATTGAGAAATGATGCAAAGAAGCATCCTACTTAGCCTGAAGTTTTTCAGTTCATTTTATTACACTGTTAGGAATTCAACCAATAACAGGTTTATTTGAGTGAACAAGTATAACCAAAGCTTTGCAGACAAATACAATAAAATCTGCTAAGTAAATTCTGGGGAAACATGGCTGGCTAGAAATGAGTGGAATGTGGGGAGAGTGGCTTCTAAGATTGCTGGGAGGAGATGGAAGATCCCAACCTCATCATTCACAGAGAAAAGACAAACCACACTCCACTGAAGGTCCAACAAACCTTTAGAAATCAACCAAGAAAAACACCAAAGCATTCCAAGGGCTTCCTAGATTTGGCTTTGGGGTTGGAGTATTGAGATAGAGCTTGGGGTAGGAGTGAGGTCTCTCCGTGGAATATAAAGTGTGTTATTCTTTTTGAGATCTTATCCCTAAGTTCAAGTACAGATACAGTAACAGAGGAAGCAGAGGACTGTATCAGCTAGTGTTATTTGTATCAAGCAATGGAAACCAATTCTGGCTAACTTCAACAAGAAGGAATTCTTTGGAAAGGATATGGGGCACAGAAGGATCGAAAAAAAAAAAAAAGATGGATTCAAAAAGGACAGGCCCAGGCATCTCTGGAAGTTCCCAGTGGCAGGAATGACCTAACAGTCTTGTCTGGATATCCCCACTAGATTTTCAGTCTTTACATCATTCAGTTCAAGGAAGAAAATAGCAATCACCCTAGTGGTTTGCCTGACCGTTGGCTACAGAAGGAATAAGCACCATGATTGAAAATTCCACTGGAATATAATCCACTGGGAGAGAGGTAATTCCTCCAAATGAGTGCTTTGCCCTAAGAAAGTTAAAGGGTGATGGACTACTGAAAGCAACATGCATCTGTGACATAAGTTAGTATCAACATGCAAGAACACTAACCACAGTGGTGAAATGGAGCATCCTGCCTCTGTGGCAGAAAGCGTCAGCTATGTGGATGGTCGTATGCTGCTGTATTGCCTGATAAACCAGAAGTGAGCTTGCTTTGCCCCAAGAAGCTAAGAGGCAGTTGAGACAGAGGGGTAATTATAGTCTGAGACAACACTTGGGAATAATAGATTTATTGTTCTCCTGTAGTCCATTTGAATCCTCCAAACTCCTATAGCCAGGTGATATTTCAAACACAGAAGCACCTTTTACAAAGACCTAAGCACTTATAGAAAGGAAAAGGCTACTGGAAAATCAAATGTTAGTTTGAAGTAATTAATTCTGTTTGGTTTCCTGTTAGTCTCAGTGAGGCAACAGGGTTTGAATAAGGAAATAAAGAAAGCTGATGATTTTGGAACTCTAGAGAAATCAGGGCTGACCCAGGGGAAGTGCAAGAGCTTAGGACAAATGGAGGTTCAGAGCCCCCGGAGTGGAGGAAAACAATGAAAGCTGACCTTGGCTGTAGTAAAGGGGAGGAGCACTTTCTTCTCAATCTCTCCAGTAAGGACATGGTCCCCAGCTTCTAGGCCTAGAACTCAGGCTCCTATGGTCATTCAGCCACATTAGGGGTGAAACAGCCTTCTGTAGAAGAGGCCTTGCTACTGATTCACCATTTATAACTTTGTTGCTCGGGGGAAAATGCATCTTGGGTCCCTAAACCCTGACAAGAAACCTGGGAGCCCCACTTTTTCGTAGATTGTACACTGTGCAAAATGCATCATTTATACTCTGTGATCCTGCTGGTTGGATTGATTCTAAGCAATCTGGCTTGGGCAGTTCCATCATCAAGCCAAGATTCATCTCACACACATGTAATTTGGTTAAGGCCTTAATGATGCCCAGTGGCTTTTATCATGTCTGTCTCTGTGTCTTTATTTAGTCTGACTGATTTACTAACTGACTGGCTCCAATCCCGTGTCTCTGTGGGGTACACATAAACAAGGGTTTCACCAGGGCTCATAAACAAACCCAAGGATACCTTACCCTCTCCTGGGGGCAATGAGCGACTGGCAGCTCCTCTGAGGTATTCCTCTCAGAAGGCTGTCTGCTGGTCAAGGGCACCTCGGTAACTAGAGGCTAAGGGCGTAAGAGAGGGGTCAGATTACCTAGGTCAGGAAACTGCAGATGGGAGTGGGAGAGGGAGTCACCTCAGGGCTCTCTGCAGAGGCTATCACATGCCCTATTAGGCGAAACTTCTTTCTGTTTTCTCTCTTTCCCTGCCACACTGAGAGAAGCTAAAACCGGAAGAGGGAAAAAGAACAAAAGTGAAAGCACAGGCCAGTTCTACTGTAGTCCTCCTCTCCATAGAGGGTCGAGTCCTCCTCTCCATAGAGGGTCGAGAAAGCCTAGGTCAGGCCTGAGCCTCTGAAGGGAAGGAAACCAGGCTGGAGCTTTAAATCAAACTGGACTCTGTGTGTGCATGTGTGTGAGCACATTTGCAAAACTATAACATGATGACTTTTCAATGTAAAAAATGGAACTGCATGTCCCCGTCCGTGAATGTATCTTATTGCTGTCTCTATTAATATAAAAAGTGAGATTATAGCCTGATGGTATTTTGATCTTAAATCATCTATATGGCTAATAATGAGGTTAAGGACTGTTAGAAAGCCAAGATGACTGTTGGAATTCAAGCCCAAAATTACTCCAGCTTTGCAGATTGAGATTTTTTTTTTTTTTGAAACAGAGCCTCACTCTTGTCTCCCAGGCTGGAGTGCAATGGCACGATCTCAGCTCACTGCAACCTCTGCCTCCCGGGTTCAAGCCATTATCCTGCCTCAGTCTCCCAAGTAGCTGGGATTACAGGCGCCTGCCACCATGCCTGGCTAATTTTTGTATTTTTAGTAGAGGTGGGGTTTCACCACGTTGGCCAGGCTGGCCTCGGACCCCTGACCTCAAATGATACACCCACCTCGGCCTCCCAAAATGCTGGGATTACGGGAGTGAGTCATCGTGCCCAATCAGATTGAGAATTTTTTAAACATCCACTTTATGGCATTAATCTTTTTGTACCTCACTTTTCCTTATTGGCAAACAATGTAGATTTTAAAAACAAAGTAAAAATGAAGAGTTATTTTTGGCAGCTGGCATCTATGCACCCAATGGGCAGAAGCAATAGTCTCAGCTGTGAAATGAGAGGATTAATTCATCTCTACATGGCATTCTAGCTCTGAACTCCACGAAACTTAATGCTGCTAAGAAGCATGGCAGTTTCCCAAATGCCGACCTCCAGGCTAAGAGAGCAAATGTACCATGGGGTCACCATCTGGTATTATAGTATCTTACTTGAGTTTGTGTGTTGCTTAATGACTAATTGGCTACTAACAGTGGAGTTCTCTGGATTCATTTATTCTAGTCAAATGAACACATAAGCTAAAGTTCACAAGTAAGAACTGTGCCATTCATTTACCATCTGGAAATGAAAAGCTTAATTTCACTGCTGGGCAAAATAGAAGACATAGAACTCAAGTATCAGTAGGTCACAACAAACTAAGTTTTAAAAAATCCACATTGCCATGACCCCATTAAGTTTAAATAAAAAGACGTGAATACCAGTGCAGAGAATTCTATTGCAACCCACTTCTTTCTATTTCTTTAAATAATTTGTGGTGTGAATGTGTGTGTCTATGTGTTTAGATTTTGTGAGAAATGAACAAAAGACTTTGGTGTGTTATTTTAAATTGCTAAAACTTAAAGTTTCATTTCGACAGGATATATGTAGCATAAACCATTGCAGTTTTGCATTTGTACTTAAAGTTGGTAAGGCACATTGTATCGGGTTTGTTGACAGGAAGCCTATAATTTTATTTTACAAAAGATTTGTGCAAGGTCAAATTTCCAAAGGAAAATTGACCAATTTTCCAGAAAATGTTAAAGGGTAAGTAGCACTCCACTGAGGTTTTTCTATCTAGTGTTCATTAATGTGGATGAATCCTGGTTAGGAAGACTGGGGAGGTGTCTGGATGCAGCCCCACAGGGTGGATGTGAAGGCAAGCAGAAGGAGAGCAAGGGGAATTGACTGGCATTTACCATCAGTGTATTTCTGATACGCGAAACCACAGCTGACACTAATCCTCATTTTGATTCCCATTTCAGCCCCTAGCTATTTTTAGGGCAAAGAACTTGAGACTTTATATGAGAGGTTAAATGTAGTGATGGATGTTAAATAGGGAGTTAATGGGAACTCTCATCCCTCTCAGAACGCATCCTCAGGTTTGGGTGAAATGCATTTGCCTTAAATGCAAAAAGAACATAAAGAAATGACAGTGAGGAGGGAAAGAGGGACCAGTTTGAAGGCTGGATCTCTGATCTTTAGCTGAATATCATTTGGTCTGTGGCACAAGCTCCCAGATTTGATTTGATTTAGAGCTGCAATCATGAAAATGCAATAAAGTATTATAAACATTTAGTGGCAACATTCTTTATTAAAAGATGAAGACAGGATGGTTTATGGTTCCTTATGAATAGACAAGGCATTTTAAGAAGAGAAAATAGCATGACCCACGCTTCCCAGACTGTACCCTGCTGGAGTATGAGCAAGATGGCATGGGGACAGTAACACATTTCTGACTTGCCACTCCTCCACGGCTAACCTACAAGATGCAATTTATCCTGTTTCAGCAGTTGACAGACAGGCAGTGCCTTAGTCCTCTGATTTGAGGAAGTGAGGCTGGGTGAGGATTTGGCGGTGATATCTATGACTAAATGAGAAGCAGGGTATTCAGATTTGGCCAACAGGTAGACAGATTTCCCAGCCAGAGCCCGTCTCCTCTTCACATTCAGAGCCAGGGCTGCTCACCCTCCACGCACCCATGTCTTTGATTCCCATGTACCCTGGGAAGCCTCTTGCTCTCATGAAAGGGAGTCCCCTGCCCACCTCCCCCTCAGTCTCCACAGCAGGATTCCAGCCAAGGGCTATGTAACCCTCTCCCTACTCTCTTCCAGGAGGCAGAGCACCTGGCTTAGGTGCCTGGCATGGGCATCGCCCATTCTTGCCTTGCTCTGGTGGACTCTTTGTCTTCTCTGTCTCCCCTTCCTCAGGGTCTTGCCAGTCTGTGAGGGAGGCGATGCCCTGGCTAACCCTCCTAAAGGCTTGAGGGGCTGAACTGGCTCAGCTGCCTTGACTTTCACATAACTAGGTGGCATTAGCTGGCTTTGGAGGCTGGCCCAGATGCCCAAACCTCACCACAGCAGTTGCAGGCACCTTCCAGGAGTGTGTGCTGAGACACTTACATTTCTGAAGGCTGTCCCAGCAGTGGACTCCCTTTGATGACTCTTTCTTCCAAAGCAAAGACAAGGTGAGTCACTCTTCGTCTGGGCAGTCACTGACATATTTATTAATGCTTTTTGAGACAGGGTCTTGCTGTGTTGCCCAGGCTAGATCATGTGTGGCATGATCATGGCTCATTGCAGCCTTGACGTCCCTGGCTCAAGCAATTGTCCCACCTCAGCTTCCCAAGTAGCTGGAACTACAGGCACATGCCACCACACCCGGCTGGTCACAGCCATATTTAAAACACTAATCACCTTGTGGATATTGTCTCATCTCTAAATCAGAAGCTCTTCAGTACCTTATTGGTATGTGTTTTGCAGTACCTTATTTCCTAATCTGTAAAAGGGGATAAATGATATGTGCAAAACGCTTAGAATCCTGTTTGGCACTATGAAGGTCTCAGTAAATAATAACCATCGTCATTAGTATAATGATAATTTAATACTATATTAATACCATTACTATGTCAGCATCTAGTAGAGTACCCAGCATAGGTGGGGACTTAACTATGTGGTTTTGTTGAGTAGGTGACACTGCAGAAAACTGTGAGGAGAAAAGCCTTACCTGACAGAGGGATGAACAATAGGAGGCAATGGGAAATCACAGATGGGGTGTGCGCCTGTGTTCTCCCCTTCCCTATTCCCTGTCGTGCTCTGCTTAATGGCCTCGTGTTTTCTCTTCACTGCAGCCTCCATCTGGAACAAGGGGGTAGGAGGAAGGATGAGCATCCTGCTTTTAGATACTGTTTTGCCTTTGACATTTCCACTATTTTCAAAAGTTGAGGTTTTATTAAAAGTCCTCCATCGATCAGCTGATTCCCCCTCAATACCATGCTTCCTCCCTAGGTAGCAGTGGGTGGTAAGTGGTGCTAATTTGGGTTGCACGAGGAAAGTAATCAGACTCATTTCAAGAACAGAATTCTGGTAGCAGAGGACTAGACTATCCAGTATATGCCACAAACTCCTCATTGGCATAAAAAATGGTTTATTAAGACAACGGGTACATCTGTTCACTTCTGTTTGTGTATAAACAGAGACAATACGTAGAAGCAATGGAACCCAATATTTCTGTACATAAGAACTACTTTACTTCCCTCCTTCCCTTGTCGAGATTCTCAGCAGATCACAAAGGCAATGTTTGAAAACTTACCATTTATTTTGTCTAAACCTCTGAATTGAAGCAACACAAGTGAAAACATTACCAGGTAATATACTGAATACATTATCTCGAATTTAGGCATTATAGGTTTATTCACCCCCTTGCAAGTTTGCAGAAACAGCCCCTCAGAGTCCCCTTCTAAGGGAGAAAAAAGGCCAAAAGCACTTCTTGCCCATGTTTTGTACGGTTTGACCCTGCAACCCTAGTCACAGTAGACTTGGCCAGGGAGTGGTACTTGGCATACAGGCAGACATGCACAGCATGAGGCGGCCTGGTACAAGGATTTTGCTTATGTGAGGCATTCTGGGGTAGAACGGGATTGGGGAAAGCATTCAGAGCCTTCATCTGATCGCCCAGGGAGGGGCATAGTCAGTAGCAGTGGCAGAAACCAAGAGACTTAGAGAGAGGAGTTGTTAAGCTGAAGCTATGAGGTGGCCGATGTTATACGGGAAAGCAGAGTAGAAAGAGGAAAAAGTAGAAGCAGGGAGAGTCAGAAAGATAAATGGGACTGGAGGAGTCACTCAGAGAGGAAACAAGACAGCTTCTCTGAAATGACAGCTACCGAAGCTCCCGTTAGGATACTAGAGGGTTTGCTGTTTTCCAATGGTACAGGGGAGAAGAAATGGCTTTCCTTCCCATCTCAGGTTCATGGCTGGGGCCCCTATAACAAAAAGATGGACAAGAGCAAAGCATACAAATTTATGAAGTTTAATGTGACACGGGAGCCTTCATAAGGAAATGAAGACCCAAAGGAACAGGTAATCTTGTGTATTTTTATGCTTAGGTTTGATGGAAAATGGACAGTCATGGAGAGGTTTGCTAGGAAGACACAAAAGTATGGCTTATAGTAATAAACAGAGGGAAACTTAGCAAGATTTGTTTGTTCAGATTCTTCTTGGCATCTCTTGGTCTTTGGCTCTTTTCTTCCAAGTATAATGAGGGGTACTTTCACATGGGGTACTGCTCATGTGACCTGCTACAGGGCAAGGCTGGGAAATCCTGTCTGGGGTTTTAGGACCTGATTCGGGGAGAAAGGGACGTGTGTCAGACAAAACCTGCCTCTGTGGTTTTCTCAAATGCCCAGGTACCATATTTTGGGGTACTATGGTCTGAACCCCATCACTGGCAACAAGAGTCTTCCATTTCCAGGAGGCCTGGCTAAGTCTCCAGGCACAGTTGGTCCTTGGATTTCCTCTCTTTGCTGAGTAGGTATTTTTGAAAACAAAACAAAACAAAAAAACAAAGAACAAAACACACCCCCTGGGGAAGCCCGAGCACATCTCAGCTACTGCCTCGCTTATCCAGGCCTGGTTTAGCTTTCTCCTCTGCCCCTGCCTCACGCTGTTGCCTTCAGAACCAGCCAGCAGAAGTGGAGGCTGCAGGGGCTTGGGTACAATGAAGTGATGGAGCTGGTGCCTATTTCAATGAGCTGGGAAAGGTGAGGACAAACCACAGCCTGGACTCCTGAAGTTCACGGATGCTGAAGTCACTGTTGCCTTCCCCTGCAGGGCAGCTTAAGTCTTTCTGCTTAGCTCAGTGGTTCCCAGCCCTGCCTGCACGTTGGCATCACCAGGCAAGCTTTTAAACCGCATGAAGGAGGAGACTGGTCACCTCAGACCAGTTAAACCAGATGCTCTGGGGGCGGTTGAGGCCAGGCACTGGTATTTCTAAAATGCTCCCCATGTGATTTGAAGGTGCAGCCAGGCTTGAGAACTATCACTTAACTGCAATTATAATCATCAGTTATTTTAACCTAATAATGATCAATTATTACAGCTCCCCCACCAGCATGTGTTGACCTGATAGTTAGCTATAGGTAGTCATTATCTCAAACTTTTTTTTTTTTTTTTGGCCACTAATTCTTACTAAAGAGTTTCAGTTTGTTATTAAGTTTTACTACACAAAGATATTTCTATGGCATAGTGGTTCAGAAGATGTGATTTCTGAAATAGATTCTCTCTAGAGGAACCATCTATTTGTAAAAGTGCAGGACCTGGTTGCTTTTACTCATGTAGAGGCCCTACTCTTTGATGAATGGAGTCACTTGGTTGTTTATGGATATTTTATAGACCATACAGATCCTACCACAGATTAACAAAAAATAAAATTTTCCTCCCCTAATGTATCTTTATAGATCATAGAGATCTAAACGCATATTAACAAAAAATAAACATTTTCCTCCTTTAATGCAATGGTGTAGTGCCTTCTTTTTTCATCTGAGCAAAAAGACAAGGTTAGGTACTCAGTCATTTTATGACAGTGGGATACAATTTTGGAACACAAATAGATGCAGCTGAGATCCTTTTACTGTTCTTTCCGTTCAGCTCAGGTGAAATACTCATTTTCAACCTTGCTGTCACTCCCGACAGTAATTGCCATCTAAATCTATTATTACAGCTTCTGTCTTCCGACCTTGATATCCTCTAACTACCCACTTCTCTCCTGTTCTTCAGCTGCGTTCTAATCTTTGCTCTCTCGGGTTGGAATTCCCCTCCTTCACCTCCTTGATTTCTGTCTCTGCTTTTCTTTTCAAAATGCCGTGCTGATATCATCTTTCCAGCTTCGTCTAGCTTACCCCATTCTTAGAAATACTCATTGCTTCACAAGAAACATTTACAGCTTTTTACGTGGATTCTTCTGTAACCATTAAACTCTTGAAAAGTAAGATACCAAAAATATTTACATGTTGGCTTTTTAAAAAAATCACAAATAATAACAACACACTGTAAATATCTTTACAAATCTAAGTCAGGTTCCTGCAAAGCAATTAACCATAGTGCCTTTCCAATTACTCTAAAAGACCTCTGCCAATGAAACGCTATGCGCTTTTCTGGGTTCTATAACACCTTTTTAATAGCATCTTCCTCTTTGGTTCTAATTCCACCAAATCTTCATTTATCACTTTGTCTCTAATAAGAATCTGTTGAGACAGGAAACTCCCTTTCCTCAGGGAGTAGGCCTTCTCAAATGTTAACATGAATAAAAATCACCTGGGGGGTCTTAATAAAACTCAGATTCTGATTCAGCAGGGTCGGCTGGCCTACAATTCTACCTTTGCAAGCAGCTTCCAGATGATGCGGCTGCTGCTGGTCAGGGAAACACTATTTCAGGGAACTTCTTAGCAGCTTTGATGCTCGCCCCAAACGTTGTATCACCAAAGCTTTCCTTGGGCTCAACTAATATAGTCTCAAAAAATCAACTCTCGGCTGGGCGCGGTGGCTCACGCCTGTAATCTCAGCATTTTGGGAGGCCGAGGCAGGCAGATCACTTGAGGTCAGGAGTCCGAGACCAGCCTGGCCAACATAGTGAAACCCTGTCTCTACTAAAAATACAAAAATTAGCCAGGCGTGGTGGCGGGAGCCTGTAATCCCAGCTACCCAGGAGGTTGAGGCAGGAGAATCGCTTGAACCCAGGAGGTGGAGGCTGCAGTGAGGCAAGATTGCACCACTGCGCTCCAGCCTAGGTGACAGAGGGAGACGCCATCTTAAAACAAAACAAACAAACCCCAAACAAACAATCAACTCTCAACCAATTCCTGAATTAAGATTAGGTCAATAGCTTCCATGTTGATGTTGGCTCTCAAACTGTACTTAAAAGCTTTTTTTTTTTTCATTTTGCCGATCCATCTTCCTAGTTTCTGACTGAATACTGTTACTTATGTAAACACGACATGTCGTTTGCTTCAACTCTTGGTCCTTAATCATTCCTCCTGAGCAACTCATTTACAACAGTAGTTATTTTCTAATTTTTTTAATATTTACTTTTTAAATCATAAATTATCTTTTTATTAGCACTTTTAAAACTTTCACTGTTTTTGAATTTAAGAGACATGATGGGATTAAGAATGTTCAGAAAGCACCTCAAACACAAACATGCCACAGACTAATAAACAATGCATTGGTCAAGACAGAAATGATCAGTCACAACCAGTAAAGCTATTTTTTAGTGACAGGCAACAGTCTTTTTGAGTGGATTTGGTGCTTTGTTGGAATGTATGAAACTTAGTAAATTGAAAGCTTACGTGTAGAGTTTAATTGAATAAAAGAAAAAATATGTAATATTTCCCAGTACTTGTGGTTTTCAAATCTGCTAGATACTAACGGACCTGTCTCTGTAGATCTGATCATTTGATCACTTGCTTTGTACCAGGCACTGTTTCTGAAAGGTAGAAGAAGGCTCAATAAACAGCACTCCTCTTTCTTATTTGTCTGAGCAAACTGAGAAATAAAACCATAGAGTCACCATAAAGAGGCCAACACATCACTTTTATTTCTAGGAAGACTGATGGAACACATGGCTTATATTCATGGGCAAGCAGAACTTCTAGTGCCTAGTCACAAAAAGCACGGGGTTGCCCTTCAAGCCTGTCCTTAGGCAGCAGAATGAATGCTCTTTGTTGGAAGTTTTCACTTAACAAAAAGAAAAGATGATGAGACCAAGCTCCTGACTTTCTAGCTCACTAATCATTGTAGTCACCTCTTCCCCACCAGGAAAGGCTGGGTACTTTTTTATGTTAGCAGAAGAGCTCCCTTCCCACGGAAGAAAACATCAAGAATAGGGAAGAGGTAGTCCCCCAGCTACAAGTTAAGTCCTTTATCTTATTTAACTCCTGCAACAAAACAACATTTACTGGGTGTCTGTTATGTGCCATTCACTATTTTCAATGTTGGGGATGCAAAAAAGCTTAATAAGACAAACAGAGCAGTTTACATCAGGGCCTGTACTTGTGCTACCCACCTTACTGGCCTCATCCAATCCCAGCCCTAACAGATCCTGTATATTTAAAATTTTGATATTTTGTTCATCACAGATTTTTTTTCATTAATTTTGAATTTTTAAAATATCATATTAAAATATTACTTATCTTGATTACTGAGCTTTTTGGCTCCCGTAAATTTTGTACCTGAGGTGAATGCCTTGTCTTGGTTTTAAAATAAATTTGTAAACAACTAAATTAATAAATAACAATTAAATAATTATTGAATAAATTTTCTAATGTGTACTAAGTTGAGAAACAGGCTACGTGATAGGAAGTGATTGGGTGTGTAACTTGAATGGTAAGGAAAAATCTATCTAATGTGATGCTATTTAGGATGTGACCCTTACGTTATAAGGAGTCAGACAAGGGACAGTTTGGAGAAAAGTTTGTGAAAACACTACAGGTGGAAATAAACCTGGAATTTTCAAAGAACACACCAAAAAAAAAAAAGAGGCTATTATGTCTTAATTGTCAAGGACATGATAGGTGACTAGTAATCAATTTGGATAGAGTGCCAGAAAAGGTTCAAATTTTAGGGCTAAGGGGGTAAGGAGTTTGAATTTTATTCCAAGTGCCCAGGAGGCAATTGGAAGATTTTAAGCAGGGGAGCAACCTGATTCAATTGATCTTTTAAATAACTCTCTCTGGCTGCTGTGTCAAGGATGGATTATAGGGGTGTGCACGGCAAAAGAGTAGAATCTGGAAGAATTGTCAGTGTTCCTACTGAAAGAGGATGGTGCCTTCGACCAGAATAAATATAGTGAAGATATAGAAAGAGGAGCAGGTTCCAGAAATACGTCAGGAGTAGAGTTGATTGGATTTGATGGGTTAATATGGGGAATGAGGAAAAGAGGGGAACCAGAGGTGATTTCAAGTGTCTTACCTTGAGCAACTTGGTGGTTGCTAGTGTCATTTCATGAAATGGAAAATACAGGATGAGCAGATTAAAGGTGAACGTGCAATGAATGAAATTTTCAATTTTGTGTAGGTTGGTCTGAGATGCCTTTTGGATACATGTTGTATACATGCTTACATGAGTAAGCAACTGGTATGAATTGACGGAGAGGGAGAAGTACAGGGCAGAGAATAGAGATGTGGTAGTCATCGGTTCCTTGACAGAATTTACAGCATGGTAATGGATAGACTCACCTATGGAACAACACATCTGGAAAAGAGCTGGGAGGCTGGGCATGTAGCCTTGGGAGTGGCTAGTAAAATAGGAGAAGGGGTGGAGGGGAAGGGAGAGAGGAAGTACGGAGTGCTTAGCAAGAGAAGAATGTGTTTTAAGGATGGGATGATAAACTGCATTGAGAGCCACTGAGAGGTAGAGAAAAAATCAGGACAGAGAAGTAATAAAAGGCACCAGCAACATGGAAGTCACTGGTGACTAGCGACAGACGATCACCTTTGGTGTGTAGAGCACAAAACCTGAGGGCGTAAAGAGAGAGTGGAAAGTAAGAATGTCGAGACAGTCGACTATTACTGCCATTTTATGAATGAAGAAACCGAGGCTCAATATTTGACTATCTCATCCAAGGTGAAAGCCAGTGGGGTCAGATCCTGGACCTAGAATTGATGCAATGATTTGTGCACATCGCCTATGCAAGAGATAGATCCAATTCTCTTCCAAACTGTAAAAGCCAACACTTCCCTCAAAGGAGGCTTCGAGCTAAAGCATCCTTTCATGATGCCGCTTCCATTTTAAAGAAAAAAACAAAACAAAACAAAACAAAACAAAACGAGAAGGCCTAGTGCGGGCTAGGAAGGAGCGGAGCAGGTACTGGCCCTCTCTGCTGGGGGAAGACCCGCCCCTTTTCCGCAGCCCAAGCCGGGCGCAGTCCACTGCGGCTGCGCGAGCCTGGCGCGCGCGGGGCGGGAACGCGGAAGGGGCTGGGGCTGCGGCGCGGAGGCGAGGACCAGACCGGGGGCGGGGCCGGCAGTGGGAGTGCGGGGCGCGGGGTGGGCGGCGTGCGACCCAGGGGGCGACAGAGGCAGCAGCAGCCGGAGGCCTGAGGAGAGGAGACCCGCGGCGGCGGCGGCAATGCTGGAGACCCTGCGCGAGCGGCTGCTGAGCGTGCAGCAGGATTTCACCTCCGGGTGGGTATACGGTGGGCGACGAAAAGGGACCTGAGGGGGCCGGGCCGCGCCTGTGATGCCCCTGCCTCGCTCCCTTCCCCGCTCCCTTCCCCGTGCCTCGGTCCGGGGTCCGTCCCGCCCCGCACCTCCCCGCCCCGCCCCGCCGAGGAAAGTAACGAACTTCCCGGCGTCCTTGCGTTGGGCGGCGCAAAGAAACTTAGGTCCCTGCGGGCCGCCTCTGACGCGCACCCCCAGGACCAGGAGGCGCTCGGCGGCGTAGCGGAGCTCTCGGGGGGTGTGGGGACCCTGCGGTCCCCTCCCGGCAGCATCAGCCGGGCCCTGGCGGGGAGTCATGTGAGAAGCCAGCGCGCCTCACCGCTTCCGTCCCCGCGGCACAGTGGCCTGCGCCCCTTGGCCCAGCTGACACCTGCTCGTGCGCACCTGGTGCTGGGCCCGCCGCCCTCCCCGGGTCGGATCGCCCCGCGCAGTAGCGCGCACTCTCCGGCCCGAGCCTTCGGCGCCGCGGCTCGGCTTTCACGCTCGGCTAGCCGGCCTAACCCTTGGCAAAGCTGGCCGCCCCTCCCCGTTAGCGTTCTTTCTCTACCTCTGCCGTGAGCTCAGCGCCTGGGCGAAGGCACTCTTAAGCAGGAGAAGCGACAGAACTCTAGGAATGCTTTTAATATCCAGCGGTTCCCAAACTTTGCTTAGAATCACCTGGGAAACTTGCAGAGTTCTGATGCCCGGGTCTCACCCCATAACTGTTAACCAGAGTGCCTGGAGACGGCGTTTTAAAGATCCCCAGGGGATTCCAATGGGCACCAACGCCTGGTAACCACAGACCGAGACTCCGGCGTCAGATTGCCTAGGCATCCTGGCTCAACCACTAAACCAAACGTAGTTACTCAGCTGCCTTGCTTCAATGTACTGTTTCTGCTACTGTAAAATGGGGATAATGATGGTACTTAAAAGGTTATTACAAGGATTAATGAATTAACATGTAAAACACGAAGTAAGCATTATGTCAGTAGTGTTACTTAGTGCGTAATTCATTTTAATTTTTTCATTCCTTTAAAATGAAAAAGATCTTTGAAAAGGATCTTTCAACTTTAGCTTACAAATCCTGTTGGAGGATACACTGAATGTGAGAGCATTTTCACTCATACTGTTTTAAATTTCTATCCTCCCACCTCCCCACCCCCCCCCCTTTTTTATTGAGATGGAGTCTTGTTCTGTCGCCCAGGCTGGAGTGCAGTGGCGTGATCTCAGCTCACTGCAACCTCTGCCTCCCAGATTCAAGCAATTCTCCTGCCTCCACCTCCCGAGTAGCTGGGACTACAGGCGCCCGCCACCACGCTTGGCTAATTTTTGCATTTTTTAGTAGAGACGGGTTTCGCTGTGTTGGCCAGGCTGGTCTCGAACTCCTGACCTTGTGATCCGCCTGCCTCGGCCTCCCAAAGTGCTGGGATTACAGGCGTGAGCCACCGTAGCCCGTCCACCCCTCCCCCGCCCTTTTTTTTTTTTAAAGGTGACAAGGTCTTGCCCTGTCGCCCATGCTGGAGTGCAGTGGCGCTGTCATAGCTCACTGCAGCCCCCAACTCCTTTGTGTAAGCGATCCTCCCTCCTAGGCTTCCTAAAGTGTTGGGATTATAGGTATCAGTCACTGCTCCCAGCCTTGTTTGGAATTTCTAATGAGAAAGATTGTTAGCCAAAATTTTATCTTATTGGACAAGAATGTTAATACTATTTGCATATTGGGCGTTGAATAACAACAAACTGTCAAATGCTTGAGCACTTACCACCCGTCAATCATTTTTGTTATTTTGGTGTTTAAAAAGTTAGTTATGGATACTCCGAGTCATTCACTGATGGGTGTACTTGCATGCTTACATTTTGTTCTCCCTATTTAGTAAAAGTACCTTCTTTTCAGAGCGTAAATTGTTGTATTGAAAACCTTTTGATGTGATGCTGAAATGGCCCATTTGTAGCATGCGAGTGACCATTATTCTCCTGTTAGTACTTCATGGAATTCCTTGATGGCATAACAGCCCATCTTGTAGTTACTATAACTCTGTAGGTCACATGGTTGCCTCAGAAGCATTCACGCTCCTGACCTTTGTCAGAAGACGTTTTACCCAGGAATGTAGATTCTGGACTGGGCTCTGGACTGCTGGGGCACAAACCATCCTGGGAGATCAGGGTAACCCTAAACGTTTAGAGTTTAGTTAGGGAGAGACATGCTAAAGGGATCTGGTTAGAACCCCTTGGAAACTGACTTGACTTCTTAAAGATGCCGTAGTCTGGGGCCATTTTGGAGCTAGACATCCTCAGAGGGCTTCATTAGGTCCTTTGTTGGCTTTCTCCTGTACACGTCACTTTCAGCTGACAAACCACTGGACTCTCAGTGTGTGCCATTAGCCTGTCACCTGGTGGAGAAATAACTCATCTCCGAGTGATGTCAGTCTCTCAGTAGACCCGTAACTCTAGTGCCTGATGTTCACTTTCTTCAGGTCCTCAATTTCCTACACCTAATCTGTTCGATTAAACTTTTCCATATTCAGCTTGAGATTGACCTACTTTACATAGCTGACTATTTTTGCCATGAGGAGAAACAATGGCACTAAACACAGGATTCATGTGTTTATTATATGTTGGTAATGTGGAATTCAAAGATTGGAGACATGACCTGCATCACTAAAAAAGAAACACATTACATAAATGCAATGCTGATATCACAGCTAATAAAATTAACACTAATTCTTTTATATTATCAATTATACAGTCCATAATCAGATTTCTTTTGTTTTTAGAAATGACTTTTTACAGTTGGTTTGTTCAAATCCAGATCAGATAAGTTTCACACATTAAATTTGTTTAAAAACCAATTTTTGAAACAGATGACTGTTAAAGAGCCACATGGGGAAGCTTTTTTGTTGTCCCAGCTACTTGGGAGGCTGAGGCAGGAGGATCCCTTAAGCCCAGGAGTTCAAGACAAGCCTGGGCAACACAAAGAAACCCCATCTCTTGTCTGGGCATGGTGACTCATGCCTGTAATCTCAGCATTTTGGGAGGCCGAAGCAGGCAGATCACGAGGTCAGGAGTTCAAGACCAGCCTGGCCAACATGGTGAAACCCCATCTCTACTAAAAAATATAAAAATTAGCTGGCCATGGTGGTGTGCGTCTGTAATCATAGCTACTTAGGAGGCTGAGGCAGGAGAATGTCTTGAATCCAGGAGGTGGAGGTTGCAGTGAGCCGAGATCACATCACTGCACTCCAGACTGGACGACATAGCAAGACTCCGTCTCAAAAAAAAAAAAAAAAAAAAGAGAGAAACCCCATCTCTTAAAAAAGAAAGAAAAAATGGAAAAGACATGACCTTGGCCACCCAGAACTATCTCATTGGACTTGGCGTTTCTGTAGAACACTTGGTGGCAGAGCAAGTGTGTGGAAACCAGAGCAGCTGCCTTCTAAAATAATTGGAAACACCAGGTGTGCACGTTGCCCCAGGGACTGAATGGAAGGCCTCAGGCATTTCTGGGCTCCTTCAGTGTGGCCAGTGCAGCTCCAGCTGCCCACTGTCACCCAGAGCAGCATCCTCTCTTCAGAGCTTCTCTGATCATTTTCACTTTCTGAAAACTCATATGAAGGCCCTAACTCTAGAAAAAACTTACTTTTTTTCATTTTTAGTAAAATCGGACGATTCCTTATCAGTCTCAGCATGTCACTTTGGTGATGAAATCATGTCCAATGAGAATGAATTTCTACATTCCGTTCAAACTTAGAAAAAGTGCAGCTTAAGATCATTATTCTTTAAGGGCAGTGTAGAGATTACTGGTGGTTTGGGAGGAACTCTAGGTTGTCCATGGACTTAATGGCCTTTTTTGTAAATTTTTATGCGTAGTAACAATTATGTCAACATTGAGAACAACTAGTGATTACATCACATTCTTTCTGCCTTAATTGGGTGGTAGGCCAGCTGAAGGCCACAGACTGAAGAAGACTGGTTCTGAGCTTCACTCCAAGATCTTTTCCCCTCACCTAAAGTGAGTTGTAATTTGATTTAACTGAGTCAGAATTCTTGGAGCCTTTTGGAGAGTTCTCATAAAATGCCCCTTTTTACAGAGATTGACTTGAGCTCTCGGGGAGACTTTTGGACATGCCGAAGTACATGCTTCGAAGCCACTCTGGTCTTTGACTTTTACCTTTTGAGCTGTTATGGCCAAAGGCCTCAGGATTGAGGTATTTGACATGCAAACCCTTCAGGGAACTGAAAATCCGATTTACTGATGGGTTTACAGCTGCCTGTCACAGGCTGGTGTTTCCTGTTTGTGATGCACTGGGTTCCTGTGGTTAGGGATAAAAAACCTGCTATTGTTGCAACTAGACAGTGGGTGTTTCCCCCTCAAAGCCCTCACTGCCCCTGCCCCCCACCTCTGCCCCTGCCCCCACCTCTGCCCCTGCCCCCACCTCCACCCCTGCCCGGTGTCCTCATTCTCTCTTCTTCGGTCCTTGTAGTGTCTACCAAAACCTGCACAAAATGGGAGGAGCCAGTCATCTAAACCACCATGTGTCAAATGGTGAAGTGTTGCTTGAAATGTTGACTTTTCCAGGATTAACCATCTTCTTAATAAAATGAGAAGAGTCTCAATATTCAACTTGATTTAATAAATATCTACTGAGTTCCTATTAAGTGCCAGTGCCAGACACTAGACTGGGCCCTCAAAGTGTCCTTTTTCTTAGAAGCTAAAAAAAGATCTGAGAGCCCATATGCTCAGTTTTTCCTGGTCTCTCCTAAGCAGTGTCTGTATATTGGGCCAGATCCTGCAGGTACAAAGGTGACTAAAACAGTCTCTGCCCACCAGATGCCCTAGACTGGTGCTGATGTAAAGCAAAGCAGAATGAACAGAATGTTAAATATACAAATAGTATGGTATGTGAGTCTGAGGGAAGAGTCATTAGTTAGGATGCATTTACAGAAGGCTTCAAAGAGGAGGGGTTTCTAAAACTAGGCCTTGAAGAATGAGGAGAAATTGCGATAGATTTGGATAAGCGCATTTCAGAGATGGAAGCAGTCCTGGGAGATGAAGCTGGAAAGGAAGTTTAGTGCCTGACAATAGAGTATCTTAAATGCTTTGCTTAATTAATTTGTCAAATATTTATTGAGTGCTTACTATGTAGCAGGCACTATTTCAGGTACTGGGGATATAGCAGAGAACAAACCAGATAGCAAGTAAGATCCTTACTCTCGTTCTAGTAGCAGAAGGTCTAGAATATCTAGAAGGCCATAAGTTCTGTGGCTAAAAATCAGGCTGAGAAGATGGCCTACCTGTACTTCTGGAAAAATATTTCTGTATTTCTGGAAGAATAACGTGAGAGGCCTTGTGATAGGAAGATTGGGGATGGGGTAGAGGGAGATTATCGTGAGAGGCCGTGTGATCGAAGATTGGGGATGGGGTAGAGGGAGATTATTTAGGAGGCTGTAATGAAGGTCCAGGTGGGAGGGTAAGCCAGTGCTGATAGAAGTTTAAAGGAGGGATTGGATGTGTTAGGCACTGGACGGATTAGACAGCAGTGGGAGATGAAAAAGGTACAGAAATTGACAATGTGAATTTGGAGGTATCTTAGATAAATGGTATCATATGCCAACATGAAAGAATTTAAGAATAGGTTTGAGAGAGAAGGAACAGTTAACGGTGAATTTGTGGTGAGCTTGACAGCTGAGAAGCAGTTGGAAATTTCAGATGCGCTCAGGTGAGAGGTGAGAACTTGAAGCCATGTATTTGGGATTTAGGATAAAGGCTTTAGGATGAAGATAGTCTAAATTCATCTTTCTTTCCTGAGTCTGAGCAGCTTTTGTGTGATTTTCTTAGGCTTTGGACCTTAGGTCATTTACAGTTTTAAGTGTGATTGAGGCTTTGGCTTTTCCCCGATCTCGCTTAAGAGAGAGAAAAAGTTGATGAACACTGATGTGAAAATGTAATAGATTGGATGTGCCTTATGACAAAATATGCTAATTCATATATTTCTGTGGTGCTTTAAAGCAATTGTCCTCACCTTTCCTAATAGCCAATGATGTAGACAGTTGGAAATTGAGGTACAAATAAATGAAGCATCTTGCAGGTTCCCCACCCTGTTGAGTCACCGGCAGATCTCATCAGCCGTTGTAGTACTCAATGCATCATTCTGTTTATGTACATCTTTTTCTTTTCTTTTTTGCTCCGAGACAGGGTCTCACTCTGTCACCCAGGCTGGAGTGCTGTGGTATGCTCATGGCTCACTGCAGCCTCAACCTCCTGGGTTCAAGCAATCCTCCCACCTCAGCCTTCCGAGTAGCTGGGACTACAGGCATACACCACCACGCCTGGCTAATTTGTGTATATTTGGTAGAGACAGGATTTTGCCATGTTGCCCAGGCTTATCTACATCTTTTTACACTTTTCGTCTAAGCAGTTTTGTGAATGACCCCCCTTTTTCAGTAAGAAGCCTCCATTTTAGTATTTTCTACAAAGATCAAAGACATAAATATGCTGATGTCAAATTAAGGTGAAGTTGTTGGAGAGATCTAAAAATAAAATTATTGAACGTTATGACGAATTTGAGGTTTAGTGCTTTCAACTTGAAAGTTGTCAGTAGAAAATAATTGTCAGATGTCTCACTTAGTCTCTATATTAATATGCTCACACAGCACTTATGTGTTCATGGGTATATGGTACTTGGGAGAAGACCAAGACTAGGGCTGGACAAGCCTTTTGTAGGCACATTGGGAACCTCTACTTTATTTCACCTTAGCCCAGTAATGTAGTACACTGGTTTCTCAACTTGCTTGATGGGGATCACCTTTATTATAACTTTCATTTGAAAGTAGCTCTATAGTTTCCAGAATGCCACCAAGGTCACATTTGGAATGTTGTTGAATTGTTTTGGCACATCTTTATGGTGGAATATAATGCTACCATTTTACATTTGAGGAAACTGGAATATTCCCCCTGGATCAATATTCCCTTCACAGCATGTCATGCTATTGTAGGACATTAAACAGACTTTATGAGTGGATTGTTTCCGGGACAGAATAAGTTCTCCAGAGAAACTGGAGTTAGCCCAAAATAAAAATAGTGGGCTAATTTCAGGTGAATTCTGGGTTTTGAGGATGTTATTTCAGAAAGTACCTTTTTGGTTTTTTGTTACTTTCTTAAGTATATCTGATATTTGTATTTTTCATCTTAATAGTTGGAAACAAGAAAGTTTAGCAGGCAAAAAGATGACTATTTTCAACTTTCCTATAGCTGCTTTTTTTTTTACTTTTTTTTTTTTTTAACTTTGTTTTACTTTCCTATAGCTACTTTGTTTTTTACTTTGTTTTTTAGGAGGGAAAAAGATGACTATTTTCAACTTTCCTACGGCTACTTTGTTTTCTTCAGTAGTTTCTTGGGCCGGGCACGGTGGCTCAAGCCTGTAATCCCAGCACTTTGGGAAGCCGAGACAGGCGGATCACGAGGTCAGGAGATCGAGACCATCCTGGCTAACCCGGTGAAACCCTGTCTCTACTAAAAAATACAAAAAAAAAACTAGCCGGGCATGGTAGCGGCGCCTGTAGTCCCAGCTACTCAGGAGGCTGAGACAGGAGAATGGCGTGAACCCGGGAGGCGGAGCTTGCAGTGAGCTGAGATCCGGCCACTGCACTCCAGCCTGGGCGACAGAGCGAGACTCCGTCTCAAAAAAAAAAAAAAAACAGTTTCTTTTCTGCATTTTGGCACATTGGCAATTTATTTGGAGAAGATGTAGTGAGAAAAGATGAATACCTAAAAGATTGTTTTTGTTATTAAAAATGGTTTTTTGGCTGGGTATGGTGGTTCATGCTTCTAATCCCAGCACTTGGGGAGGCTGAGGTGGGAGGATAGCTTGAGCCCAAGAGTTCAAGACCAGCCTGGGCAACGTAGGGAGACCCCTGTCTCTACAAAGGATTTTTAAAAGCTAGCTAGGTGTGGTGGTGTGAGCCTGTAGTCCCAGCTATTCGAGAGGCTAAGGTGGGAGGATTGCTTGAGGCCAGGAGCTTGAGACTGCAGTGAGCTATGATTGCTCCGTTGCACTCCAGTCTGGGTGACGCAGCAAGACCCTGTCTCAAAAAAAATTGTTTTTTTACAAAGTTTCAAACACACACAGACAAATAGAATAACACAATGAACCACATAAATCAGTAACTCAGATTCAATAATTTTCAGATATTCCCATGTTTGCCTTGTCTCTTGCTTTATTTATAAAGTAAATGTCAGACTTGCCTACTATACCTGTGATATGTCAGCTTGCATCACTAAAAGAAACACATTACATAAATGCAATGCAGATATCATAGCTAATAAAATTAACACGAATTCTTTGATATTATCGATTATGCAGTCCATAATCAGATGTCTTCTTCTTAGAAATGACTTTTTACAGTCAGGAAACAACAGGTGCTGGAGAGGATGTGGAGAAATAGGAACACTTTTACACTGTTGGTGGGATTGTAAACTAGTTCAACCATTATGGAAAACAGTATGGCAATTCCTCAAGGATCTAGAACTAGATGTACCATATGACCCAGCCATCCCACTACTGGGTATATACCCAAAGGATTATAAATCATGCTGCTATAAAGACACATGCACACGTATGTTTATTGCGGCACTATTCACAATAGCAAAGACTTGGAATCAACCCAAATGTCCATCTGTGACAGACTGGATTAAGAAAATGTGGCACATATACACCATGGAATACTATGCAGCCATAAAAAAGGATGAGTTTGCGTCCTTTGTAGGGACATGGATGCAGCTGGAAACCATCATTCTTAGCAAACTATCACAAGAACAGAAAACCAAACACCGCATGTTCTCACTCATAGGTGGGAACTGAACAATGAGATCACTTGGACTCAGGAAGGGGAACATCACACATGGGGGCCTACAATGGGGAGGGGGGAGGGGGAAGGGATTGGATTGGGAGTTATACCTGATATAAATGACGAATTGATGGGTGCTGACGAGTTGATGGGTGTAGCACACCAACATGGCACAGGTATACATATGTAATAAACCTGCACGTTATGCACATGTACCCTAGAACTTAAAGTATAATAAAAAAAGAAAAAAAAAAAAAAAGAAATGACTTTTTACAGTTGGTTTGTTCAAATCCAGATCAGATAAGTTTCACACATTAAATTTGGTTAAAGACCAATTTTTAAAATATGACTGTTAAACAGCCACGTGGGAAAGCTTTTATTGAATCTTCCAACAATTTTACTTTCTGTTTCCTGTAACACTCCTTTTTTCCCTTTCATTTCAAACTAGTTTTTTCTTTTTGCGGGTGGCGGGGAGGAGATGGGCGGACAGAGAAGAGAATCCCAAACTTGGCATATTACAATTAAGAAATTAAAAGTTTGTTTTAGAAATAAATAGTTGAAATACCAACTTAGAGATTTGCTAGATCATATAATTAGAGTAGTCCAAAGAGGATCTTAGGAATTCCCTTTCACCGTCAACTGTATAGAATTGTCCTGAATCACTAAAAATAATGCAAGAATCATTTTGAGTATGACGTACTGCTGTATATAACTAGGATAATTTTGCCTGAGATGTTCTAAGTATTTTGATCAAATTGTATAGTGCAAGTGGTAGAACATGGCCATAAAAACTGTTTTCCTTAGCTTTTGCTTAATCTTGGTTTAAACCAGATTTACTAGTTTCCAAGATAAGCTTAGAAATTTATATTAGACTTTTACATAATTTCCTAGACTTATCTAGAGAAATATGCAAATTACTTTTGTATTAAAGAGATTACTGAATCTTTTGAATGTTGCAGAGGAATTGATCTTGTCAACATTTTATTTTTTGAAAAAGATCATAGAGTAATATGAAACTCTTTGTATGACATTGGCATTCTAATTTGGTTTAAAAAAATGCAGTTTATCAGAAGTCCACATATGGTGCTTAATCAGACATTATAGACAGAAAAGATAGAATCCTGTTTCAGAACCAGCATGCATAGTTGTGCAGGTTGTACACTGTACAATGCATAGTTGAGTCATTCATGCAAGAGTCAACTTGTATATTACAGTTTCTGGCTGATGGTAGTAAAGTGTCTGGAGGAAGGAACACCATTTCTGTTTTTACAAAGACTTTGTAGGGGCTAGCAGTTGTACTGTGGCCTCTATTTTCAGTTTCTATTTACAAATGAATATTTGTTGAAGTGATTGAGAAGAATGTGTACATGATATCTCATTTTACATATTACCACATACTATAGCTCTCACTTACTGGCAACCTCAGTTATCTGTAACAGAGTCCACAGCCAAAATAAAGTAAAACTGGACCAGTGAAGTGAAAATAAATTGTATAGTTTATGAACATCATATTTTACATTTAAAAGAGCCTGTTAATTCTATATATGCAGCTCTAGCCCATTTATCTGTTTTCCAGTGCAATAATTTAAAGCAGCAAGTAGAGGGGAGGAGACTGCTAGAGTTAAATAGCTAGCAGAAGCAGTGAGTGAGAGCTGACAGCCAGGTGGCCAATGGTAGAGAAAGAAAATTTAGGAAAGGTAAACATAAGAGCCCAAACAGACACAAAGCTACCATAGATTGGTTTCAGCTTAATAGATGAAGATGCATTTCTAGCTCAGAAGTATCAGGGGAGAGTACTGTTTTGCTGCAAAATGTAGTCAATGATGTTCTTAATACTGATCCTGAGTTATCCCAAAATGTTAAACGAGATATGCCAAATCCTCTTTAATGAAAGAAGTTTGCGATATATTTTAAAAAGCTTTTTCTCCACTAAAATTTCAAATACTGTGGGCGCTTAAAGAGATTTGAATGCTGGGTAGCATCTACTTAATGAAGTGTGCTGCTTAGATATCTTTGTTACCTATTTATTTCTCCTATGTGGAACATTACTTTTTCTAAAGATGCCAGATAAATTATGTTTCTGTGGTCTGATCACATTTAGGAATCTTTGTTTCTAAAAAAGGGACTTGAGGTAAGTGAGAATATGAAAATAAGGCCTGGCGTGGTAGTGCACACCTGTAATCCCAGCTCTTTGCGGGGGCTGAGGTGGGAAGATCACTTGAGGACAGGAGTTAGAGACCAGATTGGGCACCATAGTGAGACCAAAATAAAAGTGAAACAAATAGCTGGGCATGGTGGCACATACCTGTAGTCCTTGTTACCCAGGAGGCTGAGGTGGGAGGATTGCTTGAGCCCAAGAGTTTGAGGTTATAGTAAGCTATAATCGCACCACTATACTCTAGCCTGGGCAGCAGAGTGAGACCATCTCGTTAAAAAAAAAAAAAATTTGCTACAGATTTCCCGTTTGTGGTATCTAACATATAGTAAACACTCAAATATTTGTTGTCTTTTGAGGTACTTAATTCTTGCTTAAAAAAACAAAAGTAGCTTATCTGACCTAAAATTTTAACATGTGAAAATTTGTGGTTGAAAAGTCTCTGGGCTGGGTGGGGTGGCTCATGCCTATAATCCCAGCATTTTGGGAGGCAGCTGAGGCAGGAGGATCATTTGAGGCATGGGGTTTGAGACCACCTTGGGCAACATAGCCAGACTCTGTCTCCACTAAATAAAAAAAGAAATTACCCAGGCTTGGTGGCGGGTGACTATAGTCCCAGCTACTCAGGAGGATGAGGTGGGAGGATCACTTGGGCCCAGGAGGTTGAGGCTGCAGTGAGTCATGTACATGTCACTGCACTCCAGCCTGGGCAACAGAGTGAGACCCTGTCTCAAAAAAAAAAAAATAATAATAATCTCTTGACTTGTAAAAATATTATATTTTATATTGAATTATAGGCTGAAGACTTTAAGTGACAAGTCAAGAGAAGCAAAAGTGAAAAGCAAACCCAGGTAAGCTTGTGCTAAGATTTTAAGTTACTGTGACTTAAATTTCATACAACGTTTGGTTGTGTTCATAATTGTGTAATTATATTAATGAACCTTAGATTTGTTGAGTGCATCTGACTACAAAATAATTTATTGGTTCTTTCTAAATTTTGTAACGGAAAATTTTCCAACAAAATTGTGAAATGGTTGAAAAAATGGTAAAGTATAATTGTTTTACTCTGACAATCAGTGAGTATTATTTGATCAAAATTAGTCATTTTTAATTTGTATAAGAGCAAAATTAAAAGTCCTGAATTATTGAAAAGCAAATTAATAATGAAATACTACTTGGCAAATGAGCCTCTTTAGCTATGTTACCTGTTTTATGTGAAAACACCAGGATTGTGCTGTTTGTCCATTTTTTTAATAAAGTAAAGCATGTGACCAGATTTCATTTTCAACCTAGAGATGAACTTTGATCTTACGTATTTGTTCTTATCCAACATTATATTAAATCATTTATTGCATTGTATGCTGAAGACAATCTCTGGGGCAAAATGATGGTTGACAGTGTGTTACGGTACATTAACTCTGAAATAAAACACATTTCTCTAAAAGTTTAATAATTGTCATTAGTGATTTTAAAATATATTACAATTGACAATGTCAAAATTCTTGTATGTACCTTTGTTTTTTTTCAGTTGGCTAAATCAAGAACAGTTTTAATAAGTGTTTCTTTTGGGCAGGACTGTTCCATTTTTGCCAAAGTACTCTGCTGGATTAGAATTACTTAGCAGGTAAGTGTTTTCATTTGTAGAGGAAGGTTATACTTCTGACTGTTTTACTGACCAAAAATATCTTTTAATTTTATAGGTTAAAAACCTTAAAATAGCTAAATTTTACCTTAATGCAGTGATTGGAAATTATTTGTGTATTATTTTCCTTGAGAGCTTTCACTTTTTACTCATTAGTACAAAGTCCATTCAAACTTTGAGCAGACAAATCAGTATGGTATTTACAAGTCAATATTTTATTATGTTTATTGATAATATGTATCGTTTCTTTGTTATAAGAAAAATGATTCTGGATTTGAGGCCCCAATAATTTTGTTTTTTCACTTTGATTCTTACATCATTTCTTTTCCAGTCCATTCTTTTATTGACAAGGAGGTTAATATTAAAATATGTGGTCTTTTTAGATATAACCTCAAAAGCGCAAACAAGATAAAAATTAGACACAATGGACTTGGTCAAAATTAAATACTTTTGTGCATCGACACCATCAAGATAGTGAAGTGACAAAACGTAGAATGTAAGAAAATATTTGCAGATCATATATATGAGGAACGACATGTATCCAGAATATATAAAGAACTTTGATAACTTAACAATAAAAAGACAAATAACCCCATGAAGAAATAGACAAAAAATTTGAATAGACATTTCTCAAAAGAAGATATGCAAATGACCAATAAGCACATGGAAAGATGCTCAACTTTGTTAGTCTTCACAGAAACGCAAATTGAAACCACAATGAGGGCGGTCACGGTCACTCATGCCTGTAATCCCAGCACTTTGGGAGGTTGAGGCAGGCAGATCACTTGATGTCAGGAGTTTGAGACCAGCCTGGCCAACATAGTGAAACCCTGTCTCTTACTAAAGATACAAAAAGTAGCTGGGCCTGGTGGTGCATGCCTGTAATCCTAGCTACTCAGGGGACTGAGGCAGGAGAATCCCTTCTGAGGCAGGAGAATCACTGGAGTGCCATGGCATCATCTCGGCAGAGGTTGCGGTGAGCTGAGATCGTGCCATTATCCTCCAGCCTGGGCAACAAGAGCGAAACTCCATCTCAAATAAATAAATAAATAAATAAATAAATAAATAAATACAGTATATGGTTACAGTATGTCATTATACATAGTTCTGTGCTTACTAATGTGCCATTTGACGGATGTGTGGTAAAGATATATGTGGGAGAGGGTGTACTGCTTTTCCTTATCTGTATTTGTTATGACACAATCTCTAATACCTACATTTTCCTTTCTCCTTTCTGGTTCTTCATTGGGTTTCTTTTTATGGTTGCTAAATCTAGAGATTTTCCTTCTCTGAAGTGAAAAGTACTTAATATATTTTCTTCCTTTGTTTTGTTGCGTGAAGAACAGAAATGAACATGAAAGGAAGTGTAGTACAAATTAATCAGTAACGTATTGTTTACTATTTACATTTTATCTTTATTTTTTCTCTAGAAACTTAGTTGAAATAGCTTCATTTTACTGAAAAATTAGCTTCATTTTACTGAAAAATTAATGTTAGAGCTATCTATTTTTTGTGTGGTATTTTTTTGGGGATGGCGTTGCATTTTGGGAGTTAATGTGGAAAATTTACATCTATAGGAGAGTTTCAATAATGAGTCCATACATTGCACTGAAACAGTCTTTTCCCATTGGAACAAAAATTGAATGTGGGAAAGACCATTTTAAATAGCAAATATTTAAATCCTATTTTTAATTTTAAAAATGCAGTATACATAACATAAAATTTGTCTTAACCATTCTTAAATTGAGTAGTGCTGAGTACATTCACATGGTTGTGCATCCAATCCCAAAAACTGTTTCCATCTTGCAAAATGGAAACTCTGTACCTATTAACCAACAACTCTCATTTCTACTCCCTCCTCTCCATCCCAGGCAACCATCATTCTATTTTCTTTCTCTGTGAATTTGACTATTCTAGGAACATCATATAAAGTACTTTTGTGTGTGACCGGCTTATTTCATTTACCATAATGTTTTCAAAGTTTATGTTGTAGCATGTGTCAGAATTTTCTTTCTTTGAAAAGCTGAATGTTCTGTTGTAAGTATGTACCATATTTTGTTTATTCATCTGTTGATGGACACTTGAGTTGCTTCCACTTTTTGGCTGTTCTAAATAATGCTGCTAGGAACATGAGTGACAAGTATCTTTTTGGCACCTTGCTTTCAGTTCCTTTGGGTATATACCCAGCTGTAGAATTATTGGATCATATGGTAATTCTGTGTTTTATTCTTTCTGGAAACACCATACTGTTTTCCATAATGACTGTATCATTTTACTTTCCCATCAGTATTGTATAAAGGTTCTAATTTCTTCCTATCTTCACCAATGCTCGCTATTTTCTTGTTTTTTATTATAGCTACTCTAATGAGTGTGAGGATTTTCCCCTGTGTTTTCTTCTAAGAGTTTTTCTTGTCAAGATTGTTTTGGCTGTTGAAGGTCATTTGAGATTTCATATGAATTTTAAGATGTATTTTCTGTTGTTTGCAAAGAACGTCATTGGGATTTCGATTGGGATTAAATTGAATCTGTGGTCATTTTGCTTATTACAGATAACAATGTTAAGTATTCCAATCCATTAACATGGAGTGCTTTTTCTATTTATTGATGTCGTCTTTAATTTCTTTCAATATTGTTTTGTAGTTTTCATTGTGTGAGTCTTTCATCATCTTTGTTAATTCCCAAGTATTTTTTTTGTTGCTATCACATATGAAATTGTTTTCTTAATTGCTTTTTTGAATTATTTATTGGTAGTATGTAGAAACAACTGACTTTTGTGTTGATTTAGTATCGTACTTTGCTGAGTTCCTTTATCCTGATAGTTTTTTGTGTGGAACTTTCAGGGTTTTCTGCGTATAAGATCATATCATTTATGAATAGAGATCATTTTACTTCATTCATTCCAATTTGAATGCCTTTTCTTTCTTTTTCTTGCCTAATTGCTCTGGCTAGACCATCCAGTACTGTGTTGAGTCGAAGTAGAAAGAGCAGGCATCCTTGTCTTGTTCCTTCTCTTGATCCTGATCTTACAGGAAAAGCTTTCAGTCTTTCAACATTGAGTATAATGTTAACTATGAATTTTTATTATGTTGATATTGTTCCCTTCTACTTCTAGTTTTAATGTTTTTATCATGAAAGGATGTTGAATTTTTTTAAATAATTTTTCTGCTTGAATTAGGATGACCATGTGTTTTTTTCCCTTTCGTTCTACCAATCTGGTATATTATTACATTGACAGATTTTCATATTTTGAGCCATTCTTGCATTCCAGGAATAAATCCCACTTGGAAATTGTGTATAATGCTTTTAACATGCTGCAGAATTTAGTTTGCCAATATTTTGTTGAGGATTTTTGCATTAGTATTCATAAGGAGTATTGGTCTGTAGTTTCCTTTTCTTGTATGCCTTTGGCTTTGGTATTAGAGTAATGCTGGCTTATAGAATGAGTTAGGATTTATTCCTTCCTCTTCATTTTCTTTTTTAAAAGAATTTCAGAATGGTCGATGTTGGTTCTTTTTTAAATGTTTGGTAGAATTCACCAGTGAAGCAATCAAGTCTAGGATTTTTCATCTTGAGGTTTTTTATTACTAATTAAATTTCTCATTTCTTCAGGATTCAGTCTTGGTGTGTTTTGTGTTTGTGGGAATTTGTCCACTTCAGCTAGGTTATCCAGTTTGTTAGCATACATTGTTCATAGCACTCTCTTATAATCCTTTTTACTTCTATAAGATTCATAGTAATAGTCCCACTTCATTATAGTTTTAGTAACTTGAATCTTTTTTCTCCTTAGTCAATCTAGGTAAACATTTGTTAATTTTGATAATTTAAATTGTTTTATCTTTAATCATGTTGATTCTTTCTTCTACTCAAATGTGCTTTGGAACTCCTCCAGTGAATTATTCATTTCAGTTATTAGACTTTTAATCTCCAGAATTTCTTATTGGTTCCTTTCTGTTTTATATCTACCACTGGTAGATAAAAATGGTAATGGTATTGATGTTATCATTTTGTTCATGTATCATTTTTCACATCTGACTGGCATGAGATTGTGTGTATCTCATTGTGGTTTTAATTTGCATTGCTCTGATGATTAGTGATGTTGAGCATTTTTTTCATCTTTGTTGGCTGCTCGTATGTCTTCATTTGAGAAGAGTCTATTCATATCCTTTGCTCACTTTTTAATGGGGTTTTTTCTTGTTCATTTGTTTTAAGTTCCTTATAGATTCTGGATATTAATCTTTTGTTGATGCATAGTTTGCAAATACTTTCTCTCATTCTGTAGGTTGTCTGTTTATTGTGTTAATTGTTTCTTTTGCTGTGCAGAAGCTCTTTAGTTTAAGTCCCATTTGTCAATTTTTGTCGCAGTTGTTTGCTTAGGCCAATGCCCAGAAGGGTTTTTTTCTGGGTTTTCTTCTAGAGTTTTTATACTTTGAGGTCTTACACGTAAGTCTTTAATCTTGAGCTAGTTTTTGTAAATGATAAGAGGTAGGGGTCCAGTTTTGTTCATCCATAAATGGCTAGCCAGTTTTCCTTGCACCATTTATTGAGTAGGATGTCCTTTCCCCATTGTTTATTTTTGTTGACGTTGTTGAAGATCAGTTAGTTGTAGCTGTGTGACTTTATTTCTGGGTTCTCTGTCCTGTTCCATTGATCTGTGTGTCTATTTTTATACTAGTACTATGATGTTTTGGTTACTATAGCCTTGTAGTATGGTTTGAAGTCAGGTAATGTGATGCTTCTAAGTTTGTTCTTTTTGCTTTGGTTTGCTTTGGCTATTCAGGCTCTTTTTTTGGTTCCATATGAATTTTAGATTTTTTTTTTTTCTGATTTTGTGGAAAATGGCATTGGTAATTTGATGGGAATTGCATTGAATCTGTAGATTGCTTTGGGTAATGTGGTCATTTTAATGATATCGATTCTTCTAATCCATGAGCATGGAATGCTTTTCCATTTGTGTCATCTATGATTTCTTTCATCAGTGTTTTACAGTTCTCTTTGTAGAGATCTTTCACTTCCTTGGTTATATATACTAGGTATTGTGTGTGTGTGTGTGTGTGTGTGTGTGTGTGTGTATCTGTTGTAAATGAGATTGAGTTCTTGATCTGGTTCTCAGATTGAATGTTGTTGGTGTGTAAAAATGCTGTGATTTTATTTTAATTTATTTTTTAATTTTTATTTTTTAGTTTCTCAAATGAGTTGATGCTATGGATTTTTGTACATTGCTTTTGTATGCTGAAAAGTTACTGAAGTTATTTATCAGGTCTATGAGTCTTTTGGAGGATTCGTTAGGGTTTTCTGGATATATAGTCATGTTGTCAGCAAACAGAGATAATTAATGTGTCTTCATCTTTTCCTAGTTGGATACCTTATATTTCTTTCTCATGCTTGATTGCTTCAGCTGGGACTTCCAGTATTATGTTGAATAGGAGTGGTGGGAGTGGACATCCTTGTCTTGTTCCAGTTCTTAGGGGGAATGCTTTCAACTATTGCCCGTTCAGTGTTATGTTGGCTGTGGGTTTGTCATATATGGCTCTTATTATTTTCAGGTATGTTCCTTCGATGCCTTGTTTGTTGAGGATTTTCATTATGAAGGGATGTTGAATTTTATCAAATGCCTTTTCTGTGTCTATTGAGATCATGTTATTTTTGCTTTTAACTCTGTTTATGTGATAAATCACATTTATTGATTTGTGTTTGTTGAACCATCCTTGCATCCCAGGGATAAAACCCACTTGATCATGGTGAACTCTCTCTTAGATGTGCTGTTGGATTTGGTTTGATAGCATTTTGTTGAGAATTTCTGTGTCTGTGTTTATCAGGGATGTTGACCTGTAGTTTTCCTTTTTTGTTATGTCATTGCGAGGTTTTGGAATCAGAATAATACTAGTTGCATAGAATGAGGTGAAGGAGAAATCCCCACTCTTCAGTTTTTTGGAATAGTTTCACTAAGATCGGTACCAGTTCTTTGCATATCTGGTGGAATTTAGCTGTAAATCCATCTGGTCTAGGGCTTTTTTTGGTTGGTAGTTTTTTTTTTTTTTTTTTATTACTAATTGAATGTTGTAACTTGTTATTGGTCTGTTCAGAATTTCAATTTCTTTCTGATTCATTCTGGAAGGTGATGTGTTTCTGGAATTAATCTGTTTCCTCTAGGTCTTCTAATTTGTGCCCATAGAGATGTTATTGGTAGTCTCTGATCTTTTGTCTTTCTGCGGTGTCAGTTGTGTCCTTTTTGTCATTTCTGATAGTGCTTATTTGAATCTCTTTCCTTTTTTTCTTGGTTAATCTAGCCAGCAGTCTGTCAATCTTGTTTATCTTTTCAAATAATCAACTTTTTGTGTTGTTGATACTTTGTATGGTTTTTTGGTCTCAATTTCATTTAGTTCTGCTCTGATCATAATTATTTCTTCTGCTAGTTTTGGGTTTAATTCTTGTCTTTCTCGTTCTTTTAAGTGTGGTGTTAGGTTGTTAATTTGAGATCTTTTGTGTGTTTTGGTGTAGGCATTGAGCACTGTAAATTTTCTTCTTAATACTGCTTTTGCTGTATCTCAGAGGTTTTGGTATGTTGTGTCTTTATTTTCATTTGATTCAATTAATTTTTTTGATCTCTGCCTTAATTTCATTGTTTACCCAGAAGTCATTCAGGAGCAGGTTGTTTAGTTTCCATGTACTTGTGTGGTTCTTAGGGTCCCTCTTGGTATTTATTTTGATTTTATTCCACTGTGGTCTGAGAAGATGCTGGATATGATTTTGATTGTTTTGAGTTTATTGGGACCTGCTTATGGTTGAGCATGTGGTCAATTTTACAGACTGTTCAATGCACAGATGAGAAGAATGTATATACTGTGGTAGTTAGGTGGAGTATTCTGTAGATGTCCATTAGGTCCATTAGGTTGACAGTCTAATTTATGTCCAAATCTTTGTTAGTTTTGTGCCGCGATCTGTCTAGTGCTGCTGGTAGGGTGTTGAAGTCCCCCACTGTTATTGTATGGCTATCTCTTTTTTTAGGTTCTAGTAGTAGTTTATAAATCTGGATCCTATGATGTTGGGTACATATGTATTTAGAATACGATATCTTCTTATTGAATCGAGCTCTTTATCATTATGTTGTACCCTTCTTTTTTTTTTTTTTTTTTTTACTGTTCTTGGTTTAAAGTTTTTTTTTTATCTGATACAAGAGTAGCAACTTCTGCTCTTTTTTGTTTTCCATTTCCATTTTCCATCCCTTTATTCTGAGCCTATGGGTGTCATTACATGTGAGATAGGTCTCTTGAAGGTAACAGAGGTTGGATCTTGTTTTTTTAATCTAACTTGCCACTATGTATCTTTTAAGTGGGGGATTTAGGCTGTTTCCTTTCAAGGTTAATATTGATATGTGAAGTTTTGTTCCTTTAATAGTGTTGTTAGCTAGTTGCTTTGTAATCCTGATTGTGTAATTGCTTTGTAGGGTCTGAGCTTTGTGCTTATGTGTGCTTTTATGGTAGCAGGTATCATTCTTTCATTTCCATGTTTAGAACTCCATTGAGCATTTCCTGTGGGTCCAGTCTGATGGTGATAAATTCCCTTTGTGTTTGCTTGTCTGGGAAAGATTTCATTTCTTCTTTGTTTATGAAGCTTAGATGAACAGGATATAAAATTCTTGGCTGGCAAGTTTTTTTTTTTTAAGGAGGCTAAAAATAGGCCCCCAGTCTCTTCTGAGTGTAAAGCTTCAGCTGAGAAGTCCACTGTTAGCCTGATGGGTTTTCCTCTATAGGTAATATAGCCCCTTTCTCTAGCTTTCTTTATGATTTTTGCTTTCATGTTGACCTTAGTCTGATGACTATATGTCTTGGGGATGTCATCTTATGTAATATCTCACAGGAGTCTGTGAATTCCTTGATTCTAGATTTCAGCTTCTCTATCAAGATTGGGAAAATTTTCCTGGATTATTCCCTCAAATATGTTTTCCAAGTTGCTTACTTTTTCTTCTCTCTCAGGAATGCTAGTAAGTGAAAGATTTGTTTGCTTTACATAATCCCATATTTCTTGAAGGCTTTGTTCATTTTTTAGAAATTCCATTTTCTTTATTTTTGTCTGACTTGGTTAATTTGAACGACCGATCTACAGGTTCTGTAATTCTTTCTTCTGCTTTGTCTAGACTATTAACTATATTTTAAAATTCCTTTAGTAAATTTTAGAATTCAAGCAGTTCTATTTGTTTCTCTGAATATAGCTATCTCGTCTATCATATGCTGAATCGGTTTTCTGGTTTCTTTGTATTGGATTTCAACTTTTTTCTTGGATCTTGTTGAGTTTAGTTGCAATACATATTTTTAATTCTTTATCTGCCATCCTATACATTTCAGTCTGGTTAGGATCCATTGCTAGAGAGCAAATGTGATCCTTTGAGGTGCCAGAACACTCTGGCTTTTTGTACTGCCAGAGTTCTTATACTAATTCCTTCTCATTTGAGGAAGCTGTCTCTTTTTGACTTTACCATCATTTGGATGTGACTTTTTTTTCTTTTTTTCCTTAAGGGTATGACTGTGGTATATGTTGTGTATTATCATTTGCCTTTGTTTCTGGGTGCTTCCAGAGAGCCAAAATGCTATAGGGGTTCCTTCGTTATGGGTAGCTTCTGTGCAGTGGCTTTCTCAGATGATGCTTATTGTAGTGATGAATTGGCTGTAAGAGCTGACACCTAACACCTTATCTCCTATGGAGCTGAGGGTGTGGAGATCCCAGGGGGCTCATCTTGTGGACTAGCACTAAGCCCTTTTTGTAGCAGATTTTTATTTGGTGGCGCAGTTTGGGTTGCAGTCCAGTAGATGGCACTTAAGAGTAAGAGCTGGCAGGTAGGCTGGCGTTGGGTGGAAGCACCTGCCCTGAGCGGGCAGGGGATGGTGGTGGGAAGAGATCCAGTGGGGTGTGCTAAGGTCTTGGGGGAGAAGGTGGGTGGGTACACCCACTCCTCATCCTGTGCTGGCAAGAACGTGATCCACTTCCTATCAGGCCCCCATCACAAGGCTCCCAACCTTCATTTCATAAAGATTTTTTCCTTTGGTTCCTGTCTGCGGGTTGCAGGTTCACTCCTCTGAGGGCTGCCACCAAAATGGGCTCAGGGAGAGTCTCTTCCTCCAGATGGGAGCAGGCAACTCTGTAACTTGTCTTCCCTTGTCGGGATGTTACTGCTCTGTGTAGGGAAGGGGAGTTGGGCCCCACCCTTCCTGAAAGCTTGAGCTGTGCAGGGCTCACTTTCGGTAGAAGTGGGGCCTCCACGAGAAGCATGAAATATGTTGTGTGTCCAAGTGCATGTCCTGGCCCCTGGCAGGGAGAACACTGCTGCATCAGCAACACTGTAGGGGGATGCAGGAGATGACCCCTTCCCCACATCCATTCCTGGGTGATGATACTGCCTCTTGCAGTGGTTGGCACTGTGCCTGCATTTCCTTTGTCCCCTGGGGTGCTTTTGGTGGGCTGCACTCTCTTCCACTTAGGGATGGCCCATGCAGGGGGTTAGATCGCTAGAGATCTCACAGTTACCTGGGGAACTGCTGATTCCCTGTGCTTGCCAAAGTTAGAGTGGTTTGTGGGGTGTGTTTGCAGGGAATCTGGTGGTGTGGTGACTCAAGGGCAGAGAATCCCTGGGCAGGGCAGCATCCCACCGCCAGTGCGCGACGAGTATGGTATCTGGCACCTGAGGGGAGTGTGGACACACCTGTACACACGAGTTGGCCACTAGATTCTCCAGCCCCAGGAGGTTTTCAAATCGCCACCAATAGTGTTGCTGTGGGTCACAAGGGCAGAGGAGCACTCTCCAACAATTTGTCGGTCAGGAGATTGTTAGAGGAGTGAGGGGAGCAGAGAACTACTCCCACCTACCCTTTCCACAGGGCTCCAAGGTCCTTGAGGGTCGATCTCTGCCAGACTCTTGCTGCTTTCCTTTTCTGCACCCCAGCTTCTTCCCATGGGCACTCTGACAGGTCCTGCCTCCCTTCCCTCAGTTTTCTGTCTAGAATTTGTCCACTCACCAGTAACCTTTATCTATTTTTTGAGAAAAACCGGCTTTGGTGTCCCTAGTAAGCCATCTTGGGCCAAAAAAAAAAAAAAAAAAAAAAAAACACACCACAAAACAAAAAACAATTTCGTCTGTTATTGAATGTCCTAATCTTTAAGTGTCTGGCTCTCCAAAAGGGAAAAGAGAACAAAGAAAGGGGACAAAACCAGACGTTGGCCTTTTAAATCCTCTGAAAATTGCTAGCCAGAGCAGGAGGGGTTTTCAACAGTAGCTGCCTCTGTGTCTGCATCTCCCTGATTAGAAGCAGCAATTGTGATCAAAGCACAGACTCCCTGATGTTTGGAGCACAGGGTCCTTATTGGCCCACCTTGACTTTCATAAGCCATGTATAAGCTACTTCAGGAACAAGTGCATGGCTGCCTGTCCAGGGGTTGGGGTGGTGGATGAGTAGCTGCCATTGTGCTAAAACCTGAAGTCGACTGAAATGAACCTCAATTTGCCCTCCAGACCTTCTCCTGGAAGTTGCAAGCCTTTAGTAGATTCTAGAGTCCCAAAATAGTTACATCAGACAGATTCTGCCTGTGTGATTGTGGTCTAGGTAGGGTGACAGATTCTAGATGCTTCTTACTCTGACATCTTCTATTTCCTGAATCATAATGTTTCAAAGAGTGTAGTACAACACAGTCCACAGTTACTTTCCTATGTTCCTATGGCTCTAATGCTATATAATTAGCCCTTTCCTTTGTCTACCAAGTAAGGTAATTATTTACATATGTGTTCATCTTCCTAACTGTATTGTGAACTCTTCCACTAGTCTTCCCATAGTATACATACAATATATTCAATAACGATTTGAATGTGAGAATTACACATTATGAATGTGGCTTCTTCATTTCGTCATCATTGACTTGTGATTTTTAAAGATGTTTGAGTTTGAACACAGAAAAATTGAAGTTTACATCCAGTGTCTTTATCTCAGTAAGATGAAGTAAGTTCATATGTCTGTTGAAAGTGATTGGATGGGGTAAGTTTCAAGGCGGCATGAGATGTGTAATACCCGCTGTGTGTACTTCAGAGAACAATCCAACAGCAATAAATTTTTTTTAAGTGCTGATTGGCAGCTAAGGCCCATGGGCGGTTGGATAGCATGCATTGTAATGGATTTAATGCATTTCTTCAAACTGCTTCATGGCATAAAAGTAGAGCAGAGAACTTGAATGGTTGGGATAGTCTAGGTTTAGAGAATGCTGAAAACAGTAGGAAAGTCATACATGAACTAGTTGCTGAACTAGGAAAGTAGAAATGAGGAAGGGTGTTGTATAATGGCAAGGTGGATGTGAAAAGCATACATAATAATGGGGAGAAAAGGAAATGGCGAGATATTATGAAAAGAATGATCTGGAGTCTAAATTTGGCAAGTAAGGATTAATTTTCTCTTTCCCACTGAGTTAAGAAAATGATAGAAAATTTTACCACGAAGTCCTAAATTTTCATTTTATAATTAGTCTGTTTCTTCACTCAACAGACATTTAATGTGTCTCTTCTGTGTTAGGTTCTGTGCTAAGTACCAGGACAACAAAGATGCAAAAGTAAAATTTATCTCAGCAGTTCTGGTGCCTAACAATGCTTGGCGTTCAGTAAATACTTGTTGATTTTAATTGATACTTACATAATCTTATACATCCAAGAAAATCTAGCTTTCTGTTATTCAACAATGACAGCAGGACTGTATTATTTGTGTGACCTTCCACCTTAATTTTCATTACATGTAGACTCTAGTATCACCTGGATTATTCAGATTGATTTTCCTACTTAAATTCAATAGAAAAATTGTGAATCTGACTATGAAGGGAGGCAATATGAACTCATTAAATATGTATTCCTGTTTGGAGAAATATTGGCTGGATAGCTAGAATTTTTTAGATTGGGAATTCAGGTTTTGCATCAGCAATCAAATGAATCGTAGTTTAGAAGTTTTATTTTTTAACTTCTCATTTTGAAATAATTTCAGGTTTACAAAAAAATTGCAAAAATAGAACAAGCAATTTCAGCTTTCCCAATGTTAGCATTTCATATAACCACAGTACAATGATCAAACCAGAAAATTAACATTAGTAAATACTTTAATCCATAGGCCTTATTCAAATTCCATCAATTATCCCACCAGTGTCCTTTTTTCTGGACTAGGATCCAATCCAGGATCACACATCATATTTAGTCAAAATGTCTCCGTTGTCTTCTTTAACATGGAACAATTCTTTAGTCTTTGTCTTTCATGACCTCAATACTTTCAAAGAGTACTTGCCAAGGCTGGGCATGGTGTAGCTCATGTCTGTAATTTCAGCACTTTGGGAGACTGAGATGGGTGGATCACTTGAGTCCAAGAGGTTGAGGCTGCAGTGAGCTCAACCACTCCAGCCTGGGTGACAGAGTGAGACCCTGTCTCAAAAAAAAAAAAAAAAAAAAGTACTGGCCAATTATGTTTCAAAATGTCTATTAATTTGGATTTTTCTATTTCCTTGTAATTAACTGTAAGTTAGTACTGTTTTGGCAAGAATACCAGAAGAGTAATATTATATCCTTCCCCGTGCATCACATCAGGAGGCACGTAATGTTGATGTGTCTCATTACTGTTGACATTAATTTTGATCACTTTATTAAGGATGTGTCTGCCAGGTTTCTCCTCGGTTAACACTGTTTTCTCACTTTTAGTTAATGATTATCCTATGGGGAGATACTTTGAGACTGTGTAAATATCCTGTTTCTTTTTGTGCTTTTACCCACTGATTTTATCATCCATTAAAATTCTTTTTAAAACAATTATTACTATTGTGTTTACCAATTAGTTTTTTTTCCTCATAATTTCTTTTAAAATTACTAATTGGGGCTGGGTGCGGTGGCTCACACCTGTAATCCCAGCACTTTGGGAGGCCGAGGCAGGCAGATCATCTGAGGTCAGGAGTTCGAGAGCAGCCTGGCCAATGTGGTGAAATCCTGTCTCTACTAAAAATACAAAAATTAGCCAGGCGTGATGGCATGTACCTGTAATCCCAGCTACTCGGGAGGCTGCGACAGGAGAATTGCTTGAACTCGGGAGATGGAGGTTGCAGTGAGCCGAGATCACACCACTGCACTCCAACCTGGGTGACGGAGTAAAACTCCGTCTCAAAAAAAAAAACAAAAAAAAAATTACTAATTGTGTTTCTATTATAAGGAAAAGTTTTTATCTTCTCTGTCATTGATTTATTTATTCAATTATTTACATCACCATGGACTCAGGGATATTTGTTTTATTCTTTGAGTTATAATCTGTTACTACCATTATGTATTTTGTTGCTCCAATTGTCACAGGAAGCTGGAAGCTCCATCAAGTTGACGTATGTGTCCTTGCAACATGTCCCAATTATTTTTTGAGTGTTTCCTTTCCAGCACCGTAGGATATTCCACATTCATCTTTAGATAGTATTTCCTTTTAATGTGCGGTTTGAATTTCAAATTTTTTTTTGCTTTTTTTTTAGGTATGAGGATACATGGGCTGCACTTCACAGAAGAGCCAAAGAATGTGCAAGTGCTGGAGAGGTAAAGAATTGGCTAATCTTATACTCGTGGCAAACTTTCCTTTTTCAGTGCTAAATGGCATTTTAAAAAAATTGAATTTATAATTGTTTGTGTCAAAATGTTTTGCAGGATATCTGAAATTGAATCTAGTTGTTGATTATGAAACTCCCTGAATAAAGCACCTTTTTATCATTTCTCTGTCAAGTAATTTAGTTTAGTTGAACTAGAGAGTTTATAACTTTTATTCTAAGGACAGGTAAATACTTGTTTTATGTAGATATAATGCTCTGAATTTTAGTCTGATGAATTTGCAATATATGTAAATTATAAGACATCTTTTTCTACCCTTTATAAGATATCTCTTTCCACACTATTTAAGAATTCCTTATTATTTGGTCAAAAAAACTTAACTTTGCTCGGTCTATCCAAAATTATTAATTTGCCTAACAAATAAATACAAAAATTTCAGGGGTCATCCTCAGTTCACTTAGAAGAACAAAGTATTTTTAAGCGCTAGTGTCTTGTAATTTAAATGACTTGGTAAATGTACTTAGCCAAGATCAAATACTCTCCTCGGTGTTGTTGATGTCAATCAAACTTCATTTTTTTCTGAAATGATTTCTGTAATTCTGACTTTAAGTAAATTTAGACTGATTATCTTTACCATTTACATAAATTAGTGAAACTGTAATAATTATATACAACACAGGAATATATATGATGAAATGTAGACACTAGCATTTCTCTTAACTTACTGAGAAGAAGAAAATGTAGGTTTCTCATAGTAGGGCAGAATAGATACTTTGAAAAGCCCTACAGCTATAAAACACTTAAATGTTGGAAATGTTTTTTAAAAGTTCTTTAATATACATTAAGCTCACAAAAATTAAGGGAAACATAAAGGGCCAACAACACAACAAAACAGAACAGGGAACTTAAATCAGAGTCATTAAAACAACAAAACAAAACATGGCAGTCGGGATCAAACTACTAAAACAAAAGCTTTGGAGATCTGTGGGAGTAGGAGACTTTGTCTGTGGGGATCTGAATCTGAGACTTTTGATAAAGCTCTTTGGACTTTGAGGTGGCTACATCCCCTCGGTGAAAGCTTAAGCTAGGGAAAAAAAATGTACCTGTTGCCTAAAGGAGTCAACAAGGAAACCTGTCTGTCTTCCTAACAAGTTGGCATAGCCTCCTTTCTTGATTTGTTACCATGGTATTGGCTTCATAGGAGTATGGGATTCTAAGTTATATTTCCTGCATGATCAAGGAACCTCTAAGTTAAGAAATAAAAAAGTTGGCTGGGCGCAGTGGCTCACGCCTGTAATCCCAGCACTTTGGGAGGCCGAGGCGGGTGGATCACCTGAGGTCGGGAGTTCGAGACCAGCCTGGCCAACATGGTGAAACCCCATCTCTAATAAAAATACAAAACTTAGCCGGGAATGGTGGCGCATGCCTGTAATCCCAACTACTCAGGAGGCTGAGGCAGAAGAATCGCTTCAACCTGGGAGGCGGAGGTTACGGTGAGCTGAGATTGCGCCACTGCACTCCAGCCTGGGCGACAGAGCGAAATTTGTCTAAAAAAAAAAAAAAAAGATTTGACACCCAACAAAAACAAATGCAAATTCTCCATGGATGAAACAGTCTAAACATAGGTCCCTCAGATTTCCACAGATTAAGTCAGGCTCCCTGTCCTCAAATTAGCAAGCACACAAGTAAACCACCAAAAGTTTGAGTCACCAGAACCAAAGAGTGAGATTTAGACCCACAAAGGACTGTAGATACTGCACTGTTGAACATTGACTGTTAAGTAGTTATATATAAAATCTTTCAAGAGATAAGAGGTGGACTTAAACATGAGTAAGGAAGAAGGCACTATCAAATATTTTAGAGTCATTGAAATTACAAACCCAAAAGATGTGCTTCAAGGCAATTTGAGGCAGCTGAAGAAAGAAAGTGAAGTAGAAGAGAGAGTCAAAGAGTACACAGAAAGGATTTCAGAAAGAAAATGGAAAATATGAAAGAGGAATTGATAGGCAGAGAACACTTATAAAAATGTCTTTAGGTTGAACCAAGTGAGATTGCTAATATTTGATGAATTTTGATCTGTAAAATTGCAGTTTCGTATGAGTTAGCCCAACATATCTAGAACTGTAAACCTAAACAGTTCTAGAAAGAGCATGAGGGAAAGACAATGTAGGAAAAGAAAAATGTCTGAGAATTTTCCATAAATGAGATGTGCAAAGCCTCAGATCCAGAAAATACAACAAACAAGCAATATAATAATCCATTCCTAGACACCTCATGCTGAAGCTACAGAACCCGGTTGGGCACAGTGGCTCACACCTGTAATCCCAGCACTTTGGTAGGCCAAGGTGGGTGGATCACCTGAGGTCAGCAGTTTAAGACCAGCCTGGCCAACATGGTGAAACCCTGTCTATCCTAAAAATACAAAAAAAAAAAAAATTAGCTGAGCATGGTGGCGTGTGCCTGTAGTCCCAGCTACTCAGGAGGCTAAGGCAGGAGAATATCTTGAGCTGGGGAGGTGGAGGTTACAGTGAGCCGAGATCATGCCACTGCACTCCAGCCTGGGCAACAGCAAGACTCTGTCTAAAATAACAACAACAACAAAAACTACAGAATCCTAAAGGAGAGGAGAAAATCTTAAAATAACTAGAGAAAAGACAGATCACTTATAAATGAATGAGTTCCACAGCACACTTTTCAAACTGTTGTCAAGAATTAGAGTAAAAGCAAGACATACTCAGATAAAAACAGATTTTTCTGTCAGTAATCGTCCAATAAAAGAACTACTAAAGAATGTAATTCAGGAAAAAAAGAAACTAATTTTAGAAGATGGGTCTGAGATGTGGGAAGAAATAGTGAGCAGAGAAAATGGTAAACATAGATAAATCTAAACAAACAGTGGGGACATATATATCAGTTGTCTAATTTGTGGGGTTAAAATGATAGAATAATAATGCTAGATAACAAAGCATGTAAGATGGAAGGCAGATTATCAGCGTTCAGGCATTCTAAGACTTCTGTATTATTTGGGGGAAATATATCAATATTGATTAACCTCACTTTTAAAAGTTAAATATGGAGGGCAGAATTTCAAGGGTAACCACACACACAACAAATAGAAAGTGGTTGGGTGCGGTGGCTCACGCCTGTAATCCCAGCACTTTGGGAGGCCAAGGCAGGTGGATCGCTTGAGGTCAGGAGTTTGAGACCAGCCTGACCAACATGGTGAAACCCTATCTCTACTGAAAATACAAAAAATTAGCCTGGCGTGGTGGTGGTCACCTGTAATCCCAGCTACTTGGGAGGCCGAGACAGGAGAATCACTTGAACCCGGGAGGCGGAGGTTGTGATGAGCTGAGATTGTGCCACTGTACTCTAGCCTGGGTAGCAGAGTGGAGACTCCATCTCAAAAAAAGAAAAGAAAAAGAAAATGTTTCTTCTAAACCAGTAGAAAAAAACTAGAACAATGAGAAAGAATTCAGTCAATGCAAAAGATGACAAGAAACTAGGGGAAAACGCATAACAAGCAGAATAAACAGAATATAGTAGTAAATGTGAATATATCTGTCATCTCAGTATTTTTAAATGATTAATCTAGACTGCTAGAGGGCATATTTTGAAAGATGAGGAAAAGTCTATGAATAGTTTATAAGGTACTTACAAGGGAACACCTAGAACATTAGGACACAGAAAGATTGAATATATGGGCATACCTCAGAAATATAGTCAGTTTGGTTCCAGACCACTGCAGTAAAGTGAATATTGCAAGAAAGCAAATCCAACAATTTTTTTTTTGGTTTCTTAGTGCATATAAAAATTATGTCTATACTATACCATTGTCTATTAAGTATGTCTTAAAAAGCAATGTAATACCTTAATTAAAAAATACTTTATTGCTTAAAAAATGCTCACAATCACCTGAGCCTTCAGTGAATCATAACCTTTTTGCTGGTTGAGAGGTTTTTTGTTTTATGCTTGTAGCTGCGTATCTGCACCCTGCAGATCAGGGTGGTGGTTTCTGAAGATTGGGGTAGCTGTGGCAATTTCTTGAATAAGACAGCAATGAAGTTTGCTGCATCTATTGACTCTTCCTTTCACAAAAGATTTCTCTGTAGCATGCAATGCTGTTTGATAGCATTTTACCCATAGTAGAACTTCTTTCAGAATTGGAGTCAGTCAGCACCTCATCCATTCGTGTTTGATCATGAGATTGCGGCAATTCAGTCACATCTTCAAGCTCCACTTCTAGTTCTCTTGCTATTTTTACTGCATTTAGAGTTACTTCTGAAGCCTTGAACCCCTCAAAGCCATCCATGAGGGTTGGAATCAATTTCTTCCCAATTCCTGTTAATGATGGTATTTTGACTTCCTCCCATGAATCATGAAGGTTTCGTAATGGCATCTAGAATAGTGAATTCTTTCCAGGAGGTTTTCAATTTACTTTGCTCAGATCAGTTGAGGGAACTTCTATCTATGGCAGTTGTAGCCTTATAAAATGTATTTCTTAAACAATAATACTTAAAAGTTGATATGACTCCTTAATTCACAGGCTACAGAATGGATGTTGTGTTAGCAGGCATGAAGACAACGTTGATCTTGTACATCTCCATGAGAGCTCTTGGATGACCAGGTGCATTGTCAATGAGTGGTATTATTTGGAAAGGAAGCAGTAGGTCCCAACAATAAGCATAAAGTATTAATATTCACTAAACCATGCTGTCAACAGATGTGCTGTCATCCAGCCTTTGTTGTTACATTTATACAGCACAGGCAGAGTAGATTTAGCATAATTCTCAAGGGCCCCAGAATTTTCAGAATGGTAAATGAAGTGTTGGCTTCAGCTTAAAGTCCCTAGCTGCATTAGTCCCTGTCAAGATAGGCAGCATGTCCTTTGAAGCTTTGAGGCTAGGAATTAACTTCTCCTCTCTAACTATGAAAGTCCTAGATACCATCTTCTTCCAACAGAAGACTGTTTTGTATACTTGAAAGTTTGTTGTTCAAGGTAGCCACTTTCATCAATGATCTTAGCTAGATCTGGATAACTTGCTAACACTTCTACATCAGCTCTTGCTCCTTCACCTTGCACTTTTATATTATGAAGACGATGTCTTTCCTTAAATTTGATAAACCAACCTCTGCTGTCATCAGACTTTTGCTGCAGCTTCCTCACCTGTCTGAATCCATTTATAGAATTGAGAGTTAGGGCCTTGTTATAAATTTGGGCTTTGGCTTAAGGGAATATTCTGGCTGGTTTGATCTATCCAGATCAGTCAAACTTCCTCTGTATCAGCAATCAGGCTATTTTGCTTCTCTTCTTCTCCTCCTCTCCTCTCCTCTCCTCTCCTCTCCTCTCCTCTCCTCTCCTCTCCTCTCC
>NC_045438.1:153226715-153326787 GCF_002776525.5 Piliocolobus tephrosceles
TAATTTTTAGTACAGACAGGGTTTCTCCATGTTGGTCAGGCTGGTCTTGAACTCCCAACCTCAGGTGATCCTCCCGCCTTGGCCTCCCAAAGTGCTGGGATTACAGGCGTGAGCCACCGCGCCCGGCCTCTTCAGACTTTTTCTAATGTAAAAGTGTACCAGAGAGGCTCACCATGCCCATGACTGGCACGAGGTGTGAGGCTGGTGATGGGCACTGCCAGGGGTTACTGGATTAGGAGCAAGGGTGATATGAATCCTCTAAGATTCCGATTCCTACTGTCACAAGCCCCAGATACGCCACACGGAAGGGTCTCTGAGACCAACAGCTTATTCTAGCATTATTATAGCAACTATCTCACTACAAACGTGCATGTTAGCCCTGGAACTAAAATGCCCGCATCCCAAAGGATGTGAAGTCCTCACATTCACTCTATGAGGGTTCCCATTCCCACAAAGGGACTGGGCAGGCAGCCGTGAGAAGACAACTCAGAGTGAACAGGGCACCGAAATTTAGAACGAGAGTTTAAATCAGAGAGTTGAAATCAGCCACCTCCAGCCCACAAACCAAAGTCAGCTCAGTTTCTGGCATGAAATTTTTTACAAGTCATCCTGGCAGGAGTCACATCCAAGATTTATTTTAAGACAATAATCTTGGTCCAAATCTCAACTTCCAGAACTGGGCCACCGAAGAGCCAAGGGGGGATGGGAATTCTCGAGATGGAAATCCATGTCCTGGAAGATCTCAGAATACTTAGGCCCATCCCATCTCTGCACCTGCAGATGCTTATGTAGGAGGGCATCTCCTTCCCTCCAGAACTACCCGGCAAGAAATCCAGAGGGGAACATCACCCAAAAACAGAGGAGAGGAGGGGAGGCCAAGGCATTCATAGCCTAGCTTGTGCCATCTTAAAAATCCCTACAGGAGGCCGGGCATGGGGGCTCACACCTGTAATCCCAGCACTTTGGGAGGCCGAGGCAGGCAGATTCCGAGGTCAGGAGATCGAGACCATCCTGGATAACACAGAGAAACCCCGTCTCTACTAAAAATACAAAAAATTAGCCGGGTATGGTGGCGGGTGCCTGTAGTCCAGCTACTCAGGAGGCTGAGGCAGGAGAATGGCTTGAACCTGGGAGGCGGAGGTTGCAGTGAGCGAGATCGTGCCACTGCACTCCAGCCTGGGCGACAAAGTGAGACTCTGTCTCAAAAAAAAAAAAAGATTCCCTACAGTAGAATTCAGGGCCATTCTTGTTTAATTCAGCTGGCATTTTCCTATGTAAATCCCTATTTCTGTTATGGTTGGAGTAATGTGGGAGAGGGTGATCTATTAATGCTATCTACAAAGAGTAGGTTCAACAGACCAGTTCCATTGTGACTAGTCATTTGTAAAGAATACTGATTTTCTTAATTTCATTCCACAAAGAAGCTATGGCAGGAAACGTCACTTTTTACACTGTTTTTCTTCTGCAGGGTTTTGATAAAAACTAATATTCATGTATTTTTACATAAATCACATGCTTGTTTTGCTCTAACCAGTAGCAGGAGGCAAAGGCATTTATGCAGCACCTCTGGAAATTAAATTACCTATATGGAATTCATCTGTTTCACCAGAGACACCCAGCCCCAGCCCATCCAGCCAACCTGGAAAAGCCTCCCTGGCCTTAATCTCATTAAGAGTCCAAAATCCACAGCCTTAAAGCAACAGAGCAATCTGTTTTCCCGCTGCTTCCCTGACTTTCTTGTTTGGAAGAGGAAGCTTTCTAGGGACCATTTTTTTTTGCTTATTACAGAGTAATACAGGTTTCCTGGAGAAAATATAGATAAGCGTTATCTCCTGAGCATCCATCCCTCTTCCAAAACTCTTCCATGCCATTTCTCACCTCTGGGCCTTCCACTTTCACTTTGGAACACACTGTTGGCCAATCCCATCTTCACCTGGCTAACCCCTGTCCTTCAAGTCTTCTTTCATCCCTCAGTGTGGATTAGTTGCCCCTCCCACATGCACCTACACCACCACATCATCTGTCAAAGCATATACACACACACACACACACACAAACACACGTTTATATGTGTATGCTTTATACATTATATGTATACATATATTTACTAAATTTACCAAGATAAAACAAAAAAAAATTAAACTGTACATGCTGTTTTCTCACTTGCTTTTTTCACGTACTTTGTCAGTCAACATTCTTGCTACCATATCATTTTAATGACTGCATGGAACAGATGTTCCATAATTTAACCAATCCCCTATTGGTTTCAATTTTTCACTGGGATACACAGTAAAATACTTACTACACATCCTTGTGACCAAATTCCTAGAAGCAGAATGAAATAGATGCAAAATATCATACTACTCACAGTGCAGACCAGATGCTTAAAACATGGGATGTCAGTTTTTAAGGACACTAACACAGTCTCCACATAGAGAATAATGAAGCACCTGAAACCTTCATAAAAGAAATGACTGAGGTAACACAGGATTGTTAAGCCCAAAGAAGATGAACAATGAGACTGTTGGATGAGAAATAATGTTTAGTTCCTTCTGAGGTCAAAAACGGAACATGTTGAAAGAAATGGAAAGAGGCTTTCTGTTAGTTAAATTCAAGAGAGTGGAATTTTCCCAGAGATATCCAACATCAATCTTGCAGCTACTTAAACTATTCAGGCTGAGACAGGAAGTAATCCTGACAGAGGAAAGACACTGGGCCAGCTTCATAGGAAGGGCAGTCAGTCAACCAAAAAGGTCACTCATGTTCAACTACTACTATTTCCACCCTGCAGGGGACTTCCCCACTGCACTCTTTCAAATTAAACTGGAGAAAAGCCATGATTAAACTTTCCTATATTAGCCTAAGTACTATCCAAGCACATAGCCTATTTACTGTTCACAAAATACAAGAAAACCAATTTCACCAATAAGCAAAAGTCATGCTGGATTCAAATTGTAGATTCCATCAGTGACCATGGTACAGTAACAAGTTTTTACAAGTCCTATCTTTTCAAAATAGGGAGTGTCTGGCTTATGCTCACATCTTTTGGCTCTCACAGTTACAAATATATAATAAGATAATAAGAGCAGATGAGGCTAATGACCACATTTGCTGTAATTACCTAATCTCGTTGTTTTTAAGGAAGGAAGGTATTCAGTAGATCAACTGTCACTATTTAACCACATGGGAGAAAACAGGACTCTCTCTCTCTCTCTCTGGATTTCTATCAATGTTTATATGCAAATGGAGAATGTTTCCAAAAGATACTTAAAGATTTTAAAGGGAAGCAAGGGAATGAAGAAAGCATTACATTTAGGCTTCTGTGAAAAGCCATTATCCTTAGAGAGGCTGAGTTTAGGGAAATGACAAACAGCACGAACATCAAGTTCTTGGTGACAATAAATGAGTCTCCGGATCCAGATGGCCTTTGAATCTGGCACCTCTGGCTTCTATTTCCACACAGAATCACTTTCAAATCGCCCACCTTCTAAAAGTTCATTTATAAACCTGCAGTTTAAAACCTAGAATGCACTCCATCATAGAAATGATATTTAAAATGGCACTTGTTCCAAACCAGCACAAAGGAATTAAACAAAATTCACTGTATAATAACGAGAAAAGGGGTAAAGGATAAAGAAAGGGGACTCAAAGCTGCTAAGGGGAATTAGGAAGGGGTGAGGGTATTCCCTGCACCCTTTCAGAAAACCAGAAAAATTTAAGGAGGAAGAACCGTTACCAACCATTCTGTGCATCAAGATTAGAATGGAAACTCGAAAGTTTTGAGCAGGACAAAACCATGTCAGAGTCTATAGCTTATCAAGTACTTGTTTTAGTTGACACCTGACTGGCTCCTGTGAAAATAATTAAGTTTTAAGCTACACTGGCTGGGAGTCTGAATTTCTTGGACCCGATGAATTATGCATGATAATGAACTCCACAAATTAGATGAAACCAGGCTCTGCTACCCTAGCAAATTTGGGCAATGAATATATTTCTCATGAGCTCCTAGTAATAAATCTGAAATTAAACTAATCACATAATTAAAGGGAGAACCTAGTAGCTGAAGTACAGAAATATACAAAATTCCTCCCCACAAACTACAAAGTTTTCCCATAGAGGTAAGTCATCAAAAAAGAAAAACACCAAAAATGAGGCAGCTAAATCATATTTTCTGGTGGTGGAGAAGAACCACAACTCCTTACCGAAAACAAAGATCCAAGGAATTTTAAAGTTTGAATGTAAACATTAATTGCAATGTACTAAAAACAAAACTAGGCCATGTGCGGTCGCTCACGCCTGTAATCCCAGAACTTTGGAAGTCAGAGGCAGGACGATCACCTGATGTTGTTTGGGACCAGCCTGGGCAACATGGCAAAACCGCATCTCTACTAAAAATACACAACTTAGCCAAACACGGTGCTGCATACCTGTGATCCCAGCTCCTCGGGAGGCTAAGGCAGGAGAATCACCTGAACCCGGGGAGCGGAGGCTGCAGTGAGCACCACTGCACTCCAGTCTGGGCGACAGAAAAAAAAGTTTGCTTTTGCTTTGAGACAGAGTTTTGCTCTGTCGCTCAGAATGGAGTGCGGTGGCGCTATCTCGGCTCACTGCAACCTCCACCTCCTGGGTTCAGGCGATTCTCCTGCCTCGGCCTCCTGAGTAGCTGTGACTACAGGCGCCTGCCACCATGCCCGGCTAATTTTTTGTGTACCTTTAGTAGAGACCAGGTTTCACTATGTTGGCCAGGTTGGTCTCGACCTCCTGATCTTGTGATCCGCCTGCCTTGGCCTCCCAAAGTGCTGGGATTACAGCCATGAGCCACCAGGCCCAGTCTAAATTTTTTAATGTTAAAAATAAATATAATATACATAATATATTAATATAATTAAGTATATATAATTAATTTATATATATTAACTTCAAAATACGTGGGTAACGTCAGGAAAAAAAATAGGCTGCCTATTTCCCCACCTTCCATTTTCCCCCACTCCACTTGCCCCTTGTGTTTTTATTCCTAGGTGCCTTGTACACTGTTCCCCGCTCTTGTGAAAAGTCTTCCCACACCTATTTAAAAGTTAAAAAAAAAAAAAAAATCAAAGCTCATCTATGGTGCTGAAGACCATTTCTAGGGAGGAGCTGATATGGTTCTATTTCTTAATCTAGATGCTATTTCTTAATCGAGATGCTGGTTAAATAGGTGTACTCCAACGGTGAAAACAAAAGTTCAAAAAACAATTTTAAGTACCTGAAAATAAGTTTAAGGAAGAGGGTATTTTCCCCTTTCCCCAGAAGGTGGACTAAATAAACAGGATGATCCTTAAGAAATATGACTATGCTGTTAATGAGAGAAGAGGCTGGCTGGCTCACTGCTAGGGGGAAGGAATTCCTGAGTTTTTGTCGTTTCTGCGGCTGCGGATGATGAACTCGACACCAAAGGAGACTGTCCCCCTCAAATCTTAACTGTGAAGCACTAAGGGCGTCTGCCACTTGTGATCTCCAAGTACGAAAAGTTGAAGTGACTTGCCAACAGAAACCCAGGAAAACTGTAAGCCTCAAGGACTGCTGGCAGAGCTTCTAAAAACCTGACGTTTAGAGAGAGAGATTTGGTCCCACAAGTGGGCCACCAGAAATGGAGCTGGAATTTGTCTCTGCATTTTAAAAACTGTAACCAAAACCACAGATGAAGAGTAGAAAATTCTTTCCTTAGAAAAGTTCAGAATAATGTATTGTGTAATCTAATGCATTTAACACAAATACCCTAGATACAGTGCACTCCCTTGTAAATTCATAATACACTGTCCAAGGAATTCACAGGACTTTAAATAAACAGTCAATACACAATACATCTCTCACACACAGAATGTTAACAATTAGATATTGAAGGGGTGCTCCAAAGAGACGGGGGTGGGGAGGAATCAAGTTCAAGAACCCTGAAGACCCCTTGAACTCCATTTATTTTCAGTCAACAATGGCGTCTGCTTCTGCCAAGTACCCAGTGACGAGGCTGTGGTTAAGGGAAAATGAGGTGCTTTACTCACACATTAGAACCACACTCTAGCTTGAATCTAAGCTCATCCACTAATGCAAACAAGAAGAGAAACAGCACTAAAGAATGAAACCAATTTTAACTCTAAGTTAAGCTATGTTGTAGGCAAAGAGGAGGAAGATGAAGAATGAAATTTAGCGTGGTGAAAACTGGAAACCATCAAAGGCATTCAGCTGCTCAGGAGGTTCTCCCCTCTCCAAAGTGGAGTGACAGAATTAGCCAGTGCCAGCACTTTCCCTGCACCCTTTCTCCTGGGGTAGGCCCACAGCAGAGCTGCCCTCTGAATAAGAAATCCTGCATTACACTACATAAAGGAAGGACAGTGTGCAGGATGACCAGCCAACATCAATCTTCAATGGCCATTTCTTAAAATCTTTCTTCACGTTTTCTTCAATAATACTAGCTACATGGCCAACATTTAAAAGATGGAAGGCCTCTGACAACTTCCTCAAGCCCAGGCTCATTTACCAGCTGGAAACCGTAGGCAAGAAACCCTGTCCAACCAAAAAAACCCAGACTTGTGCTGGCTCCCAGTAGGCACCCCTCCTGCCAATCAGTGAGAAGAGAAAACGGCTGTGACCCCAAAATGGGTTTTAAATGTTCCATCACAACTGGTTGTAAAAAGCAGTCAGCTGAAAGGAAAGAGCCAATAAAGAGAGCAAAACACAAGCTAGAAACAGCGGCTCCATCCCTCCGTGCACCTCACCAAGCAGACAAGATACACCACCACAACCCTGCAACCTGATCATGCCCCTGCCAGCACTGGACACACCCATGGACTCCGAGGAAAAACAGAAAATGCTCATAATCTACAAAAGCAGATACTAAGTAAATTTGCCACAGCTACTGCATTCTTTCTGGATGCAGGGCAGATATCCTTAAGAGTCACAGAGCAGCCTACGGGTGGATTTTAAAGCCTACAAGGAAACGTTCAATAAATATTTGTTGATTGATTTTTTAAAGAGATGATTAAAGGGTTAGAGGGGGAAAGGCCACGCTACGAAGGTCAAAAGTAAAGCATCACTCATCTAGATATGGGAGTCTGTGAAGGGCCTTCTGATGATGGTCTCGCTGCTTCAGAGAACGACCGTAACCATGAGCTGGCTGCTCTCTGGTGTCTGCAACTTGGACGGACTGGGAGAGGTGGCCTGGAGGCTTAGAATCCTCTGGCTTTAGAGTCCTCTAAAAAAAAAAAGTGAATAGCCGGGCGCGGTGGCTCAAGCCTGTAATCCCAGCACTTTGGGAGGCCGAGATGGGCAGATCATGAGGTCAGGAGATCAAGACCATCCTGGCTAATACGGTGAAACCCCGTCTCTACTAAAAACTACAAAAAACTAGCCGGGCGTGGCGGCGGGCGCCTGTAGTCCCAGCTACTTGGGAGGCTGAGGCAGGAGAATGGCGAAAACCCGGGGGGGGGAGCTTGCAGTGAGCCGAGATCCGGCCACTGCACTCCAGCCTGGGCGACAGAGCGAGACTCCGTCTCAAAAAAAAAAAAAAAAAAAAGTGAAGAAAATAACACCTCTCCAGATATCACAAAAAGTGCAGGTTTAACTACTCAAGTTACAGTGGGGAATCAGCAAATTATGTCCATTCTCTACCACCAGCTCCAGGAGGGAGGAAAAGGAGCAAAAGGAGGCTGGGGCAACTGAGGTAGTGCAGTGAGATGGGCAGCCTCCTGAGCCCTGCACCCTCAGCTGGTTATCAAGGCTGGTTATTAGGGGGAGTAACCACTACCACCTGCACTTACTGGAGGACTGTTTACAGCAGTTGACATTTATTCCCTCCTTTAATCCCCACAGCAACCAGGATCAAGGTTGAGACTGTGATTATCTCCCAGCTGAAGAAACGGAGGCCCAGAGAACATAAACAACGCGCCTAGAGTCACACAGCTTAAAGGAATTATCACTGTTAGTGAGGTCTCAACCCAGTGCTCTCAACCACTAAACTATGCCCTGGGTTTAATGCTGATTTCAAGATTACCTATCATTAAACTTGCAGCCAGGATTCGCCCAGGTGAACTAAAAAGAAGGCACCTAACACTAATAATACAAACAGTAACCTCTGCACCTGAAATACCATTATCAAATTATCGAAAACTTCTATTTCCTTGTTCAACAAGCTTGTTTTGTTTAATGGTGTTTGGGTTTTCTCCTTGGGAGTGAAATGCTGAGGTCAGTATTCAAAGCATTCCCAAATTGTTTTGTTTTGTTTTTTGAGATGGAGTCTCGCTCTGTCGCCCAGGCAGGAGTGCAGTGGCACACTCACCGCAAGCTCCGCCTCCCGGGTTCACGCCATTCTCCTGCCTCAGCCTCCCGTGTAGCTGGGACTACAGTGGCAAATTTTTGTATTTTTAGTAGAGACGGGGGTTTCACCGTGTTAGCCAGGGTAGTCTCGATCTCCTGACCTCATGATCCGCCAGTCTCAGCCTCCCAAAGTGCTGGGATTACAAGCGTGAGCCACCGCGCCCGGCCCCCAAATTGTTTTAACCACATTGTTGAAATAATAACAAAGGAGGGGCAACTCTTCTCACACTGGGTATTATTTGGCTGGGCAAAGAGGTGAGCAGCATATTAAATAGTGCTTCCAATAACTGTATAGAAAGCCTGTGAACAAAAATGTTGGACTTTAAAGAATCAAGCCCTAAGGCTTAAAAAGGAACCCCAAAGAGGGAAGGCCAAGGAGTTAAGTGGCTTTGCATGTGAGGCAATGACCCACTGGCCAGCCACACTGCCTGTGCAGGATTACTGCCCATAGCCTTGCTATTCAAGGCAAAGTATTGGCATACTTGGGTGCTTATTTGAAATATGCACACCCTCAGGCCCTGCCTCACAGACTGAACCCCAGAATGCGCAATAGTTCAACAAGATCCCCAGGTGTGCTGCCTATAAGACGTGTGCCTTACAACTTCATCACACGTTCTGCCAGAAAGCTGGTGGAGGTAAAGGAACCAGCTGCTACTAGTTTGTCACAATAAGACCTAAAATTCTGTAGGCTACCTTTATAAATCATCAATTAGGATTATAATTCCTGCTGTAACTTCGAATTTACTCAAAATCCTTTGTTGTTTAACTTCATAACCATTGCTCATTTTGAAAAATAACCACCTGGCCGGAGGCAGTGGCTCATGCCTATAATCCCAGCACTTTGGGAGGCCGAGGCGGGTGGATCACCTGAGGTCAGGAGTTGGAAACCAGCCTGAAACCCTGTCTCTACTAAAAAATACAAAAATTAGCTGGGCATGGTGGCGGATGCCTATAATCCCAGCTACTCGGGAAGCTGAGGCAGGAGAATTGCTTGAACCCAGGAGGTGGAGGTTGCAGTGAGCCGAGATCACGCCATTGCACTCCAGCCTGGGCGACATAGCAAGATTCCATCTCAAAAAATAAATAAAAAATAAATAACCACCAAATAACCTGTGATCGCAATAAACAGATACAAAATGAGGTTATATGTTATCCTTTGCCTTAAGGTTGGCCATCCTAGGCAATGGACAGCCCTGATTTAGAAAGAAATTCTCACTTAACTAAAAGTGGGTCACCATAAAAATTAATAAATCTAGCAAAGTAAGAAAACATGTAAAAGAAAGTACAGTGACCACAATCAATATAAAGCATAGGAATAAATCTTCCTGATTATCAAGGCAAAAAACAGGACTTACACCATTAAGCTTTGAACTACTAAGTCAACAATGGAAAGCTTTCACTTCATTACTCTTAAAGTAACATGTTGGTCATAATGGTAAAATACCTGTAAAATGAAGACTTGAGATTGTGAATCATCTTTCATGCAGAAAGATGAAAAGGTATCACCTTGCCCTCCTATGTCCAAAGAGCTATAAACTATTCTTTCTCTTGACATAAACTTTTCCATAAGTTACCAAAGACCAAAAACACATATCAATGTACAATTCACAAACACTGATAATCTATATTAATCAAAACTTTCACTGCTCCAGAAAAAGTAAGTAGTTATCTTTCCTTATTAGTCTTAGTCACTATACCAGGCATTTCCTTCTCAAGCTAATAATAAAATATGTTTACCAACATACCAAAGAGGGCAGCCCCATTTGCCGATTTGAGTTTAATGCTTGAGTATCCACATAATTTTCCTTATGTTTCAAATATACAAGACAACTATTGTTTTTCATTCAATCTTCCTATCAAATCACTATAGGAAAAGGAAGAGACTCATCCCACAGAAACTACTTTTAAGGACTTACAGACTATTGAGTTAATTCCACAAGAGAAAATAAAATGTGGTCAACAATACTCATTTCATGTAATACTGGCTTAGTGGAAAATGGACTGCAATCATCCATCAGTGTATACGTTAACCTCCACAGTCAATAAATAAACAGCACTTCTAGTCACTCAGATGAAACCCGGGTGAGAGGGCTAGAAAAAAAATAAAGGTATGAATGAGATGTAGTAAACCTCTAAATATCACACTGATGACTGATTTCAAGCCAAAATGTATAGAACTCATGACAGAAAGTGAAATGTGTATGATTAATATGGTGTCACTTCTAAATGCATTAAAGTTCTGCTAATACTCTCAGCACTGTGAAAAAAGAACAAAATGTGGCCGGGCGCGGTGGCTCAAGCCTGTAATCCCAGCACTTTGGGAGGCCGAGACGGGCGGATCACGAGGTCAGGAGATCGAGACCATCCTGGCTAACACGGTGAAACCCCGTCTCTACTAAAAGAGATACAAAAAACTAGCCGGGCGACATGGCGGGCGCCTGTAGTCCCAGCTACTCCGGAGGCTGAGGCAGGAGAATGGCGTGAACCCGGGAGGCGGAGCTTGCAGTGAGCTGAGATCCGGCCACTGCACTCCAGCCTGGAGCCAGACTCCGTCTCAAAAAAAAAAAGAAAAAAAGAAAAAAGAACAAAATGTTATAGTAAAAAAAAGAGCCCAATTTCCTATTTGCTAACTCAGGTCCCATCCTACCATTTTGCAGCTTTTCCTCTTTATGTGGCACTTGCTGTTCCTTTGGAATTGTTAAAGACTTGGGATTTAAGTAATTGTAGCCATTTCTGAAATAGTTATGGAAAACCCAGTTACTTACACGCTGCTTTAAACATTTGTCTTTCATTCTCTGGTTTATAGAGAGACTACATTTGCAATCTTACCTAGTTCTTTTGTATCCAGAACCTTCTTACCCCAATATTATTTGCTTGCTGTCTACCAACAGTCACTCATTGATAACTATCACTGATAGAGTGTGGGTAACCTTCACCTTTTTCTTCCTGTCACCTTTCCGTCCCAGACCTAAACTGTCCAAGTAAGAATTCAACTTTTGTGCAGCACCAGAGTCCTCATGGTTACTGCATCCTGTAACACCTCTAAGAATCATACATAAAAGGGGGACTCTGCTTGCTCCCTTTCTACACCCTTCCTCTCTCTCTCTCTCTCTCTCTCACACACACACACACACACACACACACACACACGAGGACAATGAGTCTTTGCAAAAAGGTTCTACTATCCAGTAAGTGGCTAATAAATGTCATTCATAACTCGAAACAGATAGACTCCGAAATGAGCAATCTGTAATTTTAAATGTTGTCATTAGTCTCCTGGCTGCAAGCAGTTAAAGAAGACCTTGCAAGCTCATGAATTACGGGTAGTTTATTACTCTGAATGAGCTCATAACAAGCACAGTATCTAAGGAAGCTGGAGATGGGAGGGGAAGGTTTTGAAGCCCAAAAGCTTACATGGAATGCAGCTTAAATGTCACTTATCCAATTGCAGGGGAATGATCCCTTCTACTCCCAGGCCCTTCTCTGCTTCCCTCCTTGGCCACAGCACACCTTGAAGGTGGAGAAATTTTACACATGTATCATTATACACCGTTCCTTAAAACATACGTCAGATCAGGCTTTGCTTACTGCCTTAGAGGTTTTTCAGTGCTTATGAGATTAAAGGTCCTATAGTCAAATAATTAAAACAGGACAGAACACCCATTCAACCTTCACTGCAGAAAATTTTTCCAACAGATTTCAGCCTATACCAACCCCAGATGCAGGAGATAAAGCAGCACACCCTGAAATCAAAGGTTTCTTCTTACAAACACTGGACCAATTAGAAATCATATTTTGAACATACAGGGCACTCCATGTTGGTCACTCATAGAAGAATGGGGACACTATAACCTTTTGGAGGTTGGGAGGAAACAGGCAGTTCAACAGATACACAGAATCCCTCATCCACAGGGTCTGAGATAGCAACGCTGGCCAGCCAGGACTCCCACTTTCCTAAGTGGGTAAAGTACAAGAAAGGACGAAGCAATCGTCCTCAAAGTAACCAGGTCAAACTACCAGAAAAAAATGACTCACTGCTAAATATCTTATCTCTTTCACCCACAACCAAGCCCACCCTGCTGAACCGAGGAAACAGAGGCTGCCTGAGTAGCTTCCGGCCAAATGAGGACCGCTCTGAGAACTGCCACAGAGAACCATCTGTGTGGCGCCGAAACTCTGGTGCAGTGGCTGGAGAAAGGGAACTGAGACACAAGCCACAGGTTTTGGCAGTCTTCTTATTTCCCCCTAACTGGTCTAACTGAGCAGGAAATCAGCAGTTCTCAATGCAGGCCAACTGAGGTTCCAAATCCAACTCCACCTCCTCCAAACTATAAATTCCTTCCCATAGAAAAAGGGATGACACCTATTTCTGACACAAAGCACAGGAGTCCACGATGAAAAGCTGGGACTAAACAAATGTTTTGGTTCCGTCTAAAACTGCCCCACCACCTCAGTATGCAAGACCTTAACTCACGATCCCACTCACCAATCCAGTCATCCCTTCCTCTACCAAACACACCTCTGTCTTACAGACACCTAAAAATTGAGAGCCCAATGAAGATTACAAGCTACCCTACTATACCCTCATCCTTACAAATTAGGTGTTGGCAGCAGGTACGCAATCTACACTCAACGTTCTTTACATGACTTTGGTATTTCTCAAAGGAGGCTCCAGAGAACTCTATGTCCAAGGGATTGTATTCAAAATTAAGGCTCACTGGTCAATGAAGTTTGAGAAATATCGGGTATAGATAGCCAGGTTTCTTTCCTTCAGATGTGTTCGTGTACACCATGATCCTCTTAGAGTCCAAGTACCCCAAAATTATTTCACCACCAAAGCGTCCTCTCCACTCCCCCACCACCCCCATCCCTGGAAAATAAAATAATTCTCAGGACGCATTTAAGGATAGCCAGCATTAACTTTTCTTGTTCTACTTTGCTAGTGGATTGATTTGGGTCTTTACTGAGAGGAGGGAGTGTTTTTCTAAGTAATACATGTATAAACGTTCACTTTTAAAAATGTAAACTATACTGAGTATGGAGAGTAAAAATATGAAAGTTTATTTTTAGCAGCTCAGGAAAACTGAAAAAGGCAATTATCCTAATCCTCTGAGGTTTCAACTGTACAAATAACAGAAAATTAACAAAACATAAGAAACTCAAGGAAAAAAAAATTTTTTTTTTTTTGAGATGTAGTCTCGCTCTGTTGCCCAGGCTGGAGCGCAGTGGCATGATCTCGGCTCACTGCAACCTCTGCCTCCTGGGTTCAAGTAATTCTCCTGCCTCAGCCTCCCGAGTAGCTGGGACTACAGGTGTGCACCACCACGCCCAGCTAATTTTTGTATTTTTGCTAGGGACTAATACTAATTTTTGTATTTTTACCAGGCTGGTCTCCTGACTTCAAATAATCCATCCACCTCTGCCTCCCAAAAGTGTTGGGATTACAGGCGTGAACCACTGAGCCTGACAAGATACTAATGGAATCTGAGTTCCAACTGTAGTAATGAGTGCTCTTAGGAACCTTACCAGAACTGTGACGGCACTAACAACTGCTAACGAAAACTAGTAGTCACTTCTTGCGAAAACATTTTGTTCTCTTTTTACTTTGTTCTCTTTTTACTATTTTGCAAGCATAGGAGAGGGGAATCCAGAGAAGATACTTAATAAAGCAAATTAATCAAATAAAAAGAAATGACTTGAACTACAATTTGAATGCAATTTTGATTGCATTCTGGTTACACCATTTTCTATTGCTACATACCAAGAAAAAGCTGGGTAAGCTCCCTAAAATGTCTTGGCTACTACGTTTCTGCTAAAGAGCTCCTAAGAAGAGGAAAGGAAAACATATTATATTTTAAATCTGACTCAATTGTCTTAGATCTATTTGTTGCACAGATTTGGATGAAAAAATGTAAAAGGGCATTAAGAATGTTGTAGTTTCCCAGTTTTTTTTTTTCTTTTTCTGCTTCCTAAATTTTCTGTACTACATATATGCCAATTTTCAATAGTAAAAATAACATTTTACACTGGTAGAGAAAATCTAGGGTATGCTAAATAATCTAGTACTTTTTTCCACTCTCTGGTTAACTCTGACAGGAGCGTTGTGTGAAACAAAGTCTGAAAAGGATTCAAAAGGGGCTAGGATTTGCCACAGATCATATAATGGAAAAAGGATGAGGTGAGCTTACCAACCCCACTGAGTAGGGGCCAAACATCCTTAACAAGCTAGTTGCTGGCCAAGCACAGTGGCTCATGTGTGTAAATCTCAGTGCTTTGGGAGGCTGAGGCAGGAGGGCTGCTTGAGGCCAGGAGTTCAAGACTAGCCTGGGTAACACAGCAAGATCCCATCCATACAAAAAACACTTTGGAGTTTTGAAAAAAAAAAATGAGTGCTGCATATAGAAGGAGAGTCTAGGAAAGGACCCTGACTTACAAAAACATAACCAGGCAGGTTATGCCTGTAATCCCAAGCCGAGGGGGGTGGATCATGAGGTCAGAAGTTCAACACCAGCCTGGCCAAGATGACAAAACCCCGTCTCTACTAAAAAAATACAAAAATTAGCCAGGCGTGGTGGCAGGCGCCTGTAATCCCAGCTACTCCGGAGGCTGAGGTAGAGTACTGCTTGAACCTGGGAGGCAGAGGTTGCAGTGAGCCGAGATCGCGCCACTACACTCCAGCCTGGGCAACAGAGTGAGACTCCTCAAAAAACATAAAAAATAAAAATAATTTAAAAAATAATAACCAGATAAGCAGTCAATGAATGACAACTAAAAAGAAATACCTACAAACATCTGATTGTCACGACACCTATGGAGATGCTTTAGGTGACAAGGACAGACTGCAGGAAAGACAAGGACAGACTGGAGGACTTCTCAGATTCACTGCAGTCACTCAAACTAGGAGAGGACACTCTGAGGATGGAGACGGTCACAGGATGTAAGCAGGAAGCCAAGATAAGGCCACAGGGCCAGCCCTGAGGTACTATGAATACTGCAGTGGAAACCAAAATGGAAAATGAAATTTAAGAAACAAAACCTTTACAACAGCATCAAAAACCGTAAAACAATCGAGACAGATGGGGGCTGGGAACACCCAAGATGAGCCTCGAACACCTTGATGTGTCTGTCAGGAAGAGCTCAGAGGACGATGGGGACATGTTACAGGGACACGGGCAGCAGCTTTAAGGCCTCCCAGCATTAGTGTCCTCACTGAAAACTGTACTATGGTTTGGGAACAAAATATCCTTAATTTTAGGAAATATACTCTGAAGTATTTGGTGATAAGGGGATATTACATTTGCAACATATTCTCAAATGGTTCAGAATTACAGAAACTATGTGTTGTGGGGAGGATGATGAGGAGGGATAAGGAGAGAGAATACTGTCACACAAGTACGCTACGGTTAACATCTGGGAAATTCTTTGTACTGGGTTTTGCAACTTTTCATTAAAAAACCACTTGTAAAACATAACCACAAGCTAAGTAAGAACAAATAAAAAAGTATGAAGGAAGATAAATGCCACTAGGAGCTCTGAGAGATGCAGAGAATATCGTATTATATTGATTTGCTACTGCTGTCTTCTCTAGCACAACCTGCAAATACTCCCAAAATGATTCTATTAGAATGCACACTACAAATGCCCAACTGCAGCAACTTAGGCTAGGAATTATGCCAAGAATAAAAAAAAAAACATAGCATTTACTTCAAAGGAGTAAAAAAATGTTACTGACCAAGGCACTGGTGTTTGTTTTTGACTGTTTGAAAGTTAAAGGGAAACATCTTTTTTGGGTTGAGAAGAAGCACTATCAGAAAATAAAGGAGGTTGAAAAAATTACCGAAATACTTTTGTGCATCAGAGTCTAGCCTTACAAAACGGCTAGACGGATGTGGTCCTTGATCCTTCTCTGTGTGTGAGGTATAAGATGGTTTTTAAATATAAAACCCTGCCAGGCGCAGTGGCTCACACCTGTAATCTCGGCACTTTGAGAGGCCGAAGAGGGTGGATCACGAGGTCAGGAGTACGAGACCAGCCTGGCCAATATGGTGACACCCCGTCTCTACTAAAAATACAAAAATTAGCTGAGCATGGTGGTGCACACCTGTAGTCCCAGCAACTCAGGCGGCTGAGGCAGAAGAATCGCTTGAACTCGGGAGGTGGAGGTCGCAGAAAGCCGAGATTATGCCACTCCACTGCAGCCTGGGTGACAGAGTAAGACTCGTCTCAAAAGTAAGTAAGTAAATAAATAAATAACCCTAGTGGCAATGGGTCCATTCAGTATTGAAACATGTATTTCTGAACCCGGTCTTCATCATATAGCAATCTCCTTCCAATCAAGACTTCCAACAATAATTGCAGTATTCTTACTATTACATCACAGAGCACCTACGCCAATGCTGAACAATTGTTTTTCGCTGAAATGGCTCTAAAATGCTTTACCCTACAAATCTTATCACCTATATAAATTAACTTCATTACTATTAGAAATGACACATCTGCTGGGCGTGGTGGCTCACGCCTGTAATTCCAGCACTTTTGGGAGGCCGAGGTGGGCAGATCACGAGGTCAGGAGATCAAGACCATCCTAGCTAACACAGCAAGACCCTGTCTCTACTAAAAATACAAACAATTAGCCAGGTGTGTTGGTGGGCACCTGTAGTCCCAGCTACTCAGGAGGCTGAGGCAGGAGAATGGCATGAACCTGGGAGGCATTGCAGTTAGCCGAGATTGTGCCATTGCACTCCAGCCTGGGCAACAGAGCAAGACTCAAAAAAAAAAAAAAGACACATCTGGTCACACAAGTGGTCTGCATAAAGTAATAAGATGGTTCTATACCAGGCAAAGCTTACAAAAGACCTTGCTAGGCAGTTTCTGATCACTCTCAGGTTATCTAAATTCTTGAATTTGGATTTATAGGTTTCCTCTTTCAAGAAATTATTAATCTACCAAAAAAGAAACAGTTATCTCAATTCATTACACTCTCTTCCTAAAACAGCTTCTGCTCCAGGACACCTGCTCTGTCCCAAGCTCCCAGATGTCTTCCAGAAGACAAATTCCTTCCCTTGTATCACTCACCTTATGCAAAAGTTGGGTTGAGGCCCTCACACTGAAGTCACATAACATCAGGGATATGACATCAGGGATGTGCACTGCCCCAGCTTTAACTGTACAATTTATTGGTTCTACAATTCATTGGTTCTTGACTCCCAACAGAACAAGTTCTACCTCTCCAGCCTCATCTCCCTTCCATGTCCTGCATCGACCTCCCCACTCCAGTAAGTCTGTATGTGATGCACATGTACACACAACACACTGCACTGGGCCCTGCACTTTCACTCCTCCTCACTTGCCAGGGTAAGCAGGTTTTCACTCTGCTTCTCCAACCTTGTGACCCATTACGTAACTTCTTCTCATCCTTTAAAAGGCACTGCTGGCTGGGCGCGATGGCTCACGCCTGTAATCCCAGCACTTTGGGAGGCTGAGGTGGGCGGATCACGAGGTGAGGAGATCGAGACCATCCTGGCTAACATGGTGAAACCCCATCTCTACTGAAACTACAAAAAATTAGCCAGGCATGGTGGCACACACCTGTAGTCCCAGCTGCTCAGGAGGCTGAGGCAGAAGAATCACTTGAACCCAGGAGGCGGAGGCTGCAGTGAGCCGAGATCACACCATTGCACGCTAGTAGGCCTAGCAACAGCGAGAGACTCCATCTCAAAAAAGAAAAAAAAAAAGGCACTGCCTTCCCTCTAGGGTGCACCTAACCTAAAGTGGCTGGCCATCCTTTTCCTGGAAGCTTTCACAAGGGCCTGTGCAATCCCTCAGTTCACTGACCATACTATAAGTGGCAGCTGTTTCCTACTATTTGGAAGCAGAAGTCCTGACTACTGCAACTTGGCATAGGAGTCACAAAGGAAAATGGCAAAGTCAAACACTGGATCAAACAATGCTTTACTCACAGAGAGAAGAGACAGAGAAAGATCAACTTCCGGAGCAGGCAATGGTCCCCTGTGACCAGCAGGTCCTCTTGGCAGCCAATGCCAGGCCACTAGCCTGCATGCAACCCTTTTGCGTTCAGAGGACAAATATAGCAGAGGAGTTGGCCAGATGCTATGACACACCCACTTAAGCAGAACAACAAAACAGCACAAATTGAGTCTAAAACAGGGAGAGATATTCCCACATAAAGTGAGAAATCCAGCACGGGCTGTGAGGACTCTTCATCTTCTGGTAAGGCAGCGTCCAGTCTCAAGGACCATTCTTAGGAGGTCAAGAGAGGTCAAGTCTGCCTGCACGACACTGCCTAATACCAATAATCAGTGTGTATACCTGTCTCCGTGGCTATGAACAACTTTCGGAAAATTCTAAGAACTCGTTTACTAAATAAATAGAAATATATTTAACAAGGCCTTATCGCAAACATTTACAACATCCGTTCAAAAATTCTGCCCACTAATTCCTTCATTTACAAACATCTGCCCCTTCAAAGAGCTAGCGGGTTTCTGGGGGTTTTTTTTGTTGTTGTTGTTTTGTTGTTTTTGTTTGTTTGTCTTTTTGAGATGGAGTCTTGCTCTGTCACCCAGACTGGAGTGCAGTGGCACCATCTCAGCTCACTGCAACCTCTGCTTCCTGAGTCCAAGCCATTCTCCTGCCTCAGCCTTCCCAGTAGCTGAGATTGCAGGCACCCACTACTACGCCCAGCTAATAAGGGCCTGTGCAAATCCCTCAGCTCACTGACTATACTGTAAGTGGCAGCTGTTGCCTATTATCGGAACAGAAGTCCTGACTACTGCAGCTTGGCATAAGAGTCACAAAGGAACACGGCAAAGTCACGAACTGGATCAAACAATGCTTTACTCACCCAGAGAAGAGACAGAGAAAGATCAACTTCCGGAGCAGGCATATGAAAAGTCTTTCTAAAGGTGTCCTGCCTTTAGTTCAAACTAAAAAAATATTACAACTTAGGCTGGGCATGGTGGCTCATGCCTCTCATAATCTCAGCAATTTGGAAGGTGGAGGCAGGAGGATCGCCTGAGGCCAAGAGTTCAATACCAGATTAGGCAACATAGGAAGACCTCGTGTCCACAAAAAATGAAATAAAATTAGCTGGGCATGGTGGCGCACACCAATGGTTCCAGCCACTCAGGACACTGAGGTGGGAGGATCACTTAACCCGGGGAAGCAAAGGTTGTAGTGAGCCAAGACTGCACTACTGCACTCCAGCCTGGGTGACAGAGTGAGACTCGTCTCAAAACATAAATAAATAATATTACAAGTTAAACTTCCTTCAACTAAAATTGGCTCTGGCTCCAATTTTAATATTTAAATATTACAATGGGCCCTGGGGTGCTCTCTGAGCCTCGCTAGGACTCAGGAGTGTTACATTTCTGGCAAATCATTTGGCAAAATACAACAGAAGACTTTAAAATGTCTATTTCCATTGATCCAGAGATTCCATATTTGATAATCCATCCTAAGAAAACATAAATCTTTAAACGTTATGCAATAAAGAAAACTGCAGTTTACATTCACTATATAGAAAATTACATATCTGTTAAAATTGCTATTATGGAAAAAAAGGACACAGAAATAAAATAAAAAGCCTCATCACACAGACCTACAACATCCATTAGGAAACTTAAATCGAAGGGAGTTTGTTTCAGAAAAGATGGCAATGAGAGAGGTTTCAAAAAATTTGTTATTATGGAATATATGTAATAACATAAGAAAATGCTATGACAATGTCCAGTAAAAAAAAATATATTGAAAAAGAAAAATTGTATATACAGTAGGATTACAAAAATATTTGAATGGAAGGAAAAGAACAACCATAAAAAAATTCGGCAAAATATTTACAACATTTGTGTGGGGTAGTAGAACAAGGGATTAACTTCTTTTCTTCATTTCTATAGTTTCTGTGTTACTATTAGAGAAAACAACATTTTAGAATATGCACATAGGCACCGTGCAAGAGACGCTGTCCCACCACTACTGAGCTGGAAGGGTCTGGCTGCCCATTCCATATACTGCTCCTGAATGCAGCGATTCTGGCCTAGCAGGCTCTCTGCAACATCCCTTCACTGCAGGGCCAAGGCTCCTCCTCTCATCCAAGAAACTCCCCTTCTTCATTTAAGTGCTCCTTCAAGCCTGATGCAGGCTGAGAAATCAGATCAGTTAGGTCACTAAGAACAGGAGGGGAAAACAGATTGTGCCTCTAACAACTTCACTTCACTGTCATAGCAAGCTATACCATGTGTGAAAACTGAAGGATTTTTTTTGGTTAGTAGAATCTTAACTTCAGGAAGATGAGTAAAGGAGCATTTTTAAACTACGAGGAGACGATAAACACATTCACCAAGATGGTTTTCATTAACTACACACTTCTTCTCATGTGAATTTTTATTTTTATATTTTTGAGGCAGGGTCTCACTCTATTACCCAGGCTGGAATAAAACGGTGCAATCATGGCTCACAACAGTCTCAAACTCCTGGGCTCAAGCAATCCTCCCACTGCAACATCCTGAGCAACTGGGACTACAGGCGAGTGCCGCCATGGCTGATTAATTTTGCTGTTTTAATTTTTGGCGGAGACACAGTCATGCTATGTTGCCCAGGCTGGTCTCAAACTCCTGAGTTCAAATGATCTCGCACTGCCTCAGCCTCCCAAAGGGCTGGGCTTACACACAGCATTAGGCCTCGTGTGAATTTTCAAAATATTTTTAAACATCCAAAAACTATTCACCAACTCTTCATCACGTGAGCTTGGCTCTGGCCAAATACTAACCCTACAAACCTTGCACAGAAAGCAGGCAGACTGACAATACTAAGCTGTCAAGGATGTGGAGCAACTGGAACACTTGCAAAATGGTTCAAGGACGTCGGAGAAGTGTGGCAGTTTCTTATAACCCTCAACACAGACTACTTTCTGGCCCAGCAATTACACACCTAAGTATTTACCCACAAGAAAGGAAAACCTATGACTACAAATAGTCTTGAACACTAATGTTCACAGCACCTAACAGCCAAAAACTGGAAACGATCTAAAGTCTATCAGCCAGCACATCAATAAATTGTGGTATGCCCATACAATGAAGTATTATTCGGCAGTGAAAGGAAATGAACTGATAAATACAACAACATGAATAATTTGAGACCATTATGCTGAAAATAATAGACAATCTATAGTGACAGATACCAAAACATTGGCTGGGAGGGAGGAAACACGTTTAGAGTAATGAAAATATTCTGTATTTCAACTGGGTGGTGGTTACATAGGTATGTATGATTAACAAAACTGAATGCTTAAAATGGGTGCATGACTGTCAACTGTACAGCAATAGAAGCTCACTAATTAGTCTACGAAAAATTTAAAATCTTCTCCCACCTTCTTTCCATGAAGACAGGTGGTTTAGTGACTTGTACGTTCCACGATTTTGCCAAGTGCAATACACATTGCTTCTTGTCCCAATTATATCATGTTTTTTATTTTTGTTTTTTTTTGAGACAGAGTCTCACTCTTTCACCCAGGCTGGAGTGCAGTGGTGCCATCTCAGCTTACTGCAACCTCCTCCTCCTGGGTTCAAGTGATCCTCCTGCCTCAGCCTCCTGAACAGGTGGGATTACAGGAATACACCATCACGCCCATGTGTATCTTTAGTAGAGACAGGGTTTCACCTTGTTGGCCAAGCTGGTCTCAAACTCCTGACATCAAGTGATCTGCCTCGGCCTCCCAAAGTGGTGGGATTCCAGACGTGACTCACTCCCTGCGCCCGGCCTTAAAGCACGTTTTTTTTTTTAAAAAAAAACAAAAAACAAAACAATTTAAAGAATGAGAAGGAGCTGGGCACAGTGGCTCATGCTTGTAATCCCAGCACTTTAGGAGGCTGAGGTGGGAGGATTGCTTGAGCCTAGGAGTTTGAGACCAGCCTGGGCAACATAGCAAGACCCTGTCTCTATTTTAATATAACAGTAACAAAGATTTTCTTTTCAGACAGTTCCCCACAAAAGAGAGGCACCAGACTACTACTGACAGCGTTCTGCATGCACCATTCTTAACTACTTTTCATTCTTCTTTTTTATTTATTTATTTTGTTCTCACCCTGTCTCATGGTGCTGACTCCTCATTATTCTTGTTTCCCTCGATGCTTCCCTTGGACTTACCCTTCTGCTGGAGGAAATCATACTCACTTCTTCAAGCCCCGGCTCAAGTGCCACGTCATTGGATTAACTGTTAATGGGATTTCACCAACCCCAGTCAGGATCACTCATTTGTCTGTGCTGTCCCCAGTGGTGACACTTCTCCTCACTGGGGCTTGGACAACCACCCCTGCTCCTTGCCCCCAGTCCCTCAGCCTGACAGCCACTATCAACTGCTCCCTAGAGATAAGGAAAGCTCACTTATCTCTGGCTTGGGTCCCAGGGCTTACTAGCTGCTTTCAGGGTGGACCCTTACCTTCTTCACCCCGCCAGAAGGCAAAATCCAAGTAAGATTCACCTTTGTAACCCCACAGGGCCTAGTTATGCCCTAGAATAAGATCTCCTTTAACTGTAGAGGGACGAAAAAGACTTCAATAGAAGCTCAAAGGGGTCTTAGGAGGGAACTCCCTCATTGTTGCAAAGGATCAAGCTAAGGCCTGAAGAAAGTACACACTGATATAATACATGTGAAAGATACTGGCCACTTACTATGTGTGAGCCACTGCGAAGCAATCAGACTATGTTCATATAAACTATAAACAGACAACATATAAAATCCCACCCCTGTGGATCTTATATTCCACTGCAAAGATTCAGACAAACAAGTAACAACGTTGGGCACTCTCTCGGCTACTGTTCTACTTCACATGTACTGGCTTGATATAGTTCAAATATTTGTCCCCACCCAAATTTCATGTTGAAATGTAATGTCCAGTGTTGGGGGCAGGACCTGGCAGGAAGTGTCCGGGTCATGGGGGTGGATCCCTCATGGCTTGGTGCTGTCCTAGCAATTGTGAATGAGAGTTCTTGTGAGATCTGGGTGTTTGAAAAGTGTGTGGCATCTCCCCTTCTTTCCCCCAACCCCCACCTCCTGACCATGTGAGATGTCTGCTCCCACCCCTCCCACCTTCTGCCAAGAGTGAAAACTCCCAGAGGCTTCCCCAGACGCCAAGCAGCCATGTCTCGTGTACAGCCTGCAAACCAAGAGCCGATTAAACCTCTTCTCTTTATAAATTACCCAATCTGAGGTATTCCTTAGAGCAACTCAAGAATGGCCTAATACACCACGATACCACCAATGTGCCTTCCCCTTGGCCCTGGTGGTCATTCTTCGCGATTGTCACACCTCCTGAGCTTTCCTCACAAGCTTTGTTCCATCTGCCTCAACTGCTATTTGTGTCATCCAAGACACAAGTATTTAAGGGCTGCCTATGACACTGTGCTAGGTACTGAGGGATCAGCAGTAAATGGGGCAGAAACAGTCACCGCACCCCGAAAGCTCACAGAGCTCACAAATGGGGAAGTGGGTATTACACAATGCTTTTCGTAAAGGTCCATGATTCAAAGTGCTGAAATGAGTAGAGGGTGCAGCTATGGGCATGTTTAACTCGGGCTCCTAACCTAGAAATGTCTCCTCGAGGAAATGACACTGAAGCTGAGGCCAAGATAAGACTCCCCTGACAACAGTGGGATAGTTCCAGACAAAGGGAACAACTGCAGGAAGAAGGAAAAGAGATTCTCAGAGGTTCTTAAGTCTGTGAACTTGAATGTGGAAATAGTCCCACACTCACTTTCACCAATCTCTTGCTGAAATATAACACTGCCTTATATTTTGAATATAGGCCACATACTAAAAATGTAATTCTGTGTGAGTTTGGTATCAACACAAAAAACTGCAAATACTCTTATACTTAATTACAGTGGTTGCAGATTATCTTGAAATAACATCATTATTTTAAAATTATAATAATTAGATCCACTCTGAGGACTTGTTATTTAACAAGGGACAAAGAAACATATTACCATATCACAAATTCATCCTTTATCATTTTGATGGCTATACTGCAATGTCATGGGACTCCTCTGTAATCCTGGGTATTTTACTTAAAGGCAGTTAGAAGTATTATAAGAAGGAGTCACACATTTCACCTGATTGCAAAAGCACTTTTAGGAAAAAGAACCTATGATTAGAGTAGAGAACAAGAAAAGAAAGGCTCAAGAGGGTTTTTTTGTTTGTTTGTTTTGAGATGCGAGTTTCGCTCTTGTTGCCCAGGCTAGAGTTCAATAGCGCCCATCTGGGCTCACTGCAACCTCCGTCTCCCAGGTTCAAGTGATGCTCCTGCCTCAGCTGGGATTACAGGCATGTGCCACCACACTCGGCTAATTTTGTATTTTTAGTAGAGATGGGGTTTCTCCATATTGGTCAGGTTGGTCTCGAACTCCCAACCTCAGGTGATCCGCCTGCCCCGGCCTCCCAAAGTGCTGGGATTACAGGTGTGAGCCACCACACCCGGATGGGTTATTTTCTTCCCCCACCCCAAAAGAAATTGAGACAGGGTCTCACTATGTTGCTCAGGCTGCTCTCAAACTCCCGGGCTCAAGCGATCCTCCTGCCTCGGCCTCCCAAAGTTCTGAGATTATAGATGTCAGCCACCATGCCCAGCATTGCTGGTTTTTTCTCCAAATTGAACGTGGGGAGGGTGATACAGATTCAACAAGACCTGGCAACCCCTAGCCAAAATGGCGAACTTGTCTAAAACCCTGTAGGGTTTTAAGGCGATATCATGATTGCTTTCACTGCTTTCTGGAAAATGGAAAGGACAGACCCAGGGAAGGCAGGAAAGATAGGGTAAATCCAGGAAAATGAGTTGGGCGGCTCATGTGCCCCAATGCAAGGTTGTGGATTAGAAAGACAGCAAAATTTCAATTGCAACACTGCGATGAGCCGGGCGCTGTGCCTCATGCCTGTAATCCCAGCACTTTGGGAGGCCTCGTGGATCACGAGGTCAGGAGTTCAAGACCAGCCTGGCCAAGATGGTGAAACCCCGTCTCTAGTAAAAATATAAAAATTAGCCGGGCATGGTCGTGGGCGCCTGTAATCCCAGTTACTCGGGAGGCTGAGGCAGAAAATCGCTTGAACCCGGGAGGCAGAGGTTGCAGTGAGCCGAGATCATGCCACTGCGCTCCAACTCGGGTGACAAAGTGAGACTCCATCTCAAAAAAAAAAAAAAAAAATTCTTCCAATTATAAAATTGGATTGCTATTCTAACTCACATTCTATTATTGAAGTTTCATATCTTCAAAGAAAGCATTTCTGTGGTTTGTACTTGTTAATTTACTTAGCCACTGACCCAAAGGAGAGTCAAGCAATTGGCTGTAGATGGCGCTACTGTACTCCAGCCTGGGAGACAGAGTGAGACTCAGGAAATACTGCACTGAAAGGAAAAACTTCAAACTTCATATAACCAAGTTACAAAGAATAATCCTGCTGCTCATAGTTACACATCAGAAATTGCAGGTTGTTGAGTCAACCAGTGTCAATCTGCTGTTCTTTCATCACATGGGTTACAAGTGTGATACATAATGCATGTTTTATGCCAGCAAAATTCCTTTATACAAGATTTCAAAGGCTCTCCAAATTCTTTTATTGCAAGAAAAAAATTTTTAAAGGGAGGCATGGCTAGAACTCATACTTACTATATGCAATGTACAATGACTTGCAAGATGCTGCCTTCTTTTCTAGAATTGTTATCCTCTAACTTCGTTTATTAGGGAACATGTTAGAGAACTAGGAAAGGTCTCAATAAAAAGCAATTTCAAAGTCCATGCATGAAAGCAAAGATACCCTCTATCTCAGTTTGTTTAGCTTTACCTCATTTTATATATATATGTATTTTTTTTCCTTTTTTGCCATTTTTAAGTCATTCTATGACCAGATGTTTAACTTTACTTCACAAAGTAACTGACTTCCCATATTATAATTAATTGCATGATGAAAACATGCGATGAAAACATACTTAAAAGTACACTGACAGCTGGGCACGGTGGCTCACGCCTGCAATCCCAGCACTTTAGGAGGCCGAGGCACGCAGATCACCCGAGGTCAGCAGTTCGAGACCAGCCTGGCCAACATGCTGAAACCCCGTCTCTACTATTTAAAAAAAAAAAAAAAAAAAATTAGCCGGGCATGGTGGCAGGTGCCTGTAATCCCAGCTACTAGGGAGGCTAAGGCAAGAGAATCGCTTGAACCTGGGAGGCAGAGGTTGCAGTGAGCCGAGATCGCGCCATCACACTCCAGTCTGGGGGACAAGAGTGAGACTTCGTCTCAAAGAAAAAAAAAAAAGTACATTGACAGTAGTGGCAAGTGTCAAAAAAAAAAAAAATCAGGAAAGACTAATGCAAAAGTTCAATTCAATGCAATTGTTCTGAAATGTTTTCAAAGCAGTTATATCCTTTAAAAGAAACCTCATGAATGTTAAATATGTACAACAGATGAGAGCAAGCACTGACTGCAATCCAGGCGAGGGGCTCAGAGCCAGTTCTTAGGGTGGCTCTTCCAGAGCCAACTAAAGCTGTTTGTTGAAGGGCAAGCTCCTAGCTTTATGTTTGCTGCCTTTCAAATGTAAACACAATAGCATAATGGATGTTATCTCTTTTTCAATCTCATTTTGTCCTTTCTTATTAAGGATTATAAAACTAAAAGTGAATTTACCTAGATTTTTATTTTAAGTGGATCCTGAATCTGGAAAATCTGGTATGTATCCCAGAGCTGTTTCCTATATATCCACGGGATGTATGAAAACATTATTTAACACAGAATAATGATGGACATAATCAACGTATGCCAAGACTTGAAAAATTAAACCATTTGGGACTTCAACAGGAATAAACCCTAAGGTATCCATAATACGTGGCTGAAAGGAGAAATCATTTCTGAGGATTCCAAAGAGGGGAATTCCGTATCAATTTAGTGGGTGGGGTGATGGGACAGTGCAAACTGGAGGGTGGTGTTTAGCTCAAAGGGAGGTAATAAAAAGAAAGGTAATTTATCAGTATATTTTCGTATTCTTCAGGTCAGAGAAGCATTTCTAAGCAAAGACATAAAACCCATAAAAGAAAACCAAAGTGAACTACAGAAAAATTTAAAACTTCTATGAGAGAAAAAACACTATAAACATACTTAAAGGACAAAGGACAGACTAGGAGACAATATTTGCAACATATTTAATAAATATCAGGAACATGAAGAGATCTGACTAAAAGCAGTAAGAAAAAGACCAACAACCAGGCCGGGCACGTCAGCAAACGCCTGTAATCCCAGCACTTTGGGAGGCCGAGGTGGACCGATCACCTAAGGGCAGGAGTTCAAGACCAGCCTGATCAACATGGAGAAACCCCATTTCTACTAAAAATACAAAATTAGCTGGGCACGGTGGCACATGCCTGTAATCTCAGCTACTCGGGAGGCTGAGGCAGGAGAATCGCTTGAACCCAGGAGGTGGAGGTTGTGGTGAGCCGAGGTCTCCCCATTGCACTCCAGCCTGGGCAACAAGAGCGAAACGGCGTCTCAAAAAAAGAAAAAAGAAAGAAAGAAAAAGACTAACAACTCAACATAATAGCGGACAAAGGTTATGAAGAAAAAAAAATATGGACAGCTGACAGACCAACGAAAAAGGCTCAGAACAGAGAAATGCAAATTAACACAACGATGAGTCATATTTATTAGCAAAAACCAAAGAAGCTCTATAATGCTAGGTGTTGGCAAGAAAGAAGGAAAATAAAGACTCTCATATGCTGTTAGTGGGTGTGTAGATTGGCTGAATGTTTTTGGAAGGAAAAAATTTCTTCCTACTCAAAAACAGCACGTGAGCAGTGCTGTGGCTCACGCCTGTAATCTCAGCACTTTGGGAGGACAGATGGGCAGATCACCTAAGGCCAGGAGTTCGAGACCAGCCTGGGCAACATGGCGAAACCTAGTCTCTACTAAAAATACAGAAATTGGCCGAGCATGATGGTGCACTGCACACCTGTAGTCCCAGCTACTGCACAAGAATGACTTGAACTCGGGAGGCGAAGGTTGCAGGTCGTTGAGATCATGCCACTGCATTCCAGCTCTGGCGACCGAGCAAGACTCTGTCACACACACACATACACCCCGAGCACATACCCTTGGACCCTGCACTTACAACTCAATCATATGCTAATAATACCATATGTTGGAAAGGTGTATGGACAGAAATGTTATAAAGTGAGCAAAACAGCATGAACAACCTGTAGGTCTACTGGGCACCTCCTAAATGCCAAGGACTCTTCTGGAAGAAAGTCATCAGAAGAAAGTGGCTAAATAAACTACAGGACACTAGTCCTATCTGCTACTTGCAGCATGAAAAAGAATGGCATGGAAAGATCTTTGAGATACGTTACGTGAGAAGAAGTTAAATCACAGACCATGACCTTACATTCCATTTATATAAATAGGCCCAAAGTGAAGTGGGCCCCCCCACCCCGCGGGGAACCCATCTGTATGTTTATATAAACATGCAAGTATGCAGGTAAATACACAGAAAGACTAGAAAGATGTGCAAACCACTGATGGCTTACTTTTGAGGAAGGCAGTACAATGGGAGATATAGGGGACTTCAGATTTTGCTCTGAACATTTCTGAAACTGATCTTGAATGTTGCTTGTGAATTCACACATACCACAACGTATTCACATTCTTTCGCTCTTGGACAAAGTTATTATCTTAATAGCATCACATAAATTCAACTGCAGTAAAGAGTGAGACACAGCCAGTCTGGGTCAAACCCAAAACGACTTCGTAGTTCACCTAGCCAAACCAGTTCCTTATTACAATAAGAAGGTTGCAACCAGCATGCCCTCCAAGTACTATGTGCACACTGACTGGAAGCTGCGTCTCACGTGTATATCAGGCTCTCCCACGCTTATACACACCAAACACTGACACACTGAAACTTTCTAACATACCAGCAAATCTGTTAAATACCAGCTAATGCATAACTCTCAGTTATCACTCATATGATGGCATGGTGTGATACCTGCTTGGATTTCCTAGCCAGTAATACACGAGCATATTTTGCAACCATAAGGCAAAACTCACAAAAAGGCAAAAATCACAAGTTATAAGGGGTTGGCCGGGCACAGTGGCTTATGCCTGTAATGCCAGCACTTTGGGAGGTCAAGGCAGGAGAACAACCTGAGGTCAGGAATTCAAGACCAGCCTGACCAGCATGGTGAAACCCCACCTCTAATGAAAATACAAAAATTAGCCGGGGGTGGTGGCGCATTCTTGTAATCCCAGCTACTCAGGAGGCTGAAGGAGGAGAACTGCTTGAACCTGGGAGGCAGAGGCTGCAGTGAGCCACGATCACACCACTGCACTCCAGCCTGGGCAACAGAGTGAGACTCCATCTCAAAAAAAAAAAAGGAGGGGGGGTTAAGGCTTCACCTTTATTTAGCATTTTGTGGTTCACAAGAAACTGTACTACTGAATTAACTGCCTCAACATGGATTCAAACACCCTATTTTAAGATTACTACCAACAATAACTCCACATAAAGAATGTAAAAGGCTGGGTCTTTGTTCCTTTCACTGACAGCTGAATCTTTGTGATCTTTTTTAATGCAGGAGGAGGAAGGAACAAGGAAGAAAATTATAGGAACAAGAGTATCCAAAACTTAATTTTTTTCTAAATTGGAAGGGAAAAAACCGAGAAACTAATTTCTCAACTTGGCCCCGCTTTAGTTTAACTCAAACGAATTTAGAGAAGCAACATTACTACATCTGAAAGAGAGCCAACATTTACTTTGGCAGAAAAAAACCCAAGTCACTGAAGTTATTTTTTTATTACTACTGAAGTGCTGCAGCAGGAGCAACAGCATGTTTACTTTACCCTTTTTTAATGGGTAACCAAGAGCACTATTTCAAAATTTCCAAAGTCACAGATTTGACAGAAGAAAGCAGACAATGGGTAATATACATACAGACGACCGGTGTTCATTTTTTCAGTCTAGGTGGTAAGTGCCCCAGATGTTCATACTGTTTCTTCAACTTCCCTAGACATGAAATTTCCCAAAATATAAAGTCAGCTAGGGAAGGGGATTTAATCAAATTCATCCAGATGATCTGCAAGTTAATACAGAATGCAAAGTTAGGATAACAACCCACACTTACTGATTGCCTCCTAAGTGCCAGTAGATTGATTTAATGAAGGATCTTAGGTAATGCTTAAGAGTTTAGATTTTACCCCATAGACGATAGAGGCTAATGAGAACCTGAGAAGGAAAGTAACTGTTTTTCAACGAAAACTATGACAACAGTAGGGAGACTAGCGGGTAGTGCCTTATCAACTCTGACAAACTGACACAAGTGCAAATTAATAATGGTGTACATGAATGAAGTACAAGAAAGTTGTGCTGGGAAAGCTAAAGGAAGTGACAGTAGGATTTTAACGCAAGTGGTGTCAATCAGGCAAGTACTTATGGAAGTGAAGGCTTTTATAAATTAGCAAGGAGGACGATAAAGAGTAATACACCTGGGCACATACTTCCACGACCCCAGAGGCCAGGGAATCACCGGAAATAGGAAGTAAGCTGTGCTATGGAGCCAAACACGTAAATCCATACACACATGAAAAGTCAGGCTCACAAAACTTAACCACCCCCAACAAAATCAAACTAGCGGGGATATGTATCATCTGGGACACAGACACTGCAGATAGGAGTGAAGTGTTTCCAACCATTTCAGAAAACATTTAAGTACTTCACTAATGTTGAAAATACACACAACCAGGCAATTTAAATCCTAGCTGTGTTTGCTAGGTTGTGACAAAACTAAGAGTCACAACCACACTGCATTTAGTGATGTAAACAAAACAAAAGGCAATTTATTGTCCATATATATGAATATATGTATATATGAATTGTGTTATACAACAGCTGGACAATTTATTTTTTTATTTTTTTTTGAGACACAGTTTCACTCTGCCTCCCAGGCTGGAGTGCAGTGCCGGGATCTGGGCTCACTGCAACCTCTACCTCCCGAGTTCAAGTGATTCTCATGCCTCAACCTCCCGAGTAGCTGAGATTACAGGCATATGCCACTACACCCAGCTAAGTTTTTGGTTTTTGTTTTGTTTTGTTTTGTTTTGTTTTCTTTGAGCAGCATTAAAGCTTCCACAGCATGGAAGGGAACCCGAGCGTGTCGCCCTAATTTGTTTTTTTTTTTTAGTAGAGACGCGGTTTTCGCCTTGTTGGCCAGGCTGATCTCGTGATCCACCTGCATCAGCCTCCCAACGTGCTGAGATTACAAGTGTGAGCCACCATGCCCAGCCCGGCTGGAAAATTTCCACCCAAACCACTCCTCCAATCAATTCCTCTCACAGCAGGTATGGCAGATAAGATATGAGACTGGCAGGGATGGGGGAGCATGTCCCCCCAGACCCTTTCTCTGCTGAGCTGTACTAGCCAGCTACACTATTATTACGGAGCTCATCTTTTTTTGTTGTTGTTTTTTGTTTTTTAACTTTTGAGACAGGTTCTCACTCCGTCGCCCAGACTGGAATGCAGTGGCCCAATCTCAGCTCACCGCAACCTCCACCCCTGGGGTTCAAGTGATTCTCCTGCTTCAGTCTGGGATTACAGGCATGCGCCATTATGGCCCGGCTAATTTTTTGATTTTTAGTACAGACAAGGTTGCACCATGTTGGCTAGGCTGATCTCAAACTCCTGATCTGAAATGATCCACCCACCTTCAGCCTCCCAAAGTGCTGGGATTACAGGCATGAGCCAGTGCACCCAGCCAGAGTTCACCTTTCTCATGGGGTTTTTCCCTTAACACTGTTTACAGCATGCTCCAACAGCATGTTCTCTCTCAAAAAAGGATTTCTTCTGCTTTCTCTCCATCTATCCATCTTTCTTTGCCAACTTTCTCTTGAACTTGCCATTTGCAACTACATGGAATCCTTGACTGTTCTTTTTCTGCAGACTTGGCTATCTACTAATAAGTTATGACCAACAGAGAGCTGTTATCTGTTGTCTTTCATAACTACTTTTAAACACGTAAATCAATCTAATGCTTCAGTAACAGCTACTGAATTAACAAAAGTCACATTTTATTGAAGTCATTATTTTCAACAGGTACCTTAAAATGCAAAATGAAGACTGTTGACCTTTTTTCCAGTTTTACTACTAGTTCTCTTCATGACAAAGAGACTGGCCTACAACCATGAGAAACCTTACCCAGGATAGAGATACCAGAGCCAAAATCTCTCATCTGTATGCCCTGGGGTACAGAGGTATCATCCCATTATTAAAATCAGAACAACTGAGGCCGAGCATGGTGGCTCATGCCTGTAATCCCAGTACTCTGGGAGGCTGAAGCAGAAGGACTGCTAGAGCCCAAGAGCTTGAAACCAGCCTGGGCAACATAGCAAGACTCTGTTTCTATAAAAAATAAATAAATAAAATCAGAGCAATTAAGAAAACTGGGCTGTAACTCCAGTCCCTGCATATACTCCAGCCACCCACACTGCATGCTACTTCAGGCCACTTCTTTCTCCAAAGCCCAATCTGTTCATCAGTAAAAATAAAATAATAGATTCAGGTTTCCAAAAGTGTGTGAGGATAGTATGTACTTATGTTACTTAACAACGCACTCAAAACATGGTAGTTACTACCGTGGAAAAAATTCAACAAAGCACTTTTACTAAGAACTCATTCATGAAGAACTGAAAACTTGAAGGGAGTGTCACCTTCTAACAAACTTCATGGTAACAAGCTTTCGCTTTGTCCAATGTGTTCCCTCGTCCATATGGTATACCCAAAGTCTGAGTGCTGGTGGCCTTGCAACTTGGGAGAAGGTCCAAAAACACAATCAAATTGTACCACGTCTATTTCTAAGAAACTACTATAGCAATGAAGTACTCAATAGTCACTGGAAATTCTAGGTGCCATGGATACTGAAAGCAACAGCCTGGACCTCTCCTCCAAGGACGAGGCCAACAAGACCCTCTGGTTCATTGCAGAGAACCCCAAGAGACTTAGTTATTTCCATAATAAAAAGGGGTCCAGTATCTCTGACTTTATGAAGAAAGATTTCCAACCTAATGTAGAAAGCACTAAACAGACACAACAGGGCTTCCCCAAAGTCATGAGGCTGCCAACAAGATGTACATCCTTTAGGCAACTTCTGAGGAAATGTGGAAATGCAAGTGGCTGAGCTGGAAGGACTATTCCAGTAGCAAACTTTTACCTCCAAACAGCCTACCAACCCTAGAACTCCTTTGGCTCTCCCAGTGCTCAGTATGTGACAATGCCAAATCATATGAGACAGTTATATATGTATAAATCCCTAAATGCACTGGCAGGAATATACTTTATCTCTCCAGGGACCCTTTTAGGCAAAGATCACGTCTCCCACACCACGCAGAATGCTTAAGCATTTTAACAGGCAGGCAGAATCTGATGGATTCGCATTAACCTGGTTTCTCTGCAAGTCAGCTGAAAATGGACTGGACACTCGAGGGGAGGAGAGGCACTAACACAAAATTAAATTAACTAGGACATTTATCAAGCCGAACTTTAGTCAACTTAGGCAGCTTAAATAGGGAAGGAAGGAAACATCCATTTATCTCCTTTCCTCCAGCATTGCCTCTTTACCTCATTAACATTATGGAGAGAAAAATGCAAAGCAATTTCCCCTTTAACTTTTTTCCCAAAAATCAAGGCAGTCTTTTTTTCCTACAAGCTGTTCGGTGAACATTCTACCCCAATGCAGAAACACTTGACAACAGCCACACCACAGCAATTGTTAACTTTTTTCCCCCTTCTGAGAAAATATTCCCACCGCCCCAAAACCCCACTAGTGATGGCTCAATCTGCAAAAACCCCATCAGATGAAACCGGAAAATTGCTTGTCCCACTTCACGCAGTACCTTCCCTATAGCAGTAATACAAGCAATTAGGCTAATACAACTCCGTCTCAAGAGAAGGAAAGGGGACAAAAGTCTCAACTTTCCTAAATGGAATGAAATTTTCCCCCACTACAGAGGCAAGGTTCAGAGGGTGAGAAAAGGGAATTGCAATGCTGTTAAATTCACTATTTAATAATACAATGCCATAATCAACTGCAAGTCCTTGAACTTACATTATGCCTTTCTACTGGGATGCTCATGTAATTTCAAATGTATTACTATAAAAACCCAGTCATTGGAGAGGCAAAAGCAGGGGGGGGGGGGGTTTAAAATGGACTTTAATTAAAATATGAATAATCCAAGTTCAGCTAATTCAAAGCATCTGACTTGGACACCTAGTCAGCTGGGAAACAGCAGCTGCTTCCAATTACAGGTGATTGTGAATTAACCAGTATCAGTATCTAATGAAGAAGCTGTGTATGTAGGAAATTTTCCAATTTTGAACGTACAGCTGTGCACATGGCCTTTATAAAAAAGGAAACACCAAAGATCCAAAAGCCTGTCTATGTAACCTCCTTCTAGGTCAGGACAAAGTTTTGCAGCTTGTTCCTGTCTTTGCCACTGACCCCAAGGGCCAACTGTTCCATATTCAAGAGGGTTTCTCCACTCTTGAACCTGAGCCCAGAGACATTTTGCAAGGAGAGATCAAACAGCTCTTCCTGCTGCCCACACACCTTCTCCACTGGTCCGAAGTTGTCACCCCAAGTCACAGAGACGGAGCAAAATAGAGGTTTTTAATCCTATCACACAAAACGGGAAACCAGAAGGGCTCTTGAAGTTCAATGACCTCCCCAAAGCTAAAAGCACAACCAAAACCTCCTTTAGTCAGGAGGTGCTCACTAGCCTCCAGTGGAGAAAGAACATTCCAGAAGGCTGACCAGCTTCTTTCTAACTGCAGGTGGAGCTTTAGACCACTAGATTGTCAGTGGCTTTTTAAGGATCCCACTGATATGCATAGGGACTGGAAGGAAGAATCAGGAAAAAAACTGGGAAAGGGGGAGTGGAAATCTCTGAAGTCTCCTTCCCAGGCTGAACCAAAGACTTTTAAAGGTGCCCAGGATCACCACCAACAGAAAAACCCAGAATCAAAAACAGGCCAACACAATATCTTGCCCTGGCTAAGTCACCCCTTCACACATAAAAACTCCAGGTCTGAAATCTCCCGCTCACGTCCTGGGCTGCTATATAAGAAGCCACTCTGGAAGCATCAGTTATTTGCCTGTGTTAAATTATCTGAATGAAGGAAAATAAATTTGGATCTGCAAACGCAACAACATGCCAAATTGCCCTTTTCCCACACATTTCCTGTTTTACAAATAGAGCATGTTTCTTCAGAACAAAATACTAAATAATGCATATAAATGTTTAGTTTTTGTCTCTGTAAAAATTAAAAAGAATCCCACTTCTCTAGCAAATAAAAAAGGACCAGTGTCGGCCGGGAGCGGTGGCTCAAGCCTGTAATCCCAGCACTTTGGGAGGCCGAGGTGGGGGGATCACGAGGTCAGGAGATCGAGACCATCCTGGCTAACATGGTGAAACCCCGTCTCTACTAAAAAAATACAAAAAACTAGCCGGGCGAGGTGGCGGGCACCTGTAGTCCCAGCTACTCGGGAGGCTGAGGCAGGAGAATGGCGTAAACCCAGGAGGCGGAGCTTGCAGTGAGCTGAGATCTGGCCACTGCACTCCAGCCTGGGTGACAGAGCAAGACTCCATCTCAAAAAAAAAAAAAAAAAAAAAAGGACCAGTGTCTTCATACCCCTACCTCTAAAGAACCACAAAAAAAAAACATTAAAGACATCCCACAAAACTATCATAAAATGAAAAGGGACAAATTTCCTTAATGCCCCCAAAAAATCCTTTTTCAAACATAGAGAAGCGGGCCAGGCACGGTGGCTCACACCTGTAATCCCAGCACTTTGGGAGGCCGAGGCAGGAGGATCCCCTGAGGCGAGGAGTTCAAGACCAGCCTGGCCAACAAGGCAAAACCCCATTTGTACTAAAAATACAGAAAAATAGGCAGGCATGGTGGGGGGAACCTGCAGTCCCATCTACTCAGGAGGCTGAGACAGGAGAATCACTTGAACCCAGAGGCAGAGGCCGCAATGAGTCAAGATCGTGCCACTGCACTCCAACCTGGGTGACAGGGCAAGACTCCATCTCAAAAAAAAAAAAAAAAAAAAAAAAGATATAGACACAAAATTTTTCAGAAAAATGCAGAAGGGAAAAGAAAATGGAGCAGTATGTTCTTCAATGAGTATGCCCAAGAAGGATTTTTAGGTGTCATTTCATTCCATCTAGGATCCTGACTCAAAGTCAGGGTCCTACTAATTTACAACATTTCTAAAAACCATGCTTCAAGAAAACTACCCTGAAAAACAGTTGTTTTGTTTGTTTGTTTTTTGAGACGGAGTTTTGCTCTTGTTGCGCAGGCTGGAGTGCAATGGCACCATCTTGGCTCTCTGCAACCTACACCTCCCGGGTTCAAGCAATTCTTCTGCCTCAGCCTTCCGAGCAGCTGCGATTACCGGCATGTACCAACACGCCAGGCTAATTTTGTATTTTTAGTAGAGACAGGGTTTCTCCATGTTGGTCAGGCTGGTCTTGAACTCCTGACCTCAGGTGATCCACCCGCCTTGGCCTCCTAAAGTGCTGGGATTACAGGCGTTAGCCACCATATCTGGCTGAAAAACAGTTTTTTAAAGAACATAAAGGCCGGGCGCGGGGACTCAAGCCTGTAATCCCAGCACTTTGGGAGGCCGAGACGGGTGGATCACGAGGTCAGGAGATCGAGACCATCCTGGTGAACATGGTGAAACCCCGTCTCTACTAAAAAATACAAAAAACTAGCCGGGCGAGATGGTGGGCGCCTGTAGTCCCAGCTACTCGGGAGGCTGAGCCAGGAGAATGGTGTGAACCTGGGAGGCGGAGCTTGCAGTGAGCTGAGATCCGGCCACTTCACTCCAGTCTGGGCGACAGAGCGAGACTCTATCTCAAAAAAAAAAAAAAAGAACATAACCATTAGCTGAAAATCACTCCCTTGTTTTTATAGTTTGTCAAGGAAGAAAATATAGTGGGGACAATTGGAAAAGAGATTATACGTGCACATCCCATGTGTACATCATTTGGCTATTAAATTCAGTATATGTTTACAGAGAGCCCCACTAAGTATATTCAATAGCTCACAAATAAAACTCAAGTATTTTAAAATAAGGGTAGGGGAGACCATGACATGTAGCTGTGATGTTTCCAGGCACAAGGAATCCTCCCCAACCACACGAGGAAACTTGGCAGGTAAAAAACGAAGACCCACAAAATCTAGTAAAAGCCATATGCTGATCCCCTAACTGCTTTCTCTGTAAATGACCACTTACTAAGCTTTATTTTGTAGGTTGATAAGAAAACATAAATATAACCTCTTAACCTAACTCCAGAAAGAAAACTCACTAAGATTGCTAATTTAACATTTTAGAGAACGGTTTTTAAAGAACCACTGGGAGGAAGGGGGAGAAAATAAACTTAGTGACTATGGCAAGAATAACAAATGAAATCATAACAACAAATAGAAGGTACAGCCAGTGCCACGCAACCAAGTGGCCCAGATACTATAATTATCACATCCATTTTACAGATAAGAAAACTGAGGCACAGAGATTGTGACAGAGGCAGGCTTCAAACCCAGGACTATGGCTGCATAAACCTGAGGTAATACCACCTGCCAGGACAGTGAAATCAAACACAGGATCCAAAGTGAAACATCTTAATTTGGGGTCAAGTGGTGGTGGGGGGGTCCAACCCTGGCCCCTTTACCCACTTTGTTTCCACAGCGGCAATTTGGGGGAAATGGCTAAGTCACAGAGTTGTGGTAAGAAGTGAATACGTAAAATGCTGTCTGTATAAAGCATTTAGGTAGGTATACATTCGATCAATGGTTGCTATTATCCAGTAAGAACTTCTCTTTTTTAAAAACTATATAAGCGTTCAAGGTGAGTTCTGCATAGAAACCAGCAAAACAGTAAGAGCTCTACGCAAAAATTCCTGACACTGCTCTTTGTCTACTAAAGCAAGCCATAGAAGCTTTGGGAAATGCATGATAACACTATGCAGGCAACACATTATAGCTAGCTGTCTTCCTTCCAGAATGAAAACCGAATACTGGTTACAACATAGAGGGCCACTGGGCCAAAAGAGGCTTTTTCAAGCAATGTTCAAGTTTTATAATTGCATCACTGTGTTTTTTTTGTTTTCTTGAGACAGAGTCTAACTCTGCTGCCCAGGCTGGAGTGCAACGGCACGATCCTGGCTCGCTGCAACCTCCGCCTCCTGGGTTCAAGTGATTCTCATGCCTCAACCTCTCTTGAGTAGCTGGAATTACAGGCGACACTCTCACTCTGTTGCCCAGGAAGGAGTGCAGTGGCATGATCTCAGCTCACGGCAACCTCTGCTTCCCAGTTTCAGGCGATTCTCCTGCCTCAGCTCCCCCAAGTAGCTGGGATTATAGGCACATACCACCACGCCCAGCTACTTTTTGTATTTTTAGTATAGGTGGGGTTTCACCATATTGGCCAGGCTTGTCTTGAACTCCTGGCCTCAAGTGATCTGCCAGCCTCGGCCTCCCAAAGTGCTGGGATTATAGGCGTGAGCCACTGTGCCTGGCCTGCATCACTGTTTTTAAACATTTTTTTATATTACAGGAGAGTGTCTCTTCAGTCCCTGCTGGTTCAGAAAAGGGTGTTTTTGTTTGTTCTTTTTTTCTTTTTTTTTTTTTTCTTTAGAGATGAGGTCTCACTACGTTGCCCAGGCTGGTCTCAAACTCCTGGGCTCAAGTGAGCCTCGTGCCATTGCCTCCGAAAGTGCTGGAATTACAGGCATGAGCTACTACACCAGGTCTGGATCTTCTATAACAATAGTTTTCAAACTTCTGTTGGTAGCAGAGATCTTATTAGGAACCCTACCCTTCAATGCTCAGGTTGGGACAGGTTGGTGAGATTTAAAAAAAGAAAAAAGAAGTGAACCACTGCACCTAGAACAAAGTCAGTCCCAAAGTCTTGCTACACAAAGTTTAGGCCTTGAGAGTTTGTTAGAAATGCAGAATCCGAGGCCCTTGCATTTTAACAAGATCCTTGTGTAATTAGAACCCACTGGCCTCAAGCCCTCCTGAACCTCCCTTGCTCCCAATCCTGCATGACCCCCACACACGTCCCTCCCCACCACCTGAGAAAATAACCTACAATTGGACAAGTAATACAAAGTAGACAATAAATATTAGTAGAATTAAAATGAAATAAAATGAAAGACTACAAACTTCTGGAAAGATAAAAATCATAGCATTCTGGAGGGGAAATCTGTGTTCCAATCACACAATACTTGCAGCTAAGGAAAACAACTGCGGGAAAACAAAAGTGTGGGACTTGCCCAAGGTCCCACATTTTCTTTTCTCTTCTTTTTTTTTTTTTTTTTTTTTTTTTAAGACAGAGTCTTGCTCTGTCACCCAGGCTGGAGTGCAGTGGTACGATCTCAGCTCACTGCAAGCTCCACCTCCTGGGTTCACGCCATTCTCCTGCCTCAGCCTCCCAAGTACCTGGGATTAGGTGTGCGCCACCATAATTTTGTCTATTTTTAGTAGAGATGGAGTTTCACCATGTGGCCCCGGCTTGCTGGTTTCTTTTTTTTTTGTGTTTTGAGACGGAGTCTGGCTCTGTCGCCAGGGCTGGAGTGCAGTGGCTGGATCTCAGCTCACTGCAAGCTCCACCTCCCAGGTTTATACCATTCTCCTGCCTCAGCCTCCCGAGTAGCTGGGACTACAGGCGCCCGCCACCTCGCCTGGCTAGTTTTTTGTATTTTTTAGTAGAGACGGGGTTTCACCATATTAGCCAGGATGGTCTCGATCTCCTGACCTCGTGATCCACCCGTCTCGGCCTCCCAAAGTGCTGGGATTATAGGCGTGAGCCACCGCGCCCGGCCACCAGGCTAGTTTCAAACTACTAGGCTCAGGTGATCTGCCCACCTTGACCTCCCAAAGTGCTGGGATTACAGGTGAAAGCTACCATGCATGGCCTCTGGCCAGCTTTTTCAAGGCAGAGCAAGAACCTAAAGGAAATGCCAACACCTCAATAACACAGTTGCTGCAAAGTCCAAAGGTAGAGTTTCGAGTTCTGGTAACCTGACATGACTCGCAATCATAACCCTTCCTAAATAAAGTACCCATTCTATGCCTGTAAAATGAGGACAAGAGATTGCAGCTACCTAACCAATAGGATCAAATACATGAAGACCAAGAAAAACCCTGAGCAGGCCAGGCACAGTGGCTCACGCCTGTAGTCCCAGCACTTTGGGAGGCCAAGATTGTATCACCTGAGGTCAGGAGTTCGGGACCAGCCTGACCAACATAGAGAAACCCTGTCTCTACTAAAAACATCAAATTAGCCAGGCGTGGTGGCCCAAGCCTGTAATCCCAGCTACTCGGCAGGCTGAGGCAGAATCACCTGAACCCAGGAGGCAGAGGTCGCAGTGAGCCAAGATCGCGCCACTGCACTCCAGCCTAAGCAACGTGAGTGAAAGTCCGTCAAGGACGGAAGGACAGAAGGACGGAAGGTAGGAAGGAAGGCCAACCCTGAGGCAAATCATTTCATCAGTTTCAAGTGCTAGGATCTATAGAAAGACTAAGAAATGAGTATGTTTCCTTTGTATACATCCCTTGTATTAATACTCCTTATGAAAAAACAAAAAACCTCCACCAATGTCAGCATATAATTAGGAAAGAAATGAAAACATTGCAGTGAAGCTAACCAATTTCTCAGCAAAACTCAACTTGAGGCCATGTTTACCAATCTTCAGTCTGTCAAGTAAATTCTAAGTATCTTTCCTGGGGATCCCATCCAAGTCACTTCTGGACACTGTGGTCTACACAGCCAGTAAAAGCACTGCGGACATACATAAACACTGCCTGGATATTCTTTGTGAACGTTTGTAAAGGCTCCTAGACAAAGAAACTGGGCCAGGCAAGGTGGCCCACACCTGTAATCTCAGCACTTTGGGAGGCTGAGGTGGCATGATTGAGGCTAGGAATTCAAACCCAACCTGGGAAACAATGCTAGACCCTGTCTCTACAAAAAAAAAAAAATTTAAAAATTAGCCGTCTCTACCAAAAAATTTTAAAAATTAGTCAAGTGTGGTGTCATGCACCTGTGGTCCCAAGTACTGGGGGGTGGGACGGGGAAGGCACGAGGATCTTTTGAGCCCAAGAGTTCAAGGATGCAGTGGTAAGCTGTGATCACATCACTGCACTCCAGTCTGGGCAACAGACCCTGTCTCTTAAAAAAAAAAAAAAAGATGAAGTTTCAAATACTACTGAAAGATTAAAAATCCAACTTTAGGAGGCAGTTATCAAGTCAGAAACTTCTTTTTTCTCTTTCTTTCTTTTCCCCACAAGAATGCTCACAGCCCAGTAGCCTAGTCCCCAGTAGCCTGGTCTAGGGACTAAGGGTGGAGCATGGGGAATGGGGCATTCAGATTAAGAGGTTTTACAGAGGGCTGGGAGGAGACAGAAAGCTATTAAACGGTTTTCCTCCTTCCTCAAGAAAGGGGCAACCACCTCACAACTGGCAAGCATTTTGAGGTCACCAAAGACATGATGGTTCAGCACATCTTTTGATAAAGTCTAGAACATTCCCCAAGCACACACCAGACAAGTAGGCCTTTAAATTTCCTAACGAGAAACAGGCGCTGGCATTTCCTATCTTGCCTGCCATGGGCACACGCACACGCCTGACTCTAAGAGGTTTAACAAGAGTTATAGCCCCCAACTTCCTTGACTTTAATTAAACTTGGCTTCCACTTCTGAAAAATCCTAAAGTTTTTATTTTGTTCTGTAGTCTCACTAATGCTTTTAAATGAGAGATGCTGTGAAAAGGAAAAGCAAATTCTTTGCAGCTGCGTGTGAGCATTCTGCCAACTGAAGCACAGGAAGAAGCTCTCCCATGTTAAAAATTTCCAACTGGGAGATTTACAAAACAGCAGGGGAGGATGGATGGGGCAGAGGGAGACGTGTGCATGTGAAAGAGCTGCAAAAAGCTCCCTTTTTTGTGATCAAGTCCCAGGGGCCTTAGGAGGCTTGTCATGCTTCAGCGATTGCCACCCCCTCCCATTTTACACCCTTTCTAAAGCCACCGTCCTTTCCATACAGGCTTTCGGATATAAGTACACATTCTGCAGAACCACTTCTTAGCTGTTCCTTTATTTTACCCCCATCTCCCCAAGCTGCCCCAACACTCCTTGTGCCACAACTGGATAATGGAAAGAAGCTTAACAGGGAGGTAGCAACCATCTCCCTCTGATAAATGAAGTCCTGGCTTAAGCTGCACTCATCAGGAGGAAATGACATGCATTTTGGCAAATGAACTTTTTTATTTTCTATTAGCAGCAGCAAGATATTCACTGTTGACAACAGCAGAAGTTCACAAAGACGAGCTTTTAGGTTGTGTTTTTAAAGCTCTTCGGAAAATCTAGCTCTACCCTTACAAAAAGCCAATTTGGTCAAAAATGCTGTCAGAAGGGTTTGGAGGTTTGGTTTTAAATTTCCATATTAAGTGATGGGGTTTGGTATTTTCAGAGAACGAGAGTCACCACACTTCATCACAAATTTCTAGGAAGCAGGCATGCACATTCGGTAAGGTGTCCCACTGTTGTGCATCACCTATCCCTTGTTCTGCGGTGGGGAGTTGTTCGTACTATTAACGGATCCCCTCTGCGGTTAAGCCTTAGAAGTTCTAACCCCACAGCATCCTTGCGGTCTGCTGATGTACATTTCATGGAACCAGCTTTCTTCTTACTAAATCCACTGCTGAATGCAGTTTCTTCTCAGGACCCCAAGCAACACAAACACATCCTCAGGAATGTAGGTAAAATACAAACGCTCTGGGGACCAGCATGCACACCGCCCAAAACCCTCCTACACAAGTGCACAGGAACCAAGCGCTGGCTGGCAGGCAGGAAGCACTCCATAAGGTCCTCGGGAATGCAACCATCGAGTTCGTGCATCACACCAGACTTCTGAAGACACGACAGCCAAAAAATGTCCTTCATAAGGAGTTAACGCCATGGCTTGAAACCATCAACCAGAAAATTCACTAGAACCAGCTTACTCCATTCCCAGAGCACTCAGAGTCTGTCTACATGTCACTATAATTTGAAACCTGATTCTAAGAACATCTCTGTACCTAGGCCATTTCACAACGGACGCCCTTGGAGAAGGTATCGGTTCCCTCCTGGGCACCCACTGCTGTTTATAACCAGCTGCTTAGGATTCAGGATCCTTTCCTGGTGGTTACCGACATGCCTTTTGCTGCCCCTCAAGCAGATCTCTGAGCTATCTCTATGTAGATAAAAGGAAAGGCCTCACTCTGTCTTATGTCAGATATTGATAAGCCGCTTTAAGATTTTCTTTTTCGCCGGGGGCGGTGGCTCAAGCCTGTAATCCCAGCACTTTGGGAGGCCGAGGCGGGTGGATCACGAGGTCAGGAGAGCAAGACCATCCTGGCTAACATGGTGAAACCCCGTCTCTACTAAAAATACAAAAAACTAGCCGGGCGTGGTGGCAGGCGCCTAAAGTCCCAGTTACTAGGAGGCTGAGGCAGGAGAATGGCGTAAACGCGGAAGGCGGAGCTTGCAGTGAGCTTGCAGATCGCGCCATTGCACTCCAGCCTGGGCGACACAGCGAGACTCCGTCTCAAAAAAAAAAAAAGATTTTCTTTTTCATGGGAGTGGGAGAATAGGTTAGGAGAGTATGAGAATAACACTCCATGGCCGGGCGCGGTGGCTCAAGCCTGTAATCCCAGCACTTTGGGAGGCCGAGACGGGCGGATCACGAGGTCATGAGATCGAGACCATCCTGGCTAACTCGGTGAAACCCGGTCTCTACTAAAAATACAAAAAACTAGCTGGGCAATGTGGCGGGCGCCTGCAGTCCCAGCTACTCCGGAAGCTGAGGCAGGAGAATGGCGTGAACCTGGGAGGCGGAGCTTGCAGTGAGCTGAGATCGGGCCACTGCACTCCAGCCCGGGCGACAGAGCAAGACTCCGTCTCAAAAAAAAAAAAAAAAAAAAAGAATAACACTCCAGGAAGCCCAGGGTCTCTTTGGACACTGTGTTCAGAGTTTCAGTGTTGAATTCACCATCTCTCCCCACAGCCAAAGAGGACAACTTAACTAACAGCTTGCCATCCAATAAGTTGTAATATATCAGCATTAACCCAAACCTTCAATCACAGCAGCTAGAAGTAAGCAACACTAATAAACAAGTGGAAGACAATGCCTACAATGAAGGGGGCCCAGTTGTGCCTATTAGAGCACCTAATCTCCACTCCGGAATGCATACGCACCCCACCTTACAATGGAGAATGCTGAGAATTGAAACCACGGCCTGGTGATCCTCCTGGACACGCTGCTAGTAAGTGGCTGCGGCACAACCAGTGGTCAGCTGGCGCCCTGACTGTTATTACAACAGTGCATTTTCTAGGAGGCCACTGGGGAGGTCTCCTGGGGTCATGAGATGACTCTGACATGAAATAACAAAACACACACAATCAGATATGCTTCCACAAAGCTGTTTCTCACCCTGCCCCCAAAAAATGTTTAAACATTGAGAGTGTAGAACTTTCAAGCTACCAAAAGAAAATGTTTTACCCTAAATTGACTCAAGAAAGCAGAAGAAACTTTGATGAAAGATTCCTAAAACTCAAAATATACTACAAACACCCTGGCCAGGAGAAACAGGTTAGGCAACGGAAGTGCAACCAAGCGCTGTTAGGCTGAGAACAATGACCATGAAACTGCTGTTTCCTTATGAGGCCCTGCAAATTAGCCCTCCCCCCAGCGGGAGAGGATCTGGAGCTCAGGGTTTGCTATTTTCCTTTTCATTACTACTATTCCAGGGTGCGGGTAAGAAAAAGAGACGGAATTTGGGAAGATGTTAAGAAGTAAAAATCTAAACTATTATCTATGTTGTTTGCTCTCTGTTGGAAGATCACTGTAACTAAGAGTTAACATATACTTGGCAGAGACCATGCCAAAAAGCTCTTTAAAAGAGGGTCCATACAAGTATCCCCAAACTCTGCTTAATCAGTACCATCACCACAGGAGATTCATCTGACACACTTGTCCTCCTGGGCTCCAGAGGCTTCCTAAGGCAAAACAGGAAGACATAAATGACTCCAGGAGAGCGTATGTGACAGTTCTTTGAGAGAAAGCTGATCAGTATTGACCTTTAATTTGGAGACACTAAGCCTCGTGCCATCTCTTTTATGAATATGAGAGAGCACTCTGGGACCTTTTCCAGCTGGGAGGAAGGAAGCACAATTATTCACTCCCGTTGGCTAGGAGACCTGACGAGCTCCACTTTCAAAATGGTAACAGACCAGCCACCACCCATGCCCTCCAGTTTCCATGAGGCAGAGACCCCAGAGCAGAGAAGGGGTCTGAAAGTAAATGAGGTTAAAATGAAGGAGGGGCTGGGACAATCCCACACACTATCCTGTGAATGACCATGATGCTGGTCCCAGATTCCTGCCTGTCCAGTCCAAAAGCAAGTGAACATGCTGCCCGGGCTCATGGGGTCAGTGCGGAAGACAGTCACCTTACACTGTTAAGACAGCATTCACGGAGAGCCCTGCAGAATACTCCTTAATTGCCTGGAAAGTGACCTGTCCAATGGGGCTTTCCTGGCTACCAGCCAAGAAGTAGCCTTAACTTCTGTACCCACAGGGAGAGATGAGGGCAAGTCCCAAAGCAGTATCACTTCACAAAATAAATCTCACAGAGCGAAATCTGGAATGTCACTGCACAGATATCTGCAGTCCCAGCTGAGAGTCCTATACCTATTTGGGGCTGGAACGATGATTAAGGCTTTACATTTCAATTACACTTATGGAACTCTAAATGACTGTGTGTTTGGGTTGTTCTTGGTTTTTTTTTTTTTTTTTTAATGCAAACCTAAGTTTGCGATGCAGAACTAGAGACAAGAATTCAGCAAGCACCCCCACTTCCTCCAAAGACTGGTCAAGCCCCACAGCACAGCCCGGAGCAGTAGCTGTTAAAAGACAAGGGCCGGGCTGGATCCGGCCAACATTACAAGGACAACCAACTGGTCTCATTCCTTAGTCTTGTGCTTTTAAAGGGCAGACGATGTGCCAACTATTTTAAAGCTCCAACACACTAATTCTGTAAACAATAATAGCTACAGCCTGCACACTGCGCACTGGAATGGATTCCTCAACTTGGCCTCATCACTTATGCAGCTGATGAAACAAACACTGACAGCTTTTTTGCATTTGTAAAGGCCCCACAGCAGCTGTGGTGATCCCACCATAGAGCAATGAATTAAGCCTGAAACCCAGCTGGGTCTGAACAGAAGCCTTTTTTGCACAATACAGCAAGACTATCATTGTTAACCTAGGCATTATTGGGAAATATTCTGCATTACATTATAGGGCAGTTCTAACTCAATTCTTAAAATTAGCTCTAATAAGCAATTTTAGTAGGAGGGATGTGGCATTAGCTTTTGAAAGGCACAAGTATGTGTACAGGTTATAGGTACACCACACAAAAGCAGCCCCTCAGAACACAGATTTCCAGTTAATGCAAAGTTTAAAATATTAACTCCTTCTCAGATATTCTCTCTCTCTCTCTCTCTCTCACACACACACACACACACACACACGCACGCACTCACACCTACCTTCTAAACTGAGGTGGGTGTCTAAACTAGTAAATTCTTGGCTACTTGGCCAGTGCAGAGAAAAATATTGAATATAGCTGTCAGGGCTCCTGTTAGTAAGCCCAAACTAATGACCTGAGCACAGGAGTCAATTTGGAACAGAAAGCCATACCAGAAAAACTGGAGTGTAAGAAGCATGATTAATACCATTAGTAAGCCGGGAGCGGTGGCTCAAGCCTGTAATCCCAGCACTTTGGGAGGCCGAGACGGGCGGATCACAAGGTCAGGAGATCGAGAACATCCTGGCTAACATGGTGAAACCCCGTCTCTACTAAAAAATACAAAAAACTAGCCGGGCGAGGTGGCGGGCGCCTGTAGTCCCAGCTACTCGGGAGGCTGAGGCAGGAGAATGGCGTAAACCCGGGAGGCGGAGCTTGCAGTGAGCCAGGATCCAGCCACTGCACTCCAGCCCGGGCGACAGAGCAAGACTCTGTCTCAAAAAAAAAAAAAAATACCATTAGTAAAGAATTTTTTGACAATGACCTTGAGCACTATGAAATAAATAAGATTCCAAATACTGATTAATACTATTAGTAAAGAATTTTTTGACAATGAACCTGAGCACTATGTAATAAACAAGATTCCAAATACTGACGGACATGCTGGTGTTCTCAGGCTTCTTATCACCAGGAAGTTCTAGGAAGGCAAAGACACTCACACCAAGACACGTGCTCCTACAGAATCGGAACATGCACCCTCTGCCTCACAAAATGCTTCTCAACACCACTAGGCCACGTGACATTTGCAGTCCCCACCATCCACTTGTCTTCTGTTGCCTTACAGTTTTTCTAACAATTAAAAATTGCCTTAAATTACCAAGGTGTGGTGAAGCACAGCTCTAGTCCCAGCTACTTGGGAGGCTGAGGTGGGAGAATCGCTTGAGTCCAGGGAGGCTGAGGCTGCAGTGAGCTGTGTTCACGTCATGGCACTCCAGTCTGAGTAACAGAGCAAGACCCTGTATCTAAAAAATAAAAATTGCCGGCCGGGCACGGTGGTTCACACCTGTAATCCCAGCATTTTGGGAGACTGAGGCAGGTGAATCACCCGAGGTCAGGAATTCGAGATCAGCCTGGCCAACATGGTGAAACCCCATCTCTATTAAAAATACAAAAATTAGTGGTAGTGGGGGCCTGTAATCCTAGCTACTCTGGAGGCTGAGGCAGGAGAATGGCTTGAACCCGGAAGGCAGAGGTTGTAGTGAGGGGAGATGGCGCCACTGCACTCCAGCCTGGGCGACAGAGCGACTCCATTAAAAAAAAAAAAAAAACATTGCCTGACTCTAGTAAGGCCCAATCTCAACAATTTCACACCAACTTGGGGAAAATAAATCTAGTAAATTCAGAGAAATCAAGAGAATACAGTAACATCCCTCCTCCTTAAAAGAACTCCTATTTCTTAATGGAGTTCACTATGAAGGGTAGTTTTTCAAAGAAAAATAAAAACCATTTTTGGTTCAGCAGGCTTGGAAGGACCAAGAAAATCAGGGAGAATTTCTAGGTCATTCTACTCCCCACAGTCCTCTGCCAAAGAATGTTGAAAATCAAAACCTAAGGTAGGGCAGGAAATTCGAAGTCCCACCATCAAGCCACTGGAGCACATGATTCCAGCACAAGCACGTGTGAACAATGTTTATGATTTGCAAAAGGGAAGAGGAAATGAGACCACTCTTGACCACCCACAGTGTCATGGAGAGTGACAGGCAGTAAGGAAAATGAGGACCCTCACCCCACACACACACACACACACATATATATATATATACCAAAGGGCAAGCTGAGCCCCAGAAGGGGAGGGCACAGCACAGGACTCTGCTGAACAGAGCACACCAGGCCCAGAGGCATGAACTGAAACAGTTTAATGACAGAAAATAAATTTAGCAGTAATATGTATGTGCATGCTTTTCTAACAAGGTATTCCAAGAGAAATGCAAACAAATCCACACAAAAACCTGCACACGAATGTTCAATGCAGCATTGTTCAAAACAGCCAAACGGGCTGGGCGCAGTGGTCACATCTGTAAATCCCAGCACTTTGGGAGGCCGAGGCGGATAGATCACGAGGTCAGGAATTCAAGACTGCCTGGCCAACATGGTGAAACCCCATCTCTATTAAAAATGCAAAAATTAGACAGGCATGGTGGTGCACACCTGTAATCCCAGCTGCTCGGAAGGCTGAGGCAAGAAAACTGCTTGAATAGGGACCCAGAAGGTGGAGGTTGCAGTGAGCCAAGACTGCGCCACTGCACTCCAGCCTGGGCTACAGAGCGAGACTCTGTGTCAAAAAAAGAAAAAAAAAATAGCCAAAAGGTAGAAACAACTCAAATGTCCAGCAGTTGATGACTGGATGGATACACAAAGCATGGTACATCCACACAATGGAATGTTATTCAGCCACAAAAAGGAATGAATACTGACACACACTTCAGCATGAATTTTAGAAACACAATTTTAAAAGCCACAAAGCACAAAAGTCCACATATTATATGATTACATTTACATGGAATATCCAGAATAAGCAAATCCACAAAGACAGAAAATGATTCATAGGTGTGAGAGGCTGGAAGAACTGAGGTGAAAATCACTTGAGGCCAGGAGTTTAGGACCCACCGAGGAAACACAGCAAGATCCCACCTCTATAAAAATTTAAAAATAAGAAAATTTACAGGAAAAAAAAAAAGGCATGAGATTCTTCATTTATACATACCTTTTCCATGTCAGTGCCTACTCAGACAAGTTGCTTAATTTTAAAACCATCCCTGGGCCAGGCGCAGTGGCTCACGCCTGTAATCTCAGCACTGTAATCCAAGGCGGGCGGATCACGAGGTCGGGAGTTCGAGACCAGCCTGACCAGCATGGTGAAACCCCGTCTCTACTAAAAACACAAAAAATTAGCCAGGTATGGTGGCGCACACCTGTAGTCCCAACTACTTGGAAGGCTGAGGCAGGAGAACTGCTTGAATAGGGCAGGTGGAGGCTGCAGAGAGCCAAGACTGAGCCACTGCTCTGTGCCTGGGCAACAGAGCGAGACTCCACCTCAAAAAAAAAAAAAAAAAAAATCCCCGAATTTGTATATAAGGTATACAAAATAGGGTAGGACGTAGTAGGAAATCCGAAAGTAAATTCAGTATTCCTTATCAACTTTAGAAATCTTTTAACAGGCCAGGCACGGTGGCTCACGCCTGTAATCCCAGCACTTTGGGAGGCCAAGGCGGGCGGATCACAAGGTCAGGAGATCGAGACCACAGTGAAACCCCGTCTCTACTAAAAATACAAAAAATTAGCCAGGCACAGTGGCGGGTACCTGTAGTTCCAGCTACTCAGAAGGCTGCAGCAGGAGAATGGCATGAACCCGGGAGGCGGGGATTGCAGTGAGCCCAGATTGCACCACTGCACTCCAGCCTGGGCCACAGAGTGAGACTCTGTCTCAAAAAAAAAAAAAAAAAAAAAGAAATCTTTTAACACTCAGCAAGGAGGATTACTTGCTGTTGATGGCAGAAACCACATTCCTTAGAAGAGAAAGCACCAGGCCAGGCGCGGTAGCTCACACCTGTAATCCCAGCACTTTGGGAAGTCAAGGCGGGCGGATCATGAGGTCAACTGATCGAGACCATCCTGGCCAACCAACATGGTGAAACCCTGTCTCTACAAAAAATACAAAAACTAGCTGGGCATTGTGGCGCATGCCTGTAGTCCCAGCTGCTCGGGAGGCTTAGGCAGGAGAACCGTTTGAACCCAAGTGGCGGAGGTTGCAGTGAGCCAATATCGCACCACTGCACTCCAGCCCGGAGAGCGAGACTCTGTCTCAAAAAAAAAGAGGAGAGAAAACACCATCCAAGGCCTTCATGGACCGTATATAATGCCTGTCCTGAAAAACAAGCTGTTAATGCCTGAGCAAAGTGACATAGTCCTTTCTTTATTGGGATGACCTCCATGTACAAAGGGAGTAGTAATAGGACTCCTCTTACCATTAAGGTCTTCATTTGTATTAAAGAACTGTAAGCAAACAATGTTTGGCTGTAAAAGCTTTGCAAGTCAAAGATAATGGCCTTCCTTGGTAAACTGACTGTTCTTTATAATCATCATTATTTATACTCCCAAGAGGCTTTTGCCTAATGCTCCAATAAATTCTGGAAAGAAATAACATGACAATTTCAGCAAGTCTCATGGAAGAAGGCAAGAAAAAAAAGGCTACTTGAGTAGAAACTGTGTTTCATCCTGGGGTATGTCAGTGTTGGGACAGCGATCACATCCCTTAATTAGAGCAAGGAGTACATTTAGAAGAAAGAAGAAAAAGCCACCACTTTTTAGCTTCAGATATTTCCAAGTGAAATCTATCCTCCCCACCTCCCAATGCTTTCCAGCTTACCAGGGCCAAAAGAAAACCTATTTTAATAGCATCATTAGAGTTTTGATTTATCACAAGTACAGATGAGTATGCAGTATTGCACTCCTTATCTCATCCAGACAAGAACTGCACTGAACATGAAGCTTTGCAAGTTCTTGTTTGTACCAAGAGTTTCTGCAGAACTAATTGATGGTGTTTATATTGAGCTGGTGTTTATATTTGAAACAAGTATTTCCCGACCTCTTCAACTATGAGACTTGGCCCATTGCTTAGATATGCCCAGAGCCCAGACTCTGGGACAGTTAGGCAAGCCAAATATGTTCTTTATTTAAAGGAGATTTCCTTTCCTTCTGTCAGCCACCTTTTAGATTCCAGCTAAGTTTAAACCACAATGGATTGGAATCCTAAGAGTAGTTTTGAGGATTACAATACAGAATGAGTATTTGAAAACATTTTTAAAGACACAGAACATCGAATTATGCAGTAACACCCAGCAATCGCTCCCCTCAAAGTAAGTCAAGTTCAGAAGTTCACTATTAAATCCAGACCCTCCCAGGCCCCCTGCACTGTGGAAAAAAGTGATAAACTGCATTGGTATTTAAATAGAAATCTGATCTCGGCCACTTGAAGATGTAATCAGCACTGGGGATTACTTTCATGCATCTTTAAAATTCTTTCAGATTAAAAGTTCTGTCAGAGTGTCAATACCAATACTATTTAGCAAAACTTGCCTTTAATTAAAGTTTTAGGTCAAGACTTCAAACCAAAAGCAAAAAACACTGCCAGGCCCAAACACTGCTGCATTGAAATGAATGAACTACTTACTCTGCTGTCCATATTTTAACCTGACTGTCCCTTGTTTGCATTTCGAAAGTGAACTTGAGTCATATCTAAGTAAAAATTATTTGCTCCTGGAATGACACTTCTTCGTGGCTTTAAATCCTTTTTTAGAGTGAGGGGCATAAATACATAAATATATACAATTAACCCCCCTCAAAAAATGTAACCAGCTAGGAGTCCCAGTGAGAAGGCTGAAGCACTAGTGGTTAAAACCAAATGTTAAATAAAAGTCCACTAAAATAACCTCATCCCCCTGACATACCCATCTAACCCCTGTCCCAAGTGCAGATGAGCGAGCCCTAGCAAACATTTTATGATCTTCAAAAGATTAGGAAGGCAAGTCCACCATTCCTTTGGCATCTCTCAAAGTCAGTGGCATTTGCCACTCCAAATCATCAGTTTGAGAAGGAGACGTGGCATTGTGCATAGGGCCCAGCCTGGTGGTGTCACAGCTCTGAGAAGGCAAGACCACGCAACTAAGCCTTTCAAGGCAGATGAAAACCATGTGCTACCAATTTGACTGGGGCTCCAGACCATGACTCCTTATTAAATGCCTTCTATTCACATCAGCTCTTTCATTCTCCAACATCAAGACATTATTACAAGCTGAAAATAGAACAAACAGAGCTTTAGTGCTCTGGGCAGTGTAAGGACGGAAAAGGAGGCAATTTAGGAAAAACCAAGTGTTAGGTTCCACCTCATCTCTAAGGGTACATCTTGCCTGGAGAATAAAAGGCAGGCAAAGTAGTTCATTCAAAAGTATGCAGAAAAGTAAGGCTGCTTCTTAGTCACCCTGTAAACACTACCCTCATCCTCACAAACCAGGGAAGCAGAGGGAAGATAAAAATCCCATCAATCCAAAAATACGTCTGGGTATGAAGAGACTCACACTGCATTTTTCCATAAGTTAGGAAGAAAAACTAAGCCTTGGTGAGAAGGAAAGGTGTTAAGCACCCTTATTATTTGAATTTCTATCCTCTTCACTGGGATATACCATAATCAGCATAGATGACCCAGAAACAGTTTCCTCTTCAATCTTGCACTTGGAGAATTACAGCCACAACAACCTATAGGACTTATAATAACATGGTCTAAACAGTCACAGTTGGTATTTTATTTTATTTTGTTTTGTTTTGTTTTGAGATAGGATCTTACTCTATTGCCCAGGCTGGAGTGCAGTGGCACAATCTCGGCTCACTGCAACCTCTGCCTCCCTGGTTCAAGCAATTCTCCTGCCTCAGCCTCCCAAGTAGCTGGGATTACAGGCACTCGCCACCATGCCTGGCTACTTTTGTATTTTTAGTAGAGACAAGTTTTCACCATGTTAATCAGGCTGGCCTCAAACTCCTGACCTTGTGATCTACTGCCTCAGCCTCCCGAAGTGCTAGGATTACAGGTGTGAGCCACCACGCCCGGTTATAGTCACAGTTCATAAAGCACTTCACACTTAACATCTGATTCAGTCTTCCACAAAATGACCTTGAGAAGCCAATAATGAAGGCACAATTCTCCCCCTTTCAAAGATGAAGAAACTGAGACCTGGAGAGGTGATTTACCCAAGATGACAGAGCAGAGATCCTCAACTTCAGTTTGACTCCAAAGCCAGTGCTCTCCTCCCACTGTTTCACATCCCTGCTGCCAACTAAACTGTAAATGCCCCTCAGACAAGGGCAATGTCATATTCTCAAACTCCCAACACGGTGTCAGAACATGGTAAGCAACCAAAAAATGCCAGCTGTATTTAATTGAACAGTCTTCCAAGCCATAGCCCAAAGGGATCTTTGTAAACGTACAAAGCCCACCTCACAAACAAGGCTGAGATCACATATGAAAACAATGCGATTGTGGGCCATCTTCATTGCTTAAGTATCTCTACGTTCTCACAACAAAAAGCATTTCATACATATAACGAACATCATCGTACAATTACCCAAGGCTCTCCCTTTCCCTTCCCTACCAGAGCTGTTCTGACTAATAATACATTGTGTTCTTAGAGCAATTTTGTTTTACAAAGTGCTTTCACATATCTTATCTCATTTAGTTCTAAATGCCCTGAGAGAGGACACGGGAAGAAAATAGAAACTTAAATAAAACTCAACTGACATCTTTACTACTTGTTACAAATGCTTGTATTGGTTTTTAAAAGCCAACAAACAAACAAACCCGCTGGCCTAACGTGTACTACCTGTGGGACCGTAAATTAGTATAGCCTCTCTCCAAGAAAGCAATGTACTAGGAAAGATCAAAACGTAAACACGGACACTTCTCAGTAATTTCAGTGAAGAATTTAGAGATGAGTGCAAACAGACACATGCAAAGCAGGCTGCATGCATCATTTTGTGTAACAGTCCCAAACCCATCCCGAAGAGATGAGTCAAGAAAATGGTGGTATCTATCAACCAACTGCCTTGAAGCCATTAAAAATCATTGTCTTTGATTACCATAACAAGTTATAAATGCAAACAGCAGGTAACAAAAATACAGCACTTAGAGAGTATGGCCCATATAGATAAAACCATCTACAAGTGAAGGAATGTCCAGTATGTGATTTCAATGATTTCTATCTTTTGAGTGCTTGCCTGATTTGAATCACTTCTTATTAAGCAAAAAAGGCCATCTGCACAACAGTAAAATGCTATTGGCTTAATTAGGTATGGGGATTACACGTGGATTTTATTTTTCCACGAAAATGAATCAATTACTGCAGTTACCACGGATAGCTGAAAATCCCCCTGAAAGGAAGAAGTATTTCCAAAGGCAGAAACAGAGAGGGCCTTCTACTGTATCAGGGCCTGGATTTCATGCCCCAGCTGTGTCTGATAAAATATGCGACCACAAGCAGGTCACTTAACAACAGTACTAGAAACCTCAGGAATTCTCAACTATAAAATTATAGCATCCAAAATTGTGATCGGTTAAGTCTATCTTTTTGCACTAGATCCATACCAATTCCCTCCCACTACTAAGTAGTATTCGAAATACTCCACCCGAAAACTTGAACTCAAATATTCCTAGAATGTATACTATGTATTAGACATTAACAGGGACTGACAATGACATAAATTCAGCTCCTACTCTTGTGGGGTTAATAGGGTGAGAGACATGTAAGCAAATAACTCCAGCACCTAAAAATAAAGTGTGAGGAGACCAGCCAACCGGGAGAAAGAGCCTGGCTCTGCCAGACCGGGTAAACAGGGTGGCAGGCTTCAGACATACAGTGGGTTCCTCAGGCAATCCATTCACCAAGCAAATAGAGGAACAAAATGCTGGGCTCAGCTGAAGCCCAGGATGCGTGAAGTGGATGGGTGGCAGGATAAGCTCAGAGTACATCAAGAAGGGCTTTTTATGCCATGCTGGGAACAAAGTTGGTTCAGATTCGATCCTGAGGAACAGACAGCCACTAAAGGATGGCGATCAGATCATAATCAGATTTTTAATTTCAAGGACTATGTTTTCCTTAAACATCTTTGTGCACAGATTCGGAGCCACTCCAATATTAATTCTCAATCTATCCCTCTTTCCAATACACCACCCAGGTGTATTTAGGAGTCAAGTGGTGGCTAATATAGGACAGAGGTGGAAGGTGATTATATCGCCTTCTAATCCATAAAAAAGCCTTGCTCTGTATCCCAAAGTGCATCTGTTACTTGCTATCCGCTTGCTTTATTTTTTTTTTTATTTTTATTTTTTCTGAGACGGAGTCTCACTCTGTTGCCCAGGCTGGAGTGCAGTGGCCGGATCTCAGCTCACTGCAAGCTCCGCCTCCCGGGTTCACGTCATTCTGCTGCCTCAGCCTCCTGAGTAGCTGGGACTACAGGCGCCCGCCACCTCAGCCTCCTGAGTAGCTGGGACTACAGGCGCCCGCCACCTCGCCCGGCTAGTTTTTTGTATTTTTTAGTAGAGACGGGGTTTCACTGTGTTAGCCAGGATGGTCTCGATCTCCTGACCTCGTGATCCGCCCGTCTCGGCCTCCCAAAGTGCTGGGATTACAGGCTTGAGCCACCGCGCCCGGCCCGCTTGCTTTATTAAGAATCAAAGTACAGAATTCATTTGATTCATTTATATCTGAGTCAGCTAGGAAGGCTGCTGGCAGGCCTGATGTCTCCAGGTTGGTGATTTCCAACTGGGTAATAATACCTTGAGCATTTGTGCAGCAGTATGCAGTTTACAAAGTGCTTGCACATCAAAAATTCCCCTACCTCTCCCAGGAACAAGCCTGTGAAGTGCATGAAATAAGTTGTCCAGATGAGGAAATAGCTCAGCGAGGTTGTATAGCTTGCCTGGAGTCACACAGCCAGTTTAACACAGGGCCAAATTTGAACTAGGCTCACATTCCCAACTTTGTCCATTACTGCAGAGGTACCCCATATATTCACAAACCTGTCCAAATCTGAGGGATTTCATTACTGAGTTCCATTTAGTAGCAGTAATAAGGCATATAGACAAAGCACACAAGTCTGCAGCTTAACAGAATAAGCATTCATTCAGCCCCCTTCTGCAAACCTATAGAAGGACTAAATGCAAGAAACACATGCTCAGTCCTAATCCCTTCTCATTTCCTCCTGGCACCTGTTTCTGCCCCCACAGGCACCAAACACTCTAACAGCTGGCCGAAACCGAGAGAGAACCAAGAGATAATACACTACCACTTCAGACCAAGCTCTCACCAAAATGGTAGTTAGGAAAGAATGGAGACAAAACCACCCAGATTTTAAGAGATCAATAAACTGGGCATCAAAAGATCTCCCACATTCTCCTGTCCCAGTAAACCAGGTCTCCAGGTAGACAAGAGTCACACAACCCATCCTTTTCACTCCTTCTCCTCATTCCCCACCAAAAAAAGGTTACTGTTAAGAATTCCTAATTGGGGGCCGGGCGCGGTGGCTCAAGCCTGTAATCCCAGCACTTTAGGAGGCCGAGACGGGCGGATCACGGGCGGATCACGAGGTCAGGAGATCGAGATCATCCTGGCTAACACGGTGAAACCCCGTCTCTACTAAAAAATACAAAAAACTAGCCGGGCGAGGTGGCCGGCGCCTGTAGTCCCAGCTACTCGGGAGGCTGAGGCAGGAGAATGGCGTAAACCCGGGAGGCGGAGCTTGCAGTGAGCTGACATCCGGCCACTGCACTCCAGCCTGGGCGGCCACTGCACTCCAGCCTGGGCGACAGAGCAAGACTCCCTCTCAAAAAAAAGAGGGCTTACGCCTATAATCACACCACTTTGGGAGGCTGAGACGGGCGGATCACAAGGTCAAGAGATACAGACCATCCTGGCCAATGGGTGAAACCCTGTCTCTACTAAACCCCCGTCTCTACTAAAAATACAAAAATTAGCAGGGCATGGTGGTGTGCGCCTGTAGTCCCAGCTACTACATCCCAGAGGATCATCGCAGAGGATGCGGCAGGAAAATCGCTTGAACCCGGGAGGCAGAGGTTGCAGTGAGCTGAGATAGCGCCACTGTACTCCAGCCAGGCGACAGGGCGAGACTCCGTCTCAAAAAAAGAATTAAAGAATTCCTAGTTGACAAATGTGTATGAGGGAAGACCCTTACTGTGAGTATGGAGCGGCAAAACTGTGGCTATGCAATTTTTTTTTTTTTTTTTGGAGACAGAGTCTCACTCAGCTCACTGTAACCTCCACCCTCCCGGGTTCAAGTGATTCTCCTACCTCAGGCTTCCAAGTAGCTGGGATTACAAGTGCCCCCCATCACGCCTGGCTAATTTTTTTTTGCATTTTTAGTAGAGATGGAGTTTCACCACGTTGGCCGGGCTGGTCTCGAACTCCTGACCTGAAGTGGTCCAACCGCCTCGGCCTTCCAAAGTGCTGGGATTACAGGCGTGAGCCACCGTGCCCTGCCCTGTGGCTATGTATTTTGTTAACCTTCTAGGAGCACAGTAAATAAACATTGCTGTTGATAATATTTCAGTGTTCACTGGCCTTCCTCTTCATGGGTGGTGGAGCTTGACAGACTTACAAAATTAGAACTTAAAATCCAATTGAGACCTTTTAGGCAGCACCAGCTCTCAAGAATAACTCTCAGAAACTTCTACCAGTAAGGTTCCTCTTTCTCTAACACCCACATCTGTCCTATGATTATGTAAGTCATCACGTATAATGTTGCCATTACTCACACCGCCTCATTAACACATCTGGACAGCCTTTATTTAATGGATGGCCCAGCCCCTGGTGAGGACTGAGGGCAAATGATTTCCCCAGTGTTCCATGGTCCCCTAAGCCTCAAAGTCAGGGTTAAGAAAGTACAAGTCAAGTACAAGAAAAAGTCAACAGCCCTGGGAAATCAAACCGGTTCTTGCAAGTCTGGAGAACTGCAGCCCACTGCAGGGCCTCAGATACGCGGGCGGGGGTACTTGTAAAACCAGAAGAGCACAACCCATCCAGTCCCAAGGGACAGGGATGTCAGTTCTTCCAATGATGACTCAAGGAGACAGCCAGCTGGGGATAAGGGGGTAGCTCCACCAACTGGTGCTTCAAAAAACAACAAATACAAACATGCAGGGGAGACTGACACTCCTGACAAACTGCCCTCACTTCCAACTTTCCCAAGCAAAAAGCCTCTCCAAAGGCTGCCAACAATCCCTTTTATGACCTTTTCTTCTCCCCTTTTTGGGGTTCCACTGATGGTTCATTTTACTTCTATGTCCTCTGAATTCAAAAGTGGGGAGCGAACCATCTGGCTGGTTTTTCACCTTACTTTTCTCATCTGTAAAATGGACTCAAAAACCCCTTTTCTCAAACTCACAATGTAGGCGCTTATTTCAGAATTGACTGAGTCCTCTCTTCACAATACCGTTAAGAGAAGTGGGTGCTGTGTCGTCATCTGGAGGTGTTTTCCATAATCCAAGCTTTTCTGGGACAGTTCTTCAAATGGAAAGAAGAGCCCCAGGAGAGGTGGGCAGCAGCCTTACAACAGTGCAATCTGTGGCAAGACAAACTGGTAAAAGTGTAAAAAAAAACCCAGAGACCCAGAGTGGTGGTCTGGCTGCCAATGGCTGCTCACGCAGGAATGACCTAGACTTTGCCCTCTGGGACAATCTGTGTGGGCTCTTTCCTACAGCCTAAGAGAGCAAGAAAGACAAAAGCCACCTGCAAGAAGTGACAGGAACAGAAGTCCTGGAAACAGCAGTCTTCCACCAAGAGCAAAATGACAGGTCAGCTCCACTTTTAATAATTTTATTCTGAATCAGAATTGAATTTTAAAAATCCGTATTTGGTCAGGCACGGTGGCTCACGCCTGTAATCCCAGCACTTTAGGAGGCTGAGGTGAGCAGATCATGAGGTCAGGAGTTCAAGACCAGCCTAGCCAACATAGTGAAACCCAGTCTTCACTAAAAATGCAAAAGTGAGCCGGGTGTGGTGGCATACACTGGTAGTCCCAGCTACTCGGGAGGCTGAGGCGGGAGAATCGCTTGAACCTGGGAGGTAGAAGTTGCAGTGACCCGAGACCACGCCACTGCACTCTAGCCTGGGTGACAGAGAGAGACTCCTCTGTCTCGGGGAATAAAAAAAATTCCTTATTAAAAAAACCTGAAGCTGGCAGAAGGTTATAAGATTGTCTGAAGTCCCAAGAAAGATTAAAACCTAGAAGGATAATGAGAATAAAATCTCGTTCACTCTTATTCTACAAAACTGTAGACAGATATCATGGAGTTCCCACCTCCCAGAATAAAAGATGCCTGCAAAAGTGAGGCAAATATGGAAAAGGTTTATAGAAAAAAGGAATCAGAAAAACAAAGACTGGGGGCCTGGAAAAGCAATTGTGGCTTGTCTTAGGGAGTCACAGGAATAAAGAGTACAGTTATCTGGAAGACAGAAAAAAAAACAAAAGATAATTGAGCACACAGAAAAACAGACTCAATTGGTTTCATTTTTACTAACAGGTAAGTTTTAAGGATTTGAAAGAGAACAGACCTTCGACAATATCTCATAAGTAAAACAATATATAATTAAAGTTGCCGGATTACAAGATACAAGCTTCTAAACTCCATGAATTAGGTGCAAAATTACGAATCTTTCTGTTCCCTGCCATTCAGTGAATGGCACAATTATTTTAACTCCGAAAGTAATACAATCACCACAGTAGGACTACTTTGAACTGATCCACACTTTACCTAAGTTGCTTGGCATGAAGCAGACAGGGAGTCCAGTTTAGCATTTGGGGATTAAGGTTAAACATAGTTGGAAGCACTCTTATGAGAGATGACAAGAACCAGAAGTTGGTTAGTTAATGGAAACAAGTTTGTTAGACAAGAAACAATTTTTTAAAAAAGATATTCCTTAACATTTTATATTAACCGACAAAGACAAATCTACTTTTAATTACCATTTTTTTTGAAATGAGGCCATGGGTCTTATTTCTGAGCTTAAGTCTCTGAGCGTTCTGTTGTTCCACATTATGCTGTTTTGCTTGTTGGGGAAGTCTGGGCGTAACTGAAGTTTGGTTCTTAAAAGGCAATCACTTGCTAAGCAATGCGTGTGGACAGCCCTTACAGATTTTCCCAAAAATCTTATAAATGTCTGGCCCACATTTTTTTTTTTTGAAACAGAGTCTCACTCTGTTGCCCAGGCTGGAATGCATTGGTGTGATCTCAGCTCACTACAACCTCTGCCTCCCAAGTACAAGCAGCTCACTGCAACCTCCGCCTCCTGGGTTCAAGTGATTCTCCTGCCTCAACCACCTGAGTAGCTGGGATTACAGGCATGTGCCACCACGCCCAGGTAATTTTTGTGCTTTTAGTAGAGATGGGGTTTCACCATGTTGGTCAGGCTGGTTTTAAACTCCTGACTTCATGATCCACCCACCTCAGTCTCCCAAAGTGCTAAGATTACAGGCATGAGCCACTGCGCCCGGCCCCAAATCTTTTTCACACTCGTTTCAAGGTTGACGTAATACTTAACTGTAATTACAATAATAAGCCCAACTGGAATAACCAGATTTGGGAACATACAATTGACACTTAGCAAGACTTCTGGGTGAAAGCCAAAGGGGACAGAAGTTCTTCCCAGAGCTGCCCAGGACCTTTGTCCTAGCGTATCAGTCAGGACGTTCTGCAGCCAACAGGACAAGTAGGATGGGGAGGGAAAAGGTGGTTAGGAGAGCTGCTACTACTGCAATCCAGGGGGAGATGTGGACCAGTAACATCAGGATGATGACAGCAAAGCAGCCAGAATTCAGACAATGTCAGGAGTGTGAGTCCTCACACCATCATGAGCAAGGGCAAACCACTAGCTTAAAAATGTTCAGTTGTGGCCGGGCGCGGTGGCTCAAGCCTGTAATCTCAGCACTTTGGGAGGCCGAGACGGGCGGATCACGAGGTCAGGAGATCGAGACCATCCTGGCTAACACGGTGAAACCCCGTCTCTACTAAAAATACAAAAAAAAAAAAAACTAGCCGGGCGAGGTGGCGGGCGCCTGTAGTCCCAGCTACTCCGGAGGCTGAGGCAGGAGAATGGCATAAACCCGGGAGGCAGAGCTTGCAGTGAGCTGAGATCCGGCCACTGCACTCCAGTCCGGGCGGCCACTGCACTCCAGTCCGGGCGACAGAGCGAGACTCCGCCTCAAAAAAAAAAAAAAAATGTTCAGTTGTCTGGGCGCAGTGGCTCACACCTGTCATCCCAGCACTTTGGGAGGCCAAGGCGGGCAGATCACCTGAGGTCATGAGTTCAAGACCAGCCAGGCCAATATGGTGAAATGAAACTCCGTCTCTACTAAAATACAAAAATTAGCCGGGTGTAATGGTGGGTGCCTGTAATCCCAGCTACTCGGGAGGCTGAGACAGGAGAATCGCTTGAACCCTGGAGACGGTGGTTGCAGTGAGCAACCACTGCACTCCAGCCTGGGCAGCTAAGCAAGACCCTGTCTCAAAAAAAAAAGCAAACAAACAACAAAAAAAATGCTCTCTAGCTCAGCCTTCACCAAGTGTTTTAACAAACTACGCTTAATATGACATTCCCGTGTCTTCAATGAAAAAAAGAGAAAAGAAAACAGTTCCATTTTGAAGGTAACAGACACCATTTATATACTCCAAAAGATTTTCTTGTTCTGAAGGAGGAAAGTTTAAATAACCTTTGGAGCAAGGTATATATTAACACTGGAGTTCTTTCCAAGGCACTTGGAAGTGCATCAATAGCCTTCAGCCCAGCAACAGGGACTGGTTTAACCCACTTACGAGGAAACAGGCATTAGCAAGTACCAAATAATTCTAGTTGTCTATTTGGGCCAGTGGCTACAGGAACATATGAGTTGGTTATTGTCCAGGTTATTATTTTACTGTAGGTTAATATCTAAGTTGGATTACTTGTCGACATAATCTTTCTTTCAAATTTTAGTGAAACTTTGGACTTGATTGTGTTTTCCTTCCGTATCCCTATACAGTGATAGGAGCCAAACTGCCACTGCCCTGCACTTAAGTAACACAGAGCAAGATTTTCCACTACTAGAAACAAGTAGCTGGAAAGCCATGTAAACATCCCAGGAAAGAAAACATACAGCAATAACATAATGTACAAATTCCCCCCTCACCCCACCAACTGTAACATAACGTGACTGAACAATTTGTGATGAATGAGTTTTAAAACAGGAAACCTCATAAATCCAACCACTATATTTTTTGTGTTCTTCCTACTTTTTTCTTCACAATTTTATGTAGTTGTAATTATAGTAAATTATTTTGAAGCTTATAACAAAAACGTTTTCCAATTTTTAAATCATACACTTTTAAATCAGAAAATTAGATACTTAAAACTTACAGCCTAGTGGTACAAATTCTGCTTGAGCCGTCCTAGAAAATCAAACTGGCAATTTGTTTTCATGCTAACTGCATGAATTACTATCTTCACATGGCAGAGATTTTCTATTTCAGATACCTGCTATAAAGCAAAGATCAAATAGCGGTGAAGCCCCAATATCCTATCTGTTATTCTCCCTAGGAATAACCAGGCAGTAGAATGATGGAAACAGCAGCAAATATCCATAGTGCAAAACATGCAACTGTTTTTATTGTCCAAGTGGATTGGGGCTTTCAAAGGAAAATGTTTTCAGTTATTTAAGGTATTGCAGTGGGAGCCGTGCCCAATACAATTAAGACAGGATTACGTTGCAATTTATGAGTTTCTCAAGGACATCATTTATTAGGAAACATAACAATCATTTCTCCCAAAGCCTACTATCGACAATCGCACCCCCAACTCTGCTTTGCTAAAGTAATAAACTAAATGGCAACTCAGCAGGCATTCCTGGCTTTTGAGACCAACTGTGGGAAACGTGCTGCCTTCCACCAGCTCAAGTAATAATGCCACCTTACATATATAGAGGCATATTGTTTTACATCTTTCATGCACATCATCTTTTCAGTGACTTAATTAAGTGGCAATGGCAGGTATTTTTCCATTTTACAAAAGAGGAAACAGAATGCCAGCCCCTGGTTTCCCTGCTCAGAAGAACTAAGCCCAGAGCACCTTGAGACTTAAAGGAGTCCTATGTCTTCTCAGCACATTTGTCAATGACAAGTCTTCCTTTGGTCCAGACCCCCAAAATTACACTCAGTAGGCACAGAGCCGGCACAGCAAAGGAAAGCCCCCCACCATAGTACAGCAAAGCTTCCAGAAAGAGCAACAGTTGCTGCTGTGCAGCATCATCATGAAAGCCATCCGGCCACATCCTGCTGAAGCACCCCTAACACGACTTAAAGTGACAAGGTGGCCAAATCCACAACAAAGCAGAGCTTTCCCTGAATACTTTCATTTCTTTACATAAGCACTAGAGAAGAGACACATGTACCACGCTAGTAATGCAACACCATCAGGAGACCTGGAACAGAGGAAGTGAAAACATTCCTGCAGAAAGGAGGCGCCTCCTCCCCGCTCCCCGCTTCCCAAGTGGCATCAGAACAGGGTCCAGTGGCACACCTTTGGGGACCAACAGCTCCCCGACGCTCACCTGGTGGGAAGCGCGACGCTCCGGAGCCGAAGGCAGAGGCCGAACGCATCTTCCTCCTCTTCCTCCTCCCACGCCGCAGCCCTGCTCTGCGGCAGCCCGCGCCTCCGCCCCGCTCCCTCCTCCCCCGCCGCCCCGCCGCGCCTGGAACCTCCCGCCCGACTTTTGACGTCACGGAGGAGGAGGGAAAGGTTCCACCCGAGCCCGTCCCTTTGTGACGTCACAATGACAACAGAGCGCGGCCGGAGCGTCGGGGAACCGAGCGCCGCGGGGGGTGGAGGGAGGGAAGAAGGGCTGGGGCGCCGGCGCGCGGCGGGGGAAGAACCGGGGGGCGGGGAGGGGGCGCGCTGACGTCTCGCCGGCTTAACCTGTTGCTCTCGAGACTGCTTCGGAGCCCGCAGGCAGGGCCGCGGGAAGCCGGCCGGGCCGCCGCGCCGCCGCCATGCTCGGCGGTGCGCGCGGTGGGGGGCGCCCGCTGCAGCTGTGCGCCGTGCACCCCCACCCCGGCACGCCCACGCCCACGCCCCCGCCCCGCGCGCTCTACCCTCCCCGCGCCCCACAGGCCGCGCCGCCCCCGCGCCCCACCCGCCTGCGAGCCGGCCCGGGTAGCCCGGTGCCCGCCTCGCGCGCCCGCCCAGAGCCCGGAGTCTGCCCCCTACAGGCCGCGCGCGCGCGCCCCCCCGCCCCGCCCCCGGCCCAGCCTGCCGCGACCCCCGCGCGCCGTCCCCTTCGCAGCCGGCTCGAGCACGTCGGGAACACCCGCTTTGCTCCCGAACCATTAACTCGTGCCGTGCCTCCCGCGGCTGCCGCCAGCCACGGGCTTGCAGCCGGACGTCCGGACTCGGAGACGCGATCCGCTGACTGCCCGCAATAAAAAAGAAAACCCACCCCACGCTGCTGTCCACCTCAACGAGGTCCGGAATGGGAGGCGGGGTGCGGTTCTCGTCCAAGTTCTACCCCATTTGCTTTGTGGCTGCATCCGAAACTGACGTGCCCCGGGAAGGCGTCTACGCTCCGAGGCAAGGTTGCCTCCGTGCAGTTTCTACAGCCTGAGTTTAAACTAGTCCTTTGCATTCTACCCAGCCCTCTGCAATGCGGATGTATTTTAATTCTTAAATTCTTTATGGAACAGCATTCTAAGTTGGGCTTGATTATTTAACCTTGCATTTCTTTCATAGTTGAAGTTGACGTGTCTAGATAAGGATCAGCTCTCTTGAAGAAGCATTCAGCTTTTCCATTAAATATATTTTTTACAAAATCAGTGCCCCGAAGGTCATCTCTCATTACACACACCACAATGATCAAAAAGGGAAAATATTAACACCAATTTGTCTACCCAACTTAAATAAAACTTTCCTCTTACGTTGCATTATCCCTAAGGTATGTTCATTTGGCCTTTTTTGAAAAAAATGAGTTATTTAATTTAAAGCATGCCGCTGATCACAGATCACTCGAGTGCATATTTGGTTAATCGCTCGGTCCCCCTTTCCTCCCTCCCCTCAAACTTAAAAAAAAAAAAAGCCTCCACACACAAAACAAAAACACTCCCCATGCCAATCAAAACGTAGCTGTACTATGCACAAAACAAATTTAACTATTCCAAGCCATTTAAATCTATGAATAATCACCCAATTTCAGAAGCCCAGTTAACAGGGAGAAAATATTTGTAGTTACTTATACATTCACGTACACACTTAAAAACATTAGCCATAGTGTGTCCTTTTCCCCTACAACTGGAAATCATGAATTTTTTAAACAAAACCAGCCTCATTATTAAAGTCAATCCCAACAAATGCATTCGCTGTAACATGATTCCCAACTGGTTTATGTTGTAAACCAGATAAGCCAAAACGACCACAGACGTTAAATTTGATGTGCCAATGCAAAGAGAAGATCGCCATAATCGGACCCTCCATCGCAACTTAAAGGGCTTCCAACACACATGAGTTACACGATTTTTCCAAATAACATTAATAATAATAACACAGGCTCATTTGCATGCAAAGTGCAATACGGGGCCAAATCCGCTTGAGAATGCAGTTTAGTTACATTACCGCAGCCGCCCCCCCACCTCAAGCTCCACCAAAATCCCTTGCCTTTCATCTAAAACTAGATTATGGTTGTGTCATTCGAGGTCAATTTATTCACTTGAGGTATCTCTACACCAATCTGTTTTTTCAACCAAACTAGGCAGACACCACTTCGCTTGAAAAGCCCTCTTTCAGAAAAGAAAGAAACAGCCTTATCGGACGCTGTGTTTAAAACCCTTCAGCTGCAGAATTATCTATAAACTTGACATTCACAGCCATTGCTTAAAACTGCAAGTCAAAGGATGTGTTGTTAGGAGCACTTACGTATTTCTTCTGAATGATATTCCTCTTCGGTCTTTCCTTGCTCATTCTGAGATCCAAATGCTGATTGCAAAAGGGGACAATTGCTTCATGAATTTAAAGCCGTCAGAAATTTGCAAAAAAATATCCTGGTGGTTTTTATTGTTGTTGGTGGTGGTTGATCTTGTAATCCGACTTTTCTTCCTCTTCCCCCAAAGCCAGATTCGCCTTGAAATAAATCCGAAATTGGGAAGGAAAAAAAAAGAGCCAAAGACGAACGAAGCAAACAAAAAAAAATTCACTTTAGTAAAACACTCATAATGGAAAATTTCCCCCGAAACACATACACACACACACAAAAAAAAAACCGACGCCCTTCACTCCCCCCCCTTTTTCCTCCAAAAACTACATCAGCGAAACGTGAAGGTCCTTAGTGTCTGATCCGTAGTTACATCTTGGAAAAGAAAAGGGAAAGATAAATAAAAAATGTTGGAAGTCACGTTTGTGCTGCAGCAGCAGTGCGAGCAGAAGAGTCAACTCCAGCGGCGGCGGCGGCGGCGGCGGCAGCACCACAGCGAGGGCTCGCCGAGTCTCTTTTTTCCAAGCACCCTAACCAATGAGAGAGAGGCTATCCAGCCCAACTTTAAATGGACTCTGCTTTTATACAAGTTAGGGCTCCTCGGGTAATTCCCCGCCGGACGCCAGCCGAAAACTCCCACCGCTCAGCCGCCAGGCGCCCGCTTAGCCCGGTGCCGACCGCCCCTGGCCCAGTCCAGGGCACCCCCGCAGTCTGGCCAACCAGACACCCGAGCGACCTCGACGAACCCCTCCCAAGTAAGCTCTCGGGCGTCGCTCCCACGCCGAGCCCAGGCGTGGAATTGAGAGAGGCTCCCTAGCTCAATGCATGGCACGCTCCGTCGCTCCACCTCACCCCCTTTCCCCTGCCTGCCGCTCACCCCACGACCGCCCCACGCCCGCCCCCGCCCCTGCCTTCGCGTCTACCTGCAGCCGGGCTGCTGGGTAGGAGTGCCCCAGGACGCCCAGCCCCGGGTAGAGCCGCCTATTCCCGGGGCACCTTAGAATGGTCCCCTTGATCTTCTGGAAGTTGTAGTCCCCCGACTACAAAATGGCTATGGCCACGGAAGCTGGGAACTACAATTCCCAGCCTGCCCCGCAAAGCCTGTCACTCAACTCCCCTCTCTCCTCCTCGCCCCCTCCCCCTCACCGGCCGTGCCAACAAACGCTTGGACGTGTCCCGCGTGCGACACTGCTAGAGGCTGGCTCGGGATTGGCCCGCGGAGCGTGTGGTCCGCGAGCGAGGAACTCCCCACGCCGGCCCCCCTCCGCCCCCTGGGCCCCGGCCCCCCTCCCATGGCGGCCGCCGGCCCCCTCCCCGCGCGCCCCGCCCCCACCCGCGGCGCGAACCGCCTGTGGAATCGAGGAATCGCGCGCGTGCGGCCCGGAGCCGCGGGGGAGGGACGCGAGGCTTCCCCGGGGAAGGCCTCGGAGCGTGGCGGCGAGGGAGGCGGTGTCAGGGAGAGGTTGGAGCCCGTCCTAAGGAAAACTGGGCCACGCACCAAGAGGAATCCTCGGTGCGAACTAGTTGATCGGCGGCGCCTGCTGCTTGTGCCGTGCAGCCGGTGTCACCTCAGGACAGCGCCTCGCGTCTGTGTACAGAGCGTGCTGCGGGCGCCTAGGGTAGTCCGAGGTCACCCCTCTCCGCGCCCCGCAGCCGCGCACGCCCCCACGCGCAGGGTGGGCGGTGGCCGGGGATCGCCGAGTGTAAGGGCCACGCCCCCCCACGCCCGAGCTCGGCACGCGTCCCCTTGGTCGCGAACGCGTTTCCGCCCGACCCGCTTGGGGGACGTCGCTGATGGCCCAGGAGTGAAGCCCTGGCGGCTGCCTCCTGAGAAAAGATAGCCGTGTTTAAAGAAACTGAACGGGATCTTTGCTTTGCCGGGCATATTTGGTGATAAAATACCACAAATGTTGAGGCAAAAATGAGTGGAATATGGAGACCGAGCCGCACAGACACGCAACTGTAAGGAAGCATCTCGAACACGGAGTGCCAGTAATATCAACTGCCCGGGCCACACGAGAGCCTGCTTTTTACCTGCCTCCAGCCCCGTGTCGTGCAGGTTTAATTGCTGAAACAAATGAAGTAGCAGGCCCTGGCGTAGCGCTTTGGGCCTTTGTCTTATTAACAACTTTGTCAAGTCTCGCATCGCCATTCTGCCTTGTTAATTTCCTTGTTTTTCGCTGCGGTTTTGGAGAAGCAATGTTTTCCATGATCTCTCAGGCTAGCCTCGGAATAAAACGTGGCAGAAGCGCTCCCTCGAGCACGTACCCATATATTTTACTCTACCCATTCCCTAGAGTCTGCTTACTTCAAAAGTCTAGATACTCGGGTAACACAGCTGTTTACTTGCAGCAGTATTGGAAGAGATAACCTTGGTGTCTAGAAAGGTCTCAGAAACTGGAGGTAAGAGACCTGAATTCAAATCGCACCTTGGCCACTTCCCAAAAGGCAACCGAGAGCCACTCTGAGCTTGTGAGTTTCCTCATCTGCAGATTAGTGGTGATCAAACCTGTGGGGAGGATTGTGTGATAAATAACATTAACGTAGTTTAAAACTAGCCACGTTATTGGAAGCTTTCAGTAAACTAAATAAAAATCCTTTTCGAAAGGGTTTTTTTAACATTATTTTTACTTTTTCAAAAAATCTGAAATAATTTCATCTAATGTTCACTTCACAATCGGAAAAATAAATGATCTTTTGTGCCCTGAATACTGCAAAACTTGTTCCCTGGTGCTATTTCCTGGGAAGGATCCAATGGGGCAGACTCCAGTAGGGCCACCCAAGGTGTTTTCTAAAAACTTTCTGATCATTAGGACTGGCATACTGGGAATCTCCACGTCTCCACGTTGTTAAGATTTTAACCAGCTTTCTCTAGGTTTAACGCAGATATCTCATTCCCCAGGCAAATATAAATGAACAAAGGTGGGTTTCTTTTCAGTTCCCCTAACTAGCCCTGGAGCCTGGACTTCTCAGTCCTGGCCTTGCGAACTCCCCTGCCAGGTTACCAGCTCCAGGTCACCTGGTGTGAAAAACCATTGTGTGAAGTTGAAGCCTCAGGGCAGGGGAAAGGAAGGAATTTGCTCATTTCCAAAAGATTTGAATAATATTAGTGTTGTTTTCCCTGAAAGAGAAAAAAGATTGGCCTTCTTAGTGGCTGAAAGTTTTTCCTGTTGTGAAAGTAACCTACTCCTAATGAACTTCCTTCCCCTACCATCCTGGCAAGGCCATCCAAGGCTTTTCTTGCTTTTTCCTCCTCTTTTTCATTTTCTGTAAGTCAAATGCACCTTTTCTCCTGATGATTTTCACATCTCAAAGCCTTGACCTCTTCAATTGGAGGGGCAGGGATGAGAACATGTCTAGGTACATTGATTCTATTAGACTCTATGCCAGCTGTCCTCATCCCTGAGGACACAGGAAGCTCACAGCTCAGTAAAAAAAGGCATAGTTCGGGCGAGGTGGCGGGCGCCTGTAGTTCCAGCTACTCGGGAGGCTGAGGCAGGAGAATGGCGTAAACCCGGGAGGCGGAGCTTGCAGTGAGCTGAGATCCGGCCACTGCACTCCAGTCCGGGCGACAGAGCGAGACTCCGCCTCAAAAAAAAAAAAAAAAAGACTCCGTCTCGAAAAATTTTTTTAAAAAATTAAAAAAACAGACCTTTTAAGTCCAGCCCCCAGCCCCCATTGCTTTTCCTAAATTGCCTCAGAGCACCAAGAAAAAAAAACAGGAAGGAAGAGCTGGTTACCACGGAACAGTTTTAGAGACATGCTTCACCCAATATGATGAATTTACGCTTCGTAAATGATTGCTGAATGACAATAATTTCTACCTAAGTGACTGAATACCTACGTGAAGTTTCTAATTTTATATAGGTCTATCTTCATATGTGAGGGAGTAAGGAGAGGGATGTAAAAATAATATTTGAGTGACATCAGGTTTATAAATAACTATGAACCAGTGTACTCAGAGGGTGGGGGCTTCCATTGAAAGAACGTAGAACAGCTATTTCGAGCCAACCAAGATTTGCAAGAGTATTTTAAAACACACTAGGAGGTAAACTCAGATGTAAACAGCCCTCTTAAGAGTGAGTGATATCAAGGAGACATTAGTTCTTTTTGTTATTCGGTGCTTCCTGTCCCTGAATTACAGTCTTATTTGTCAAGCCTCAATAAAATGCCGCAGCACAAACCAAATACAATAAAATGATGCTTTCAACCCTACTGGTTGTCTGTGGACCTTGTTTATACAAGTCACTGAAAGTCGCTGGTACTTTGGATTGTGTGAAAATTTTGGACTATCATTACTATTCTGCTTAGATTGTGTCTTGTGTTATTGAAAGAGAGCTGGCCCTGATTCAGAAACTCTGCTAAAGCAGCCAAGACGGGAAACCTGCAGTTCCTAAGAATAGAAGTTACTGTTTATAATAAAACTGTACTCTGTGTTTGGGGGGGAAAATCAACTTTATCAGTGATCAGCTAATCCACAGGGGATCAATATGAGGAAACTGAGGCATAGAGATTACAGGGGTCCTGTGAGTAGACAGGGAAAGAGGGGCAAGAGCTGTATGAATCAGGATGCCTTCAGTTGCAAGTGGATGGAGCCCAAATGAAAATGGCTTATGGAAAAAAAGGAAGAGGGGCTTGGCTCACCTATCTGGAAACCCAGAGTCCGAGTTTCAGGGCTACAAAGGATGTCATCGTCCTTCCTTCATTCTTTCCTTCTCTTTTTCTCTCCATTCATCTCAGCATTTCCTTCTTCTGTCATCCTCTCCAACCAGCAGAGATGATAGCTCCAAAGAAAACTCTTTTGCAGCCAGGCACGGTGGCTCACGCCTGTAATCCCAACACTGGGAGGCTGAGGCGGGCGGATCACTTGAGCCCAGGATTTCGAGACCAGCCTGGCCAACAAGGCAAAACTCCTCTCTACTAAAAATACAAAAATTAGCCTGGCATGGTGGCATGCGCCTGTAATCCCAGTTTACTGAGGAGGCTGAGATGGGAGGATCGCTTAGCCCAGGAGGCAGAGGTTGCTTGGAGCCAAGATCCCACCACTGCACTCCAGCCTGGGCAACAGAACGAGACTCTGTTTAAAAAAACAAAAGAAGAAAACTCCTTTCCCACCGTGGACATGGAGGGTGGAGCAGATTTTGTTATCCAAAGGGGAGGAAGATAAACACTCCAGGGAGCAAAAAAGAAAAAAAAAAGTATAGTCTACCACAGAAGCTACTAGTTCTTCCCTCTGTCAGGGCCACAGAAGTAAGCAGGAAAGGAGAAAATAACTTTTTCACTGTCAGAATTCTAGAGATTAATTGGATTATAGATCAGTCCGTCTCAGTCTAGAGCTACTCTCTCATTTACCCCAACTTGCACACTTTGAGGGTTTTCACAGACATGATGCCTGCCAAAATACTGGTTGATCTCCGTATCAAACACTTCTGCCCATAGTTTCTATCTATGAATCTATAGAATTTTCTAAACAAAAATAGAGCTTATCTCCTGCCAAATTGGGACATCTGCAATTTATATTCTGTTTTCAGAAATCTCAATGTTTCCAAAACCCAAGATTCACCCACACCTTACAGAAACCCAATACCATCTCCCTTTCTGATCCTACACACAGACACACAGAGTGAAACAGAAAAGACTCAAACATCGGCAGTTACATCGTGACTGAAACTTAGTGGATTATTAATTTCCTGCTTTTGGTCTTTCTCTCAATTGTCAAACATTCATTTAAAAAAAAAAAAAAAAAAACATTTTGGCCGGGCACGGTGGCTCACACCTGTAATACCAATACTTTGGAATGCCGAGGCAGGTAGATCACGAGGTTAGGAGATCGAGATCATCCTGGCCAACATGGTGAAACCCAGTCTCTGCTAAAAATACAAAAATTAGCTGGGTGTGGCAGCGTGTGCCTGTAGTCCCAGCTACTTGGGAGGCTGAGGCAGGAGAATCTCTTGAACCCAGGAGGCTGAGGTTGCAATGAGCTGAGATCACGCCATTGCACTTCAGTCTCGTGACAGAGTGAGACTCCGTCTCGGAAAAAAAAAAAAAAAAAAAACTAGAGAAGATACTGAGGGAAGAAGGGATCCTGTGGGCTCCACTCAACTGAACGTTGACCAGGAGCTGCTCTCCCCTTGAGCCTCACAAGTTGCCTAAGAGGCCCTAGTTCTTATAACTTCAACCCCTGTGTATCCATCCCTCAGCTCCAAGACTCACAGATGCAAAGGCTCTAGATCATTCTCTCCCCACCCAAGAGAAGGAGGGAAGAAAAAGACTTTTTTTCAGCCCTTGCAGCTCCACAGTGAGCAATGAAGAACTCTTAACTGCCTTAAGCCCAGAAGTCCTCAGATACCGAAGCAACTTGGCCAGGAGGAGGGAAAGAGGGACTGAATGTAAGCCAAGTCCAGGGAACCCAGGACAAAGAAGGGGAACCTGGGTTGTCAGACTCTGGCCTTTTATTACTAAAAAATAACAGTGTTCGGTGGCTCAAGCCTGTAATCCCAGCACTTTGGGAGGCTGAGACGGGTGGATCACGAGGTCAGGAGATCGAGACCATCCTGGCTAACACGGTGAAACCCCGTCTCTACTAAAAATACAAAAACTAGCCGGGCGAGGTGGCGGGCGCCTGTAGTCCCAGCTACTCGGGAGGCTGAGGCAGGAGAATGGCGTAAACCCGGGAGTCGGAGCTTGCAGTGAGCTGAGATCTGGCCACTGCACTCCAGCCCCGGCGACAGAGCGAGACTCCGTCTCAAAAAATAAAAAAATAAAAAAAAAATAACAGTGTTTTGGGGCCGCATGCAGTGGCTCATGCGTGTAATCCAAACACTCTGGGAGGCCGAGGTGGGTGGATCACAAGGTCAGGAATTCGAGACCAGCCCGGCCAATATGGTGAAACCCCCATCTCTACTAAAAAATACAAAAATTAGCTGGACATGGTAGCGCACGCCTGTAGTCCTAGCTACTCAGGAGGCTGAGGCAGGAGAATTGCTTGAACCCGGGAGACAGAGGTTACAGTGAGCCGAGATCACACTGCTGCACTCCAGCCTGGGCAACAGAGTGAGACTCCACCTCAAAAAAAATAAAATAAAATAAGACAGCGTTTTGGCCAGCCTCGGTGGCTCACGCCTATAATCCCAGCACTTCGGGAGAGCAATGTGGGTGGAACACCTGAGGTCAGGAGTTTGAGACCATCTTGACCAACATGGAGAAACCCTGTCTCTAGGGCCGGGCGCGGTGGCTCAAGCCTGTAATCCCAGCACTTTGGGAGGCCGAGACGGGCGGATCACAAGGTCAGGCGATCGAGACCATCCTGGCTAACACGGTGAAACCCCGTCTCTACTAAAAAATACAAAAAAGTAGCCGGGCGAGGTGGCGGGCGCCTGTAGTCCCAGCTACTCGGGAGGCTGAGGCAGGAGAATGGCGTAAACCCAGGAGGCGGAGCTTGCAGTGAGCTGAGATTGCGCCACTGCACTCCACCGGGGAAAAAAAACGAAAACCCCTTTCAAAAAAAAAAAAAAAAAAAAAAAGCAAAAAAAATGACGGTGTTTTTAATGTGTCCATGTGTACACGATGACGAAGTTGAGGGTTCTCAAATAGCGTATGGTACCTAGAAAACTTTGGGCATTTATGATTCTAGACAAATTCAAACAGGAAAACTATAATATCGATGTGGTTCTTTAATACAGTATGGCTACTGGGAAGACTATACTGGAAATCTAGAGACTTGAGGTTTCAGCTCAGCTTTCTGTGACATCACTATGCCTCATTTTCTTCATTTGTGAAAAAAGGGGACTGACCTAGATGGACTCTTAACACTCTTCCAAATCTAATAGATTATGACTGTGATATTATTTTATGTGTGTAAATATATATATTAGTCTCCGCCCCCCAGGCTCAAGTGATCCTCCTACCTCAGCCTCCTGAAGAGCTGGGACTAGAGGTGTGCGCCATCACACCCAGTTAATTTTTGTATTTTTTGTAGAGGTTTCTACGTGTTGGCCAGCCTGGTCTTGAACTCCTGAACTCGAACTCAAGGGATTCACCGGCCTTGGTCTCCCAAAGTGCTAGGATTACAGGTCTCAGCCACCTTGCCAGGCCTATTCCCATAGCCTTTGTTATAATCTTTTGTTATAATGTTGGGCTTGCTAGGCCTCAGGGACAGGCCTGAGGAAACAGTTTCTCTCTGTCTCCTACCCTTCTTTCACCTGCCCTAACCCAAGACACTAATCTTCTCCTGTTTTTCTTTTTTCTTTTTTCTTTTTTAAGACAAGGTCTCGCCGGGTGCAGTGGCTCAAGCCTGTAATCCCAGCACTTTGGGAGGCCAAGACGGGCAGATCACGAGGTCAGGAGATCGAGACCATCCTGGCTAACACGGTGAAACCCCGTCTCTACTAAAAAATACAAAAAACTAGCCGGGCGAGGTGGCCGGCTCCTGTAGTCCCAGCTACTCGGGAGGCTGAGCCAGGAGAATGGCGTGAACCCGGGAGGCGGAGCTTGCAGTGAGCTGAGATTGCGCCACTGCACTCCAGCCTGGGTGACAGAGCGAGACTCCGTCTCAAAAAACAAAAAAGACAAGGTCTCACTCTGTTGCCCGGGCTGGAGTGTAGTTGTGTAATCACAGCTCCCTGTGGCCTGAAATTTCTGGGCTCAAGCAATCCTCCCGCCTTGGCCTCCCAAAATGCTAGGATTACTGGCATGAGCCACCTCGCCAGGGCTTCCCCCACCCCTCATCTTTCGGCTTCTGGGTCTTAAAGGGTCCGTGACATATACCCTGGGGGAAGGAATGCTGGCTTCATGAAGCTTCCATAAAGATTCAAGGCCGGGCGCGGTGGCTCAAGCCTGTAATCCCAGCACTTTGGGAGGCCAAGACGGGCGGATCACGAGGTCAGGAGATCGAGACCATCCTGGCTAACCCGGTGAAACCCCGTCTCTACTAAAAAATACAAAAAATTAGCCGGGCGAGGTGGCGGGTGCCTGTAGTCCCAGCTACTCGGGAGGCTGAGGCGGGAGAATGGCATAAACCCGGGAGGCAGAGCTTGCAGTGAACTGAGATCCGGCCACTGCACTCCAGCCTGGGCGACAGAGCAAGACTCCGCCTCCTCAAAAAAAAAAAAAAAAAAAAATTTCAAGAGGGGGCCGGGCGTGGTGGCTCACGCCTGTAATCCCGGCACTTTGGGAGGCCGAGGGGGGTGGATCATGAGGTCAGGAGATGGAGACCATCCTGGTTAACATGGTGAAACCCCATCTCTACTAAAAATACAAAAAAATTAGATGGGCCTGGTGGCGGGCGCCTGTAGTCCCAGCTACTCGGGAGGCTGAGGCAGGAGAATGGCGTGAACCTGGGAGGCGGAGCTTGCAGTAAGCCGAGATTGCGCCACTGCACTCCAGCCTGGGCGACAGAGTGAGACTCCCTCTCAAAAAAAAAAATAAGAATAATAATAATAATAATAATCCAAGAGGAACCTGGCAAACTGGTTTACACCTATAATCCCAACACTCTGGTAGACCTAGGTGGGAGATCACTTGAGGCCAGGAGTTTGAAACTAGCCTGGGCAACAGAACAAGACCCAGTCTCTTAAAAAAAAAAAAAAAAAAAAAAAAAAATTAGGCTGGGTGCGGTGGCTTATGCCTGTAATCCTAACACTTTGGGTAGCCGAGGCAGGTGGATCACCTGAGGTCAGGAGTTCAAGACCAGCCTGGCTAACATGACGAATCCTCATCTCTACTAAAAATACAAAAATTAGCCAGGCATGGTGGCTGGCACTATATTTCCAGCTACTCAGGAAGCTGAGGCAGGAGAATCACTTGAACCTGGGGGACAGAGGTTGCAGGGAGCGGAGACTGCGCCATTGCACTCCAGCCTGGGCGACAGAGCGAAAGTCAGTCTCAAAAAAAAAGAAATTAGCTGGGTGTAATGGCGAGTACCTGTAGTACCAGCTACTTGGGAGGCTGAGGTAGGAGGATCACTTGAACTCAGAAGGTCAAGGCTGCAGTGCACTGTGATAATGTCACTGAACTCCAGCCTGGGGGACAGAGAGAGGAGACCTTATCTCAGAAAATTAAAAAAACAAAACAAGAGGACTGGGTTCCAGGAGCTTCCATATAGCTGACCAAGTGGAGGTTCCTGGAGAGTGGCACACTGGAGAGTGCATGGATGCCCCACCCTCTCCGCCATGCCCTGTCCCACACATTTCTTCATCTGCATCATTTGTAGTATCCTTTATAATAAGCTGGTAAATGTAAGTAATTGTTGCCCCAAGTTCTGTGAGCCCCTCTGGAAAATTAATCAAACCCAAGCAGAGCGTCATAGGAACCCCAAATGGAAGCTGGTTGGTCAGAAGTTCCACAGGCCTGGAATTACAAATGGTGTTGGGGATGAGGGGGCAGTCTTGGGGACTGAGCCTTCAACCTGTGGGATCTGAGGCTATCCCCAGGTGGATAGTGTTGGAATTGAATCGAAGGACACTCAGCTGGTGTCTGCTGCTTGCTGTATAGGGAAAACCTCCATGAATTTTGTCCCAGAAATCTTCCGTGTTGATGATTATTGTGCTGGTATGCCAGTAGGGGGAAAACAGTTTCCAAATTTTTCCCCAAGTAATGACTATATTCAAAACATTACAGCCTAGCACGGTGGCTCATGCATGTAGTCCCAGCATTTTGGAAGGCCAAGGCAGGCATATTGCCTGAGGTCAAGAGTTTGAGACCAGCCTGGCCAACATGGTGAAACCTCGTCTCTACTAAAAATACAAAAGTTAGTCGAGTGTTGTGGTGCACACCTTTAGTCCCAGCTACCTGGAAGGCTGAAGCAGCAGAATCGCTTGAACCCAGGAGGCAGATGTTGCAGTGAGCCGAGATCATACCATTGTACTCTAGCCTGAGCAACAGACAAAAAAAAAAAAAAAAAAAAAACCTCCATCTCAAACAAAAACAAAAACTGTTAAACTTAGCCAGGCACAATAGTCCCAGCTACCTGGGAGCTGAGGCAGGAGGATTGATCAACTGAGCCCAGAACTTTGAGGTTACAGTGAACTATGACTGCACCACTGCACTCCAGCCTGGGCAACAGAGCGAGACCCTAGCTCTAAAAAAACAAAAAGGAAACCTCAAAAGAGACAGCCAGACAGACAGATATAAATAGGACACACATTGGTCACAGTTATGCTTTCGGCACTCTGAGTGTTTGAATTGATATTTTTGAGGATGAGACCGGGGCCCAGTTGATAGAGTCTGTATCTCCAAATCGTCCTTTGACCCAAAATAGGTCCCCTGGAATCCTCTTATCCTAGAAGGCAAGAAAAACCAGAAGGAAGGAGCCACATTTTTGGAAGTTACTACAGAGCAGATCCTTGGAGACTGGAGATTTCGCAAGTCATGTCAGTATGCCTGGGACTGTCCCAGATTTTCCCAGGCCTCAGATGTAAGGATCAGATTCACATTACTTCTACTCTGCATCTCCCCACTTACCCAGCAAAGTACCTGTTCCATAGGAGATAAATGCTTGTTAAATAAGTAAATGGGCCAGACCACGTGGCTCATGCCTATAATCCCAGCACTTTGGGAGGCCAAGGTGGGAGAATCACTTGAACCCTGGAATTCAAAACCAGCCTGGGCAATATAGTGAGGCTCCATGTCTTAAAAAAAAAAAAAAAAAAAGTCAGGTGCAGTGGCTCATGCCTGTAATTCCAGCACTTTGGGACACCAAGACAGGTGGATCACAAGGTCGGGAGTTCAAGATCAGCCTGGCCAAGATGGTGAAACCCCATCTCTACTAAAAATATAAAAATTAGCTGGGTGTGGTGGTGGGCACCTGTAATCCCAGCTCCTCCAGAGGCTGAGGCAGAGAATTGCTTGAACCTGGGAGGAGGAGGTTGCAGTGAGCCTACATCACACCACTGCACTCCAACACCTGGGCAACAGAGTGAGACTACACCTCAAAAAAAAAAAAAAAGAAAAGAAAAAAAAAATTAACCAGGCATGGTGGCTCATTTCTGGTCTCAGCTGTTCATGGGGCTAAAGTGGGAGGATCACCTGAGCCTAGAAAGTTAAGGCTGCAGTGAGCCACGATCATGCCATTACACTCCAGCCTGGATGACAGAGGAAGACCCTGTCTCAAAAAAAAAATACATACATATATAAATACATAAACTGACATGTGACATTGTGCCATTTACCATTTTGTTCAAAAATCATTCTCTGCATCTGAGGTACCCTTTCAAATAGGCCAGCTACCAGCAAAGAGTTGCAATTATTGAGGAAGTGAAAATGTTTAACAAGTGGAATTTAAATATCTCCATTTGGCTTTCCAGCCAGAACTCTTTTTGTGAACTATCCAAAGCAGAGAGGAGGAAATAAAATACTTTTATGTTAGCCAGGCATGGCAGCATGCACCTGTAGTTCTAGCTATTCAGGAGGTTGCACCGGAGGGTCCCTTGAGCTCAAGAGTGCGAATCCAGCCTCAGCAACATACCCTAAAAAACAAAGACTCATTGGCCAGGCTCAGTGGCTCACGCCTGTAATCCCAGCACTTTGGGAGGCCGAGACGGGCGGATCACGAGGTCAGGAGATCGAGACCATCCTGGCTAACACGGTGAAACCCCGTCTCTACTAAAAATACAAAAAATTAGCCGGGCGAGGTGGCCGGCGCCTGTGGTCCCAGCTACTCGGGAGGCTGAGGCAGGAGAATGGCGTGAACCCGGGAGGCGGAGGTTGCAGTGAGCTGAGATCCAGCCACTGCACTCCAGCCTGGGCGACAGAGCAAGACTCCGTCTCAAAAAAAAAAAAAAAAAAATTAGCTGGACATCGTGGCACACGCCTGTAGTCCCAGCTACTCAGGAGGCTGAGGCAGGAGAATCCCTTGAACCCAGGAGGCGGAGGTATCAGTGAGCCGAGATCGCGCCACTACACTCCAGCCTGGGTGACAGAACAAGACTCTGTCCCCCCAACCAAAAAAATTTATATTTTGTAGAAACAGGTCTTGCTATATTGCCCAGGCTGGTCTTGAACTCCTGGGCTCAAACAATCCTCTCACCTTGGCTTCCCAAAGTTGGGGGATGGCAGACCTGAGCCAGCATGCCCAGCCTTTCAAACATTTTCAATACAAAATGTGAATCTAAAATTCAAGATGAGGATAGATATATTCAGCTGACAAATGATACCTCTCTTCTGCTGTTGGACTGAATTGTGTCCCCCCCAAAATTTGTATTTTTGAAGTCCTCATCCTCAGTACCTCAGAATATGGCTAACTTGGAAATGGAGTCTGTAAAGAGGTAATTAAGTTAAAATGCGGTCATATGGGTGAGCTTCAATCTGAGATGACTGGTGTCCTTATAAGAAGAATCGATTGAGTGCGGTGGCTCACGACTCTAATCTCAATGCTTTGGGAGGCAGATTGCGGAGGATCGCTTGAGCCCAGCAGTTTGAGACCAACCTAGGCAAATAGTGAGACCCCAATCTGTATAAAAAAATTAAAGTCCGGGCGCAGTGGCTCAAGCCTGTAATCCCAGCACTTTGGGAGGCCGAGACGGGCGGATCACGAGGTCAGGAGATTGAGACCATCCTGGCTAACACGGTGAAACCCCATCTCTACTAAAAACTACAAAAAACTAGCCGGGCGAGGTGGCGGCGCCTGTAGTCTCAGCTACCTGGGAGGCTGAGGCAGGAGAATGGCATGAACCCGGGAGGCGGAGCTTGCAGTGAGCTGAGATCAGGCCACAGCACTCCAGCCTGGGTGACAGAGCGAGACTCCGTCTCAAAAAAAAAAAAAAAAAAAATTAAAAATTAGCCCCGCGTGGCTGGGCGCGGTGGCTCATGCCTGTAATCCCAGCACTTTGGGAGGCTGAGGCAGGTGGATTGCCTGAGCTCAGGAGTTGGAGACTAGCCTGACCAACATGGAGAAGTCCTGTCTCTACTAAAAATACAAAATTAGCCAGATGTGGCGGCAGGTGCCTGTAATCCCAGCTACTCCAGAGGCTGAGGCAGGAGAATAGCTTGAACCCAGGAGGCAGAGGTTGTGGTGAGCAGAGATTGTGCCCTTGCACTCCAGCCTGGGCAACAAGAGCGCAACTCAGTCTCAAAATGAAAAATTAACCCCGGCCGGGCGCGGTGGCTCAAGCCTGTAATCCCAGCACTTTGGGAGGCCGAGACGGTCAGATCACGAGGTCAGGAGATCGAGACCATCCTGCCTAACACGGTGAAACCCCGTCTCTACTAAAAAATACAAAAATCTAGCCGGGCGAGGTGGCGGGCGCCTGTAGTCCCAGCTACTTGGGAGGCTGAGGCAGGAGAATGGCGTAAACCCGGGAGGCGGAGCTTGCAGTGAGCTGAGATCCGGCCACTGCACTCCAGCTCCAGCAACAGAGCCAGACTCCGTCTCAAAAAAAAAAAAAATTAACCCCACATTCCAGTTGGCACATGCCTGTAATCCCAGCTACTTGGGAGGCTGAGGCAGAAGGATAGCTTGAGCCCAGGAGTGCAAGGCTGTAGTGAGCCATGATCACACCACTACACTCCAGCTTTGCTGTGAGAGTGAGACCCTGTGTCCAAAAAAAAAAAAAAAAAAAAAAAACAGTGATTAAGACATAGACACAAAGAGGGAAGAGCTTATAAGGACACAGGGACACAGGGAGAGGACATCTGTCTTTAGCAAAAGGGAAAGGCTCCAAGAGAAGCCAATTCTTCTGACACCTTGATCTCAGACTTCCAGCTTCCAAAACTGTGAGGAAATAAATTTCTGTTGTTTAAGTCACCATGTCAGCTAGGCGAAATGGCTCACACCTGAAATGCCAACACTTTGAGAGGCCGAGGTTAGAGGACCACTTCAGCTCAGGAGTTTGAGACCAGCCTGGGCAACATAGCAAGACCCCATCTCTACAAAAAATGTAAAAGTTATCTAGGCATAGTGGCACCTGTGGTCCCAGCTACTCAGGAGGCTGAGACAGAAAGATTGCTTGAGCCCCAGAGTTTGAGGCTGCAGTGAGCTATGACTATACCACTGCACTCCAGCCTGGGAGACATAGCAAGACCCAAATCTTTTGGGAAAAAATGGTTTTTTTACCCCCACATTTTAAAATAAAGAAGTAGACTAGGTACAGTGGCTCATGCCTATAATCCCAGCACTTTAGGAGGGTGAGGCGAGTGGATCACTTAAGGTCAAGAGCTCGAGACCAGCCTGGCCAACATGGCAAAACCCCATCTCTACTAAAAATAGAAAAATTAGTGGGACCTGGTGGCACACACCTGTAGTCCCGGCTACTCGGGAGGCTGAGGCATGAGAATTGCTTGAACCCAGGAGGCGGAGGTTGCAGTGACCGGAGATCCCACCGCTGTACTCCAGCCTGCCAACAGAGCAAGACTCTGTCTAAAAATAATAATAATAATAAGTAAATATAATAAAAATATAAGTAAATATATAAAAATGTAATAAGTAAAATAAAGAAGCAGCCAAGATATTTCATTTTGCTGATTTAGTAGATGAGTTTATACTATATTTTAAAAGAACAACTCAAATTTTTATAACACTCGAGAATAATTTGAAAAGCCAAACATGAGCCATGCATGGTGGCACATGTCTGCAGTTCCAGGTACTCAGAAGGCTGAGGCAAGATGATTTCTTGAGCCTAGCTTGGGCACTATAGAGAAAGCCTGCCTCTAAAACTTTTTTTTTTTTGAGACAGTATCTCACTCTGTCACACAAGCTAGGGTGCAGTGGTGTGGTCACGGCTCACTGCAGCCTGAATCTCCTGGGCTCTAGTGCTGGGACTACAGGTGCGTGCCACCATGTGTAGCTAATTTTTTTTTTTTTTTTTGAGACAGAATCTCACTCTGTCACCCAGGCTGGAGTGCAGTGGTGCGATCTCGGCTCACAGCAACCTCTGCCTCCCGGGTTCAAGCAACTCTCCCTTCCCAGCCTCCTGAGTAACTGGGATTACAGGTGCCTGCCACCAGACCTGGTTAATTTTTGTATTTTTAGTACAGACTGCGTCTCTCCATGTTGCCCAGGCTGGTCTCGAACCCCTGACCTCAAGCAGTCCACTAGCCTCACCTTCCCAAAGTGCTGGGATTAAATTAGCCGGGCATGGTGGCGTGAGCCTGTAATCCCAGCTCTTTGGGAGGCTGAGGCAGGAGAATTGCTTGAACCTGGGAGGTGGAAATTGCAGTGAGCCGAGATTGTGACACTGCACTCCAGCCTGGGTGACAAGACTGAAACTCCATCTCAAACAAAACAAAACAAAACAAAGTGCTGGGATTACAGGCATGAACCACCATGCCCGTCCTAATGTTTTAATTGTTTTGTAGAGATGGAGTCTTCCCATGTTGACCAGGCTGGTCTCAAACTTCTGGGATCAAGTGATTCTCCCACATCGACCTCCCAAAGTGCTGGGATTACAGGTGTGAACCACTGTACCAGGCCTGTAAAAAAAATTTAAAAAACAAAGAGCCTACTTTTGGTTTGCTAGGAACTTTCTGGTATTAGCACTGAAAGCCCCATATTCCAGAAAGTTCAGTCCTGGGCATACCAGTGAGGTTGGTCACCCTAGCTTGGAAAGCCATTTGAGACTGCAAGTCGCATGAAGGTAGAGCCTTTGTTCCTTTTTTTTCTTTTTCTTTTTTTTTTTTGAGACAGAGTCTCATTCTGTCACCCAGGCTAGAGTGCAGTGGCGCGATCTGGGCTCACTGCAACCTCTGCCTCCCAGGTTCAAGCGATTATTTCGCCTCAGCCTCCTGAGTAGCTGGGATTACAGGTGCGCACTACCACGCCCGGCTAACTTTTGTACTTTTAGTAGAAACGGTTTCACCAGGTTGGCCAGGCTGGTCTTGAACTCCTGACCTCAGGTGTTTCACCTCCCTTGGCCTCCCAAAGTGCTGGGATTACAGGCGTGAGCCACTGCGCCCGGCCTCTTTGTTCCATTCTTGACTGTGCATCCAATGAAGGGCAGAACAGGCCCTCAATAAATATTTTCAGAATTACTGAATCAATCAGTGTCCTCTGAAATAAGGCTGCTGTCTTCACACCCATTTCTCTGAACACTTGGAAGCAAAGGCACAAAAATTACAGGTGCCAAGTGCCGTCCCTGCCATGCATTCGGACTCTGATCCAAAGTGGTGAGATTATAGACATGAGCCACCACACCCGGCCCCTGCATCTGATCTCTGATCCACCAGGAAGACTTTCTCCACCTGCGTTACCTTTCCAGGACTCCCAGGAAATTCTTTCAATTCTTGGTCAGTCTTAACCAAAAGCGTAACTCCCACTATAGACCTGGAGGCGAATCCTTAAAAGCTGTGATTTTAAAGCCAGCTGTAGTGGAGAATCAGGGGGGTGGCACAACTTCCAAAATCCAAGGTTAATAGGCTGTGAATTGCCACTTTCTTTGCTCATTGTCTGTGCTTCAACAGTTCCTTTAACCTACTGTCATTCAGCTTGGGGAGGAGAAGAAAGTAGGAATGGCACCAGCTGCAAGGGAGAGGCCTACAACAATGCTCTCCCCTCCCCTCGCCCCCACTCCCACCCCGCTTGTCCCCCGAAAGCACCAGGCATTCAGTTATACAGTAGATATTTATACAGCCTACCCAATGTGAATTCAAATTTATTTCCAAGTCATTAGGGCCAATTACTCACCTTTGGGCCTTGTAATATCGTTTGTTTCCTGCCAAACCAAATGTTTTTCCTGTCGCAAATATGATAAATCCTGCATGGTGACATTCAATCGTGTTTAAACTGATTCAGATTGTGGTAGGAATTGGGTTGTATGCATGGATGGACTAAGTCATGAAATGTAGACCTCGCCGGGCGCGGTGGCTCAAGCCTGTAATCCCAGCACTTTGGGAGGCCGAGACGGGCGGATCACGAGGTCAGGAGATCAAGACCATCCTGGCTAACACGGTGAAACCCCGTCTCTACTAAAAAAATACAAAAAACTAGCTGGGTGAGGTGGCGGGCACCTGTAGTCCCAGCTACTCGGGAGGCTGAGGCAGGAGAATGGCGTAAACCCGGGAGGTGGAGCTTGCAGTGAGCTGAGATCCGGCCACTGCACTCCAGCCTGGGCCACAGAGCGAGACTCCGTCTCAAAAAAAAAAAAAAAAAAAAAAGAAATGTAGACCTCATGGATGATTATTTTAATTCGAGAATAATTCAGACCTATTGAGGAGAATTGGCTTACTCGGAAGGTCCTGCTATGAAAACCAGTACTATTTATTTCTATTAAACTGGCTATGACTTGAAAGAATGCAAACTTTTTTTGCCTTTATTTTTGCCACTAAGGACTCGATTTGCTTTCTTCTCGAGTTTTCGAAGATACATTGAATTCAGCCGGGCACGGGGGCTCACACCTATAATCCTAGCACTTTGGGAGGCCGAGGTGGATGGATCATTTGAGGTCAGGAGTTCAAGACCAGCCTGGCCAACATGGTGAAACCCAGTCTCTACTGAAATACAAAAATTAGCTGGGCATGATGGTACACACCTGTAATTCCAGTTACTTGGGAGTCTCAGGCAGGAGAGTAGCTTGAACCTGGGAGGCAGAGGTTGCAGTGAGCCGAGATTGCACCACTGCACTCTAACCTGGGCCACAGCTAGACTCTGTCTCAAAAAAAAAAAAGACTCAAGCCATCCACTTAGTCCTCCCAAAGTGTTGGGATTACAGGCATGAGCCACTGCGCCCAGCCCCCGTGTCTGATGTCTGATCTTGATATTGAAGGGAGTAAAAAGTCACGTAAAAAATGACCCTTACGCCAGGCGCGGTGGCTCAAGCCTGTAATCCCAGCACTTTGGGAGGCCGAGACGGGCGGATCATGAGGTCAGGAGATCGAGACCATCCTGGCTAACATGGTGAAACCCCGTCTCTACTAAAAAAGTACAAAAAACTAGCCGAGCGAGGTGGCGGGCACCTGTAGTCCCAGCTACTCGGGAGGCTGAGGCAGGAGAATGGCGTAAACCCGGGAGGCGGAGCTTGCAATGAGCTGAGATCTGGTCACTGCACTCCAGCCTGGGCGACAGAGCAAGACTCTGTCTCAAAAAAAAAAATGACCCTTACCTATAAGGAACAAAAGTATATCCTCTATAAAATACTGCCTGCCCTGTGGGAGCCTATAGTCAACATGAAAAAAAAATAAAAGGGGGCTGGGTGTGGTGGCTCACACCTGTAATCTCGGCACTTTGGGAGGCTGAGGCGGGTGAATTGCCTGAGCTCAGGAGTTCAAGACCAGCCTGGGCAACACAGTGAAACCCCGTCTCTACTAAAATACAAAAAATTAGCCGGGCGTGGTGGCATGCACCTGTAGTTCCAGCTACTCGGGAGGCTGAGGCAGGAGAATGGCTTGAACCTGGAAGGCAGAAGTTGCAGTGAGCCAAGATCACGCCACTGTACTCCAGTCTGGGCGACAGAGCAAGACTCTGTCTCCAAAAAAAAAAAAAGAAAGAAAAAAAAAGATATGCACATGGAAAAAAAAGACACACAGAAAATGTACATCAATGCCCATGATGAGTTTCCAAGAAGGTCCAGCCCATAAATTCTCTGGGTTTCTTCCCCAGACCAGAGGTATCAGGGTCACTTATTATTTGTTGTAAATGCAAATTACTGGGTAAATGCAAATTACCCAGCCCTTCTGAATGAGAAACTGGGGCAGGGGGCACCCAGCAATGTGTGTTTTAACAAGCTGGCTAGGGAACTGTGAGGTTCATTCAGGTTTATGTAGATGTTTTAGTTCCCTGCTCCTTGCTCCTTGCGGGAGTGATGTGGAAGGAACCAGCAAGGAAGCTGTGAACCAATTTTGGCCTAGCAGCTCCTCTTTTTTTTTTTTTAAGATGGAGTCTTGTTCAGCGGCCCAGGCTGGAGTGCAGTGGCTTGATCTCAGTTCATTGCAACAACCGTCTCTCAGGTTCAAGTGATTCTCCTGTCTCAGCCTCCCAAGTAGCTGAGATTATAGGCAACTGCCATCATGTATGGCTAATTTTTGTATTTTAGTAGACAAGGTTTCACCATGTTGGCCAGGCTGGTCTCGAACTCCTGACCTCAGGTGAACCATCCACCTCAGCCTCCCAAAGTACTAGGATTACAGGCTCGAGCCACCGCACCTGACTGGCAACTCCTTCTTAAGATTTTAATTTCCCAAACTACCTAGTAAATTTCGGTATAGATAACACTATCTGCAACTATAGTGGCTTTTTTTGTTGTTGTTTTGCTTTTTGCCGAGTTCCGCTCTGTTGCCAGGCTGGAGTGCAGTGGTGTGATCTCAGCTCACTGCAACCTCCGCCTCCCGGGTTCAAGCGATTCTCCTGCCTCAGCCTCCCAATTAGCTGGGACTACAGGTGCCCACCACCACGCCCAGCTAATTTTTGTATTTTTAGTAGAGACAGGGTTTCACCATATGGGCCAGGATAGTCTCCATCTCCTGACCTCCTGATCCGCCCTCCTCTGCCTCCGAAAGTGCTGTGATTACAGGGGTGAACTACCATGCCCAGCCTATAGTGGTTTTTTTTTCAGTCCCTTGTGTTAAAGGGTATTGATGTGTGGTTGTCTGATTACCTCTCTTCATTAGACTACAAACCCCAAGAGGGTTCGACTTTGGGTTCTACTTCATTCCCAACTCCTGACAGTTTGCTGAAGTTAAATTTTATTTATTTATTTATTTATTTATTTTTCTTTTTTTGAGACGGAGTGTCGCTCTGTCGCCCAGGCTGGAGTGCAGTGGCCGGATCTCAACTCACTGCAAGCTCCGCCTTCCGGGTTTACGCCATTCTCCTGCCTCAGCCTCCTGAGTAGCTGGGACTACAGGCGCCCGCCACCTCGCCCGGCTAGTTTTTTGTATTTTTAGTAGAGACGGGGTTTCACCGTGTTAGCCAGGATGGTCTCGATCTCCTGACCTTGTGATCCGCCCGTCTCGGCCTCCCAAAGTGCTGGGATTACAGGCTTGAGCCACCGCGCCCGGCCCTGAAATTAAATTTTAATATGTTTCTTGCTGTCCCAAAATTTCATATTTTTCCCTAATTTGTTGTAGATATATTAAAGACCTCTTATGTATCTCATCTCTCTTTAAAAAAAAAAAAGAGAGAGAGAGAGATGGGGTTTCACCACGTTGCCCAGGCTGGTCTCAAAGTCCTAGGCTCAAGCCATCCGTTTAGTCCTCCCAGAGTGTTGGGATTACAAGCATAAGCCATGGCGCCCAGCCCCTGTGTCTGGTGCCTGATCTTGATATTGAAGGGGGTAAAAAGTCATGTAAAAAATGACCCTTGCCTATAAGGAACAAAAGTATATCCTCAAGAGAAATTAAATAACAGCATAAGGTGGCCTATGATTATGTACAAATAAACATTTTAGATTAGATTAAGAAACACCATAGAATTCATAGCCGAGCGTGGTGGCAGGTGCCTGTAATCCCAGCTACTGAATTAGGAGGCTGAGGCAGGAGAATGGCGTGAACCCGGGAGGCAGAGCTTACAGTGAGTCGAGATCACGCCACTGCGTGATCTCCAGCCTGGGCAACAGAGCGAGACTCCATCTGGGAAAAAAAAGAAGAAAGAAAGAAATACCATAGAATTCAGAAAAGAGGCAGTGAGAGATCCAGCGGGTTGAGAAAACTTCCTACAAAGGGCAAGGTTTGAGTAGGACTTTCAAATTAAACAGCTACGTTTGAATCTCCAGAACAATGCAGAAAGAGAGAGGAAGGTGAAACAAAGGGGACTAGTGGCGTAGAGCAAGATCTGTGCATATTCCAGGAGCCTCAGCCTGGAGACAAAGGTGCCCTTGAAATGCGAAAGGTCTGGAGTGGAGTATGGGGTGTCCACTAGAGCCCTGAATGCCAGATTCACTTGGAACTGTTTCCTTTTAGTTTGTGCCTTGGTTTCTGTTGTCTAGGGGGCAGGGCAGATGAAAGGAAGACGGAAGGTCTTGTGCACAAGTTATTGGAGGTAGAAAGGAAAAGAAGAAAAGAACCCCCAGAGCTGGGGGCAGTAGCTAACACCTGTAATGTCAGGACTTAGGGAGGCAGAAGCGGGAGGATGACTTGAACCCAGGAGTCCAAGACCTGTCTGGGCCGGGCGCGGTGGCTCAAGCCTGTAATCCCAGCACTTTGGGAGGCCGAGACGGGCGGATCACGAGGTCAGGAGATCGAGACCATTCTGGCTAACACGGTGAAACCCCGTCTCTACTAAAAACTACAAAAAACTAGCCGGGTGACGTGGCGGCGCCTGTAGTCCCAGCTACTCGGGAGGCTGAGGCAGGAGAATGGCGTGAACCCGGGAGGCGGAGCTTGCAGTGAGCTGAGATCCAGCCACTGCACTCCAGCCTGGGTGACAGAGCGAGACTCCGTCTCAAAAAAAAAAAAAAAAAAAAAAAGACCTGTCTGGGCAACATAGTGAGACCCCATTCTCCACAAAAAGTTAAAAAAAAAAAAAAAAAAAAGGGAAGGACCAAAACAAACAAACAAAAAATAACCCCCACCCCCAAAAGGATCTCTGGTAGTAGGCTCAGTCATTCAGCCTCATTTATAGGGTGATACTCTGGTGTCCTGAGGTGGAGTGGGGGGCTCTTTCCTGAAGAAGCTCACAGCAGGTGGGTAGGAGGCCATTGCACTCCAACCTTGGCAACACGACTGAAACTCTGTCTCAAAAAATAAAAATAAAATAAAAACAAGAGTGAGCCTGGGCAGCTCAGAGAATGCTGTTCCTGTTGAGAGAAACGGGGAAGTTAGGACGGGAAACTGGTTTTTGGAGGGGAAACCAGGCTTGAAAGATGATTATTTCATTTTTGGACACACGTTACGTTTTCTCTCTCAAGCTGGTATGTTTCGTTTCTATAGTTGTTCCTTCTTCCCTTAAAACTTAGTTTCGGTGCTTAGAGGGGAAAAACAAAACAAAACCCCAGCCCAACTGGGCACGGTGGCTCAACGCCTGTAATCCCAGCACTTTGGGAGGCCAACGCGGATCACCTGATTTCAGGAGCTCGAGGCCAGCCTGACCAACATGATGAAACCCTGTCTCTACAAAAAATAAAAAATTAGCCAGGCATGGTGGCGCATGGCTATAATTTCAGCTACTTGGGAGGCTGAAGCAGGAGAATCGCTTGAATCCGGGAGGCAGAGGTTGCGGTGAGCCAAGATCTCACTATTGCACTCCAGCTTGGTCAACAAGACGGAAACTCCATCTCAAAACAAATAAACAACAACAAAAATACCTCAGCCCAGTTGTGTGTCTTTCCCAACATCTAGGTGCATCTACTTGTACTACCGGAAATTACCCCAGAGCCTAAGGGATCAATAGAGAGCTGAGTTGTTCCAGATTTTAAAGGGACAGGCATCAATGGTGAAGAGATGCTCCCCGGGGCTGTCCCACCTAGCCTTCCACTCTTGTGATCACTGACTGCAGGTGAGGGGAGACAGGAGCCTCACGTGCTTGGCTACACTTCTGTTTTTCCAAGGAGTTCTTACTCCAAGAATCAGGGCTTCCTGATTTACCTGTCTGACTAGAATCACGGCTCTCTCATCCTGAACCATCCCGGCTCAGCTTCTGAAAGAAAAAGCTTTCTAAACAGATGCTGCTCTCTGGGGACAGGCACTAAGGTTTCTGCAGCCTCTTAGTCTTTCAGTCACTTTAAGTCCTACTCCAGCTGGTGGATGCGGCTACCTGTCAGAGAGAACATAGGTCTGTCTGACTCTCCTGATCTCCGGAGTAGAGACAGCCCTGCAGTGCAGGGTCAAGACAGGGCAGAATAGCCTGGCCTGATTCCTCTCCATGGGACTGGAGTAGAGCAGGTTGGAATGGGGCCAGCTGACCTCTTCAGCTCCCAGCAAACTTTTTAAGCCACAAGCCACATGGCCTCCTTGACTCTGCAGTCTCCCTGACTGATGTAGAGTCTCCCTGACTGACCCTTTTTAAGCACAATAAATTTAACTTGGGTTTCTTGGGGTCAAGCTAACCTCACCTGAGGAACTTGCTTAGCAGGATTGAAGCGTTGCTGAAAAATAACATTCATCTAGGAATAAAAATGACTTGGTTATGTAGGGATTTGACAGAACAAAGGGCTGCTGCTCTGAAATAAAGGAGGAACGCTGGGTTGAATTTGGTGGCTCACACTTGTAATCCTAGCACTTGGGGAGGCCAAGACAGGAGGATCACTTGAGTCCAGGAGTTCGAGACCAGCCTGGACAATGTAACAAAATCCCATCTTTATATAAAATAATAATAATAATGAAAGGAGGAACCCTGGTGTCCCTCTTGACTCTTCCCTCCTCATATTCCCCCTTGCACCAACAGCCAGTCAGTCACCTGATTCTTCTTTTTGTAAAGCACCTTTCAAACCCATCCACTTCTCGTTCTTTAACCTAGATCTTCATTAGCCTAGACTTTCAGCTATTACTTGTCCCACTGCAACACCCTCTAAACTGGTCTTTCTGCCTCCTGCCTGGCTACAGTCTATCCTCCCCGGAAAAGATTGGTCTTCCCACCATGCAATCTGGCTAAGTGCTTCAGTGGATCATCTGCAAGGACAGCCACCAACAAATTACTCTTTCTGTGAACAGGAACAGATGGAAACAGATGGAATCCATTCCCCCCACTCCCCTTTTTTTGGAGGGGGAGCTCTGGTGCAGGATCCCCTCCTCTTGAGCCTGGGTCTGTAAATTGCTTTTACCAACAGAGTGATGAGAGTAATATTCTGGGACTTTTTTTTTTTTTTTTTTTTTTTTGAGACGGAGTCTTGCTCTGTAGCCCAGGCTGAAGTGCAGTGGCCGGATCTCAGCTTGCTGCAAGCTCTGCCTCCCAGGTTCACGCCATTCTCCTGCCTCAGCCTCCCAAGTAGCTGGGACTACAGGTGCCCGCCACCTCGCCCAGCTAGTTTTTTTTTGTATTTTTTAGTAGAGATGGGGTTTCACCGTGTTAGCCAGGATGGTCTTGATCTCCTGACCTCGTGATCCGCCCGTCTCGGCCTCCCAAAGTGCTGGGATTACAGGCTTGAGCCACCGCGCCCGGCCTATTCTGGGACTTTTAAACCCAGGTGTTAAGAGCCCAGCTTTGCCGGGCACAGTGGCTCACACCTGTAATCCCAGCACTTTGGGAGGCTGAGGTGGGTGGATCACGTGAGGTCAGGAGTTCGAAACCAGCCTGGCCAACATGGTGAAACCCTGTCTCTACTAAAAATACAAAAAAATTAGCTGTGCATGGTGGTGGACACCTGTAATCCCAGTTACTTGGGAGGCTAAGGCAGGAGAATTGCTTGAACCCAGAAGACGGAGGTTGCAGTGAGCTGGGATGGCGCCACTACACTCCAGCCTGGGCAACAAAGTGAGACTCTGTCTCAAAAAAAGCAAAAACAGAAACAAAAACAAAAACCCAGCTTCCTTTTCCTTCTCTTGTCCATCAGCTGCCATGTAAAGTTGTCTGATAGCCAGGTGTACTGTATACTACTTGGAAGGCTGAGGCAGAAGGATTGCTTGAGCCTAGGAGTTTGAGGCTACAGTGAGCCAAGATCATGCCATTGCACTCTAGCCAGAGTGCAGAGCAAGACCCTGTCTCAAAAAAAAAAAAAAAAAAAAAGAGGTTCTGAGCCAGATTACTGGATGGTAAGAGACCAGGTGAAGATGCAGGGGACCAGCCCGCCCTCACACATTGCAGCCACTCTAACTAAGGCATCAGAGAAGTGAATGAGGTCATAGTGAACATTCTGCCAGTAACTTCACATTCTCCAAGGCCTGTCAAGCCACTCCAGTGAGCACCATCTGGAGAAGGGAAGACCCATCTCTGTCAAGTGTTTAAACCACTAGATTTTGGCATGACTTTGACATGGTTTGTTACATAGCAATAGATAGCTGAAACACGCCCTAGTTGTTCCTTTTTTTGTTTGTTTTTTTTTTGTTTTTGTTTTTTTGAGATGGAGTCTCACTCTGTCGCCAGGGCTGGAGTGCAGTGGCCGGATCTCAGCTCACTGCAAGCTCCGCCTCCCGGGTTTACGCCATTCTCCTGCCTCAGCCTCCTGAGTAGCTGGGACTACAGGCACCAGCCACCTCGCCTGGCTAGCTTTTTGTATTTTTTAGTAGAGACGGGGTTTCACCGTGTTAGCCAGGATGGTCTCGAACTCCTGACCTCATGATCCGCCTGTCTCGGCCTCCCAAAGTGCTGGGATCACAGGCTTGAGCCACCGCGCCCGGCCGCTTTTTTTAATTTAATTTTTTTTTTTTTTTTTTTGAGACACTTTCCCAGCTCACTTTCCCAGCTGGAGTACAGTGATGCAATCTCAGCTCACTACAACCTCTGCCTCCCAGGTTCAAGTGATTCTCCTGTCTTAGCTTCTTGAGTAACCAGAACTACAGGCATGAGCTACCGCGCCCTGCTGATTTTTTGTATTTTTAGTAGAGACAGGGTTTCTCCATGTTGGTCAGGCTGGTCTTGAACTCCTGACCTCAGGTGATCCACCCACCTCAGCCCCCTAAACTGCTGAGATTACAGGTGTGAGCCACCGCACCCAGCCTAACATGCCCTAGTCCTTTTTTCGTTTTTGTTTTTTGAGACAGAGTTTCGCTCTTGTCGCCCAGGATGGAGTGCAATGGTGCAATCTTGGCTCACTACAAACTCTGCCTCCTGGGTTCAAGCTATTCTCCAGCTTCAGTCTCCCGAGTAGCTGGGATTACAGGAATGCGCCACCATGCCCGGCTAATTTTGTATTTTTAGTAGAGATTGGGTTTCACCATGTTGGTCAGGCCAGTCTCAGACTCCTGACCTCAAGTGATCCACCCACCTTGGCCTCCCAAAGTGCTGGGATTACAGGCATGAGCCACTGCATCCGGCCAGCATGTGCTATTTAATCTTTGATAAATGAGTGACTAGCCAACTGAATGGAGGTTAGAACTATGGAATAGGCCAGGTGCGGTGGCTCAAGCCTATAATCCCGTCCCCACCACCTGTGGTTCACCTTGTCTTCAGCAGGCTTCCTTCCTCTGCAAGATTGTCGCCTATAGCAACCAGGGCTTACTCTGAAATGGGAGAAAGCGCTGATCTCCATAATCATCCAACAGTTTGTACTTTCTTTCTTTCTTTTTTTTTTTTTTGAGGCGGAATTTCACTCTTGTAGCCCAGGCTGGAGTGCAATGGCTGGATCTCGGCTCACTGCAACCTCTGCTTCCCTGGTTCAAGCAATTCTCCTGCCTCAGCCCCACAAATAGCTGGGATTACAGGCATGTGCCACCACGCCCGGCTAATTTTGTACTTTTAGTACAGAGGGGTTTCTCCATGTTGGTCAGGCTGGTTTCGAATTCCCGACCTCAGGTGATCTGGCCCCCTCGGCCTCCCAAAGTGCTGGGATTACAGGCCTGAGCCACCGCACCCGGCCAGTTTCTACTTTCTCAGTGACTGGCTCATCCCTGAACTACTCTAAGCAAATACTACGAGTTAATTGGTTTGGGTCTAGATTATTATCCATACATCACCCAATTACTGCGGCAGAGGAGGAGGTAACTTTAAACTGATTGATCTATGCCAATTAAGGTCTATCCCTCAGAGCTGGGATAGGTTTATTCCTACTCAAGGCTTAATGAGGGGCCTGGCGCAGTGGCTCACGCCTGTAATCCCAGCACTTTGGGAGGCCCAAGGTGGGGAGATCATTTGAGGTCAGGAGTTCGAGACCAGCCTGGCCAACATGGGTAAACCCTGTCTCTACTAATAACAAGAAAATTAGCCGGGCATGCTGATGGGTGCCTATAATCCCTGCTACTTGGGAGGCTGAGGCCGGGAGAATTGCTTGAACCCAGGAGGTGGAGGTTGCCGTGAGCCGAGATCCTGCCATTGCACTTCAGCCTGAGCGACAGAACAAGACTGTCTCTGTAATCCCAGCACTTTGGGAGGCCGAGACGGGCAGATCACAAGGTCAGGAGATCGAGACCATCCTGGTTAACACGGTGAAACCCCGTCTCTACTAAAAAATACAAAAAACTAGCCGGGCGAGGTGGCGGGCGCCTATAGTCCCAGCTACTCGGGAGGCTGAGGCAGGAGAATGGCGTGAACCCAGGAGACGGAGCTTGCAGTGAGCTGAGATCCGGCCAGTGCACTCCAGCCCGGGTGACAGAGCAAGACTCCGTCTCAAAAAAAAAAAAAAAAAAAAGACTGTCTCAAAAAAAAAAAAAAAAAAAACACCAAAAACCTATGGAATTTCTTTTCGGACTTGATCGAATGTTATCTTCTAAAAGCTTTGTTTCATATGCTCTGAGTCTTAAATTTCTCCTATCTCAGCTGTCTCTAAAGGGACAATAACTGGTGTTCATGATGATATGTCTTGGGATAAAATGAAACCTCGAAATGATACATCGTCTGAGGTTATAGTTTTAATTTTGGAAATTCAGAAACCTAATATATGACAATCTATATCTGTAACTCTGAATTAACCCATGTGTTAAAAACTCCCAAAGATCCCAAATATTTGTCAATGTGGGCCAGAAAAAAATCCCCTGCTTTTGTAAGTGTTTTTACTTTCTGAAAGGGGATTCCATATCTCTTGTTCATTCGTGTCTCATCACAGTTCTGGGAGATGAGTAGAAGAGGTGGTGGCACTGTATTTCTGTTTTACAGGTTTGAAAGCAAAGATTAGCTGGGCGCGGTGGCTCACACCTGTAATCCCAGCACTTTGGAAGGCTGAGGCAGGCGGATCACAAGGTCAGGAGATCCAGACTATCCTGGCTAACATGGTGAAACCCTATCTCTACTAAAAATACAAAAATTAGCCAGGTGTGGTGGCGGGCACCTGTAGTCCCAGCTACTAGGGAGGCTGAGGCAGAAGAATGGTGTGAACCTGGGAGGCAGAGCTTGCAGTGAGCTGAAATCGCACCACTGCACTGCAGCCTGGGTGACAGAGTGAGACTTCGTCTCCAAAAAAAAAAAGAAAGCAAAGATTGTATGAGTGTCCAGGGTCATATAGCTGGTTACTGCTATAAGTCAGGTAGGATCCATTCCACTGATGACTGACTAGTCTGCTACTTTTGCCCCATACTGTGGTGATAATAGTAAGAAGGTTCAATTTATTGAATAACTGAAAGCTGTACTTAAGATTTGTATGTTTCTTTTTTTTTTTTTTTTTTTGGAGACCGAGTCTCCCTCTGTCACCCAGGCTGGAGTGCAGTGGCAAGATCTCGGGTCACAAAAACCTCTGCCTCCTGACTCAAGTGTCTCTCCTGTCTCAGCCTCCCGAGTAGCTGGGATTATAGACGCAGGCCACCATGTCCAGCTAATTTTTGTATTTTTAGTAGAGACAAGGTTTCACCATGTTGGCCAGGCTGGTCTTGAACTCCTGAGCTCAGGTGATCCACCCGCCTCGCCTCAGCCTCCCAAAGAGCTGGGATTACAGGCATGAGCCACCATGCCAGACCCTTAATTTTAAAATTATTTTATTTATTTTTTGAGATGGAGTCTCACTCTGTCACCCAGGCTGGAGTGCAGTGGCATGATCTCAGCTCACTGCAACCTCTGCCTCCTGGGTTCAAAGGATTTTCCAGCCTCAGCCTCCTGAGTAGCTGGGACTGCAGGTGCCTGCCACCATGCCTGGCTTTTTTTTTTTTTTTTTTTTTTTTTTGTAATTTTAGTAGAGAGTTGTTTTACCATGTTGGCCAGGTTGGTCTCGAACTCCTGACCTCAGTTGATCCACCCTCCTTGGTCTCCCAAAGTGCTAAGATTACAGGCAGGAGCCACCATGCCCGGCCTTTTTAATTTTTTTTGTTTTGAGACGGGATCTTACTCTTTCGCCTAGGATGGAGTACAGTGGTGCAATCAAGGATCACTGCAACCTCAACCTCCCTGGGCTTAGTGAACGTCTCACCTCAGCCTCCTGAGTATCTGGGACTGCAGGTGTGTGCCATCACGCCAGGATAATTTTTTTCTTTTTTTCTTTCCTTTCTTTCTTTTTTTTTTTTTTTTGTTGAGACGGAGTTTCGCTCTGTCGCCCAGGCTGGAGTGCAGCAGCTGGATCTCAGCTCACTGCAAGCTCCGCCTCCTGGGTTTACGCCATTTTCCTGCCTCAGCCTCCCAAGTAGCTGGGACTACAGGCGCCTGCCACCTCGCCCGGCTAGATTTTTGTATTTTTTTACTAGAGACGGGGTTTCACTGTGTTAGCCAGGATAGTCTCGATCTCCTGACCTCGTGATCCGCCCGTCTCGGCCTCCCAAAGTGCTGGGATTACAGGCTTGAGCCACCGTGCCCGGCCTTTTTAATTTTTTTTGTTTTGAGACGGGATCTTACTCTTTCGCCTAGGATGGAGTACAGTGGTGCAATCAAGGATCACTGCAACCTCAACCTCCCTGGGCTTAGTGAACGTCTCACCTCAGCCTCCTGAGTATCTGGGACTGCAGGTGTGTGCCATCACGCCAGGATAATTTTTTTCTTTTTTTCTTTTCTTTCTTCTTTCTTTCTTTCTTTTTTTTTTTTTTGAGATGGAGTCTCGCACTGTCACCAGGCTGGAGTGCAGTGGTGCCATCTCGGCTCACTGAAACCTTTACCTCCTGGGTTCAAGAGACTCTCCTGCCTCAGCCTCCTGCGTAGCTAGGATTACAGGTGGTCGCCACCACGCCCGGCTAATTTTTTTGTATTTTTAGTAGAAACGGGGGGACTATGTTGGCCAAACTGGTCTCAAACTCCTGACCTCATGATCTGCCCACCTTGGCCTCCCAAAATGTTGGGATTACAGGCGTGAGCCACCATACCCAGCCAATAATTTTTATATTTTTAGTAGAGATGGTGTTTTTCCACATTGTCTAGTCTGGTCAGAAACTCCTAAGTTTAAGTTCTCCTCCTGCCTCAGCATACAAAGTGCCGGCATTAGAGGCATAAGCCACCGCGCCCAGCCTGCGTTTTTCTTTACAGTATTTAATTATTAAGATTTCCAGACCGGATACAATGGCTCACACCTGTAATTCCAGCACTTTGAGAGGCCGAGGCAGGAGGATCACCTGAGGTCTAGAGTTCGAGACCAGCCTGACCAACATGAAGAAACCCTGTCTCTACTAAAAATACAAAATTAGCCAGGCATGGTGGCGCATGCCTGTAATCCTAGCTACTCGGAGGGGGATGAGGCAGGAGAATCTCTTGAACCCGGGAGGCGGAGGTTGGGGTGAGCCAAGATCGCACCGTTACACTCCAGCCTGGGCAACAAGAGCAAAACTCTGTCTCAAAAAGAAAAAAAGATTTCTTCCTCATTTTTTAAATTTAGCTTTTTATTATGGAAATAATTTTCTCTCTTTTTTTTCCCACTCTGTTGTCCAGGCTGGAGTGCAGTGGCATGATCTCAGCTCACTGCAACCTCCACTTCCCAGGCTCAGGTGATCCTCCCATCTCAGCCTTCCTAGTAGCTGGGACTACAGGCTCCAACATATGCCCAGTTTATTTTGTTTATTTTTGAGGAGACGGGATTTTGCCATGTTGCTCAGGCTGGTCTCAAGGGATCTGCCTGCCTCGGCCTGCCAACGTGCTGGGATTAGAGGTGTGAGACACCATGCCCAGGTAATTATGAAAAATTTGTAACATATCACTAATAAGCATATATGAGTATGGGGAGCCCTCATATGCCATCTCTCAACTTCAATAGTTATCAATATTTTGCCATTCTTGTTTCATCTATCCTCTCACTTTTTGTTTTCTGGAGTATTTTTAAATAAATCTGGGACATCATTTTATTTTACCTGTGAATACTTCATTACGTATGTCTAATAGATAAGGAGATTTTTTTCCTCTCTGTCTAAAACACAAACATGGCTGGGTGTGGTGGCTCACCCCTTTAATCCCAGCACTTTGGGAGGCCAAGGCTGGTGGATCACCTGAGGTCAGGAGTTCGAGACCAGCCTGGCCAACATGTTGAAACCCTGTCCCCACTAAAAATACAAAAAATTAGCCAGTATGGTGGTGGGTGCCTTTAATCCCAGCTACTTGAGAGGCCGAGATGGGAGAATAACTTGAACCCAGGAGGCATGGGTTACACTGAGGCGAGATAGCACCATTGCACTCCAGCCTGGGCGACAAGAGCAAAACTCCACCTGAAAAAGAAAATAAAACCTGGGTGATGTGGCTCACGCTTGTAATCCTAGCACTTTGGGAGGCTGAGGCCGGAAGATTGCCTGAGGTCAAGAGTTCAAGACTAGCCTGGCCAACATGGTGAAACCTCATCTCTACTGAAAATACAAAAAATTACCTGGGTGCAGTGGCACGCACCTGTAATCCCAGCTACTCGGGAGGCTGAGGCAGGAGAATCGCTTGAACCTGGGAGGTGGAGGTTGTGGTTAGCCGAGATTGCGTCACTGCACTCCAGCCTGGGTGACAGAGAGAGACTTTGTCTCAAAAATAAATAAGTAAATAATAAACAATAAACAATAAAATACAAACCTAGTACCATTTCACCCCTACGAAAATCAGCAAAATGCTTTCACGTCATTAGTATGCTGTCCAAATTCAGTTTTTCCATGACAGTTCATTCAGATCAGAATCTATGCATGGTTCATAGATCCTTTTTGGTTGATGTGTCCCTTTTAATCTACCTCCTATCTGCCCTCACCACCCCACCATTTATTTGTGGAAGGAACTAGTTTGCTTGTCCTACAGAATATCCCTGGACTTCCCCAGCTACATCCTTATAGACCTAAAATATTATGTTTCTATATCATGAATTACATGTAATTCATTCATACAAATTAAATAATTGGAACACTTTGTGAACACTATTACAAATATCAAACACTTCCACACTCAGCAAATATTTATTGAGCATATATTCTGTACAAACTTCCCTTTCTGATCTCTGGGTTAATGTGTAACGTCTCTTGCACTAGAAGCCTTGGTCGGATCTTTGCCTTCTCATTTCTTCTATGTCTATATCATAGATCTGGCCATAGATCCTCCCTAAAAAACTCAGACTCACCACTTACTCTTAGGTAGATTCTAGCTACTCAGGTAGTTTCTTTTCTTTTCTTTTTTTTTTTTTTGAGACAGAGTCTTGCTCTGTCGCCCGGGCTGGAGTGCGGTGGCCGGATCTCAGCTCACTGCAAGCTCCGCCTCCCGGGTTTAGGCCATTCTCCTGCCTCAGCCTCCGGAGTAGCTGGGACTACAGGCGCCCGCCACCTCACCTGTCTAGTTTTTTGTATTTTTAGTAGAGACGGGGTTTCACCATGTTAGCCAGGATGGTCTCGATCTCCTGACCTCGTGATCCGCCCGTCTCGGCCTCCCAAAGTGCTGGGATTACAGGCTTGAGCCACCGCGCCCGGCCTCAGGTAGTTTCTACCATCAGTACTATAAGACCTCAACTCAATGTGAATCCCTACAGTGGACTTCAAGCTGGATTGTCAGCTTCATGTAAACTTTATGGTACCTGGTCTGTTTAACAAATGGTGAGACGAGGATATCCCAGGTACCTAGCACGTTCTCCTATATGCAGCAGGTACTCAGTAAATACTTGTTTTTTTTTTTTTTTTTTTTTTTTTTTTTTTTTTTTTTT
>NC_045438.1:153326887-153331112 GCF_002776525.5 Piliocolobus tephrosceles
TTTTTTTTTTTTTTTTTTTTTTTTTTTTTTTGAGACGGAGTCTTGCTGTGTCTCCTGGGCTGGAGTGCAGTGGCCGGATCTCAGCTCACTGCAAGCTCCGCCTCCTGGGTTCACGCCATTCTCCTGCCTCAGCCTCCGGAGTAGCTGGGACTACAGGCGCCCACCACCTCGCCCGGCTAGTTTTTTGTATTTTTAGTAGAGACGGGGTTTCACCGTGTTAGCCAGGATGGTCTCCATCTCCTGACCTCATGATCCGCCCGTCTCGGCCTCCCAAAGTGCTGGGATTACAGGCTTGAGCCACCGCGCCCGGCCTATATTTGTTGAATAAGTACATACAGGGCTTCTTTTTTTTTTTTTTTGAGACGGAGTTTTGCTCTTGTCACCAAGGCTGGAGTGCAGTGGCGCAATCTCGGCTCACTGCAGCTTCTGCCTCCTGGGTTCAAGTGATTCTTCTGCCTCAGTCTCCCGAGTAGCTGGGATTACAGGCATGCGTCAACATGCCCAGCTAATTCTTGTATTTTTAGTAGAGATGCGGTTTCACCATGTTGACCAGGTTGGTCTCGAACTCCTGACCTCTGGTGATCCGCCCACCTTGGCCTCTCAAAGTGCTGATATTACAGGCGTGATCCACTGCACCTGGCCTGATACAGAGCTTCTTACCTTCAATTGTTATTTCTTATTCAAACTGAACACTTAGACTAGATTCATCTTCTTTAAGTGTCATCATTCATCCCTTTTTGCTGAGTATATTCTAAGTTCAGTGTGAGCTGAAAATAGCTCATATCATTTATAAGAATCAATTGTTAAATTTTCAGAAATGTTGTGAGCTGGTTTATATCACATTGATAATTTGAAATTGGCTGTAATGGGAGTATTTTTACCACACAAACTGGCAAATGCAACAAATCACGGCTTTCTTTTACTTCTTCAGAAAGCATATTGTTTTTTTTTGTTTTGTTTTGTTTTTGAGACGGAGTCTCACTGTGTCGCCCAGGCTGGAGTGCAGTGGCCGGATCTCAGCTCACTGCAAGCTCCGCCTCCCGGCTTTACGCCATTCTCCTGCCTCAGCCTCCCAAGTAGCTGGGACTACAGGCGCCCGCCACCTCACCCGGCTAGTTTTTTGTATTTTTTAGTAGAGACAGGGTTTCACCGTGTTAGCCAGGATGGTCTCGATCTCCTGACCTCGTGATCCGCCCGTCTCGGCCTCCCAAAGTGCTGGGAGTACAGGCTTGAGCCACCGCGCCCGGCCCAGAAAGCATATTGTTAAACAGTCTCAGCCTGTGTTGGATACTACACTGTACAAGAACCTATGACTCTCTTCTGTAAATGCAGAAAGTACTCAGTTTGGAGCTCCTCTGTTATTTGGACTCATGCATCGAAAATTTTATTCTATACCATCTTGAATAATTAGAATGTCTTCACTATCCCTTAGAATGTCTTCACTATCCCATATTCCAACAACTTGCAACTTGTCATATTCCATTTAATGCTAAGCTTCCTTTTTTTTTTTTTTTTTTTTTTTTTTTTTTTGAGATGGAGTCTTGCTATATCACCAGGCTGGAGTGCAGTGGCGCCATCTTGGCTCACAGCAACCTCCGTCTCCCGGGTTCAACAGATTCCCCTGCCTCAGGCTCCCAAGTAGCTGGGACTACAGGCGCCCACCACCACATCCAGCTAATTTTTTGTATTTTAAATGGAGACTGGGTTTCATCATATTAGCCAGCATGGTCTCTATCTCCTGACCTTATGATCCTCCTGCCTTGGCCTCCCAAAGTGCTGGGATTACAGGCACAGGCCACCGCATTTGGCCCAGTACTAAGCTTCTTTAGAGCAGGCATTCAATCTTTTTGTTTTTTTGAGATGGAGTCTTGCTCTGTCAACCAGACTGTAGTGCAGTGGCACGATCTCGGTTCACTGCATCTTCCGCCTCCTGGATTCAGGGGATTCTCTTGCCTGCCTCAGCCTTCCAAGTAGGTGGGATTACAAGTATGCGCCACCACACCTGACTAATTTTTATTTATTTATTTATTTTTGTTTTTTTAGCAGAGTTGAGGTTTCACCATGTTGGCCAGGCTGGTTTTGAACTCCTGACTTCAAGTGATCTGCTAGCCTTGGCCTCCCAAAGTGTTGGGATTACAGGCATGAACCACCACACTCAGCCAAGAGCAGGTATTCAGCTGGGCACGGTGACTCACTCCTGTAATCCCAGCACTTTGGGAGGCCGAGGCGGGTGGATCACCTGAGGTCAGGAGTTCAAGACAAGCCTGGCCAACACGGTGAAACCCAGTCTCTACTAAAAATCCAAAAATTAGCTGGGCATGGTGGCCCGAGCCTGGAATCCCAGCTACTCGGGAGGCTGAGGCAGGAGAATTGCTTGAACCGTGACCTTGGTGGCAGAGGTTGCAGTGAGCTGAGATCATGCCATTGCACTCCAGCCTGGACTACAGAGGGAGACTCAGCCTGAAAAAAACCAAAAAACAAAAAGGACACGGTGGCTCATGCTTGTAATCCCAGCACTTTGGGAGGCCAAGGCGGGTGGAACACAAGGTTAGGTGTTCAAGACCAGCCTCCCGACTCTACTAAAAATACAAAAATTAGCCGGTTGTGGTGGTGGACGCTTGTAATCCCACCGACTCGGGAGGCTGTGGCAGAGAATTGCTTGAACCCATGAGGTGGAGGTTGCAGTGAGCCAAGATGGCGCCACTGCACTCCAGCCTGGGCGACAGAGTGAGACTCTGTCTCAAAAAAAAAAAAAAAAAAAAAAAAAAAAAAGACCAGGTATTCAGTTTTGAAAAGGAGCTCATAGCATAGTGCTTGGCATATAACAATAATAACTAACATTATTTACATTATTTGAGGACATACTATGTGCCTGGCTTTTTATTTTAATTAATCCTGACTATAAACTTATGAGGTAGGTACTACTGTTTCCATTTTACAGATCCGTTAAAGGAAGCACAGATGTTTCCTATGCGTAATTTTTTTTTTATTTTTTTTTTCTGAGACGGAGTCTTGCTCTGCCGCCCAGGCTGGAGTGCAGTAGCCGGTTCTCAGCTCACTGCAAGCTCTGCCTCCCGGGTTTACGCCATTCTCCTGCCTCAGCCTCCCGAGTAGCTGGGACTACAGGCACCCGCCACCTTGCCCGGCTAGTTTTTTGTATTTTTTAGTAGAGACGGGGTTTCACTGTATTAGCCAGGATGGTCTCGATCTCCTGACCTCGTGATCCGCCCGTCTCGGCCTCCCAAAGTGCTGGGATTACAGGCTTGAGCCACCGCGCCCGGCTCCTATGCGTAAATTTTTTATTCTTTAATCTCCATTTCAATAAATGTCACCATCATCTACCCAATTGCCCAAGACATTCACCTAGGAGTCATCCTTCATTCCTCTTTTTTCTGAGACCCCCAACAGCCAATCCAACATCAGGTCCTGTTGTCAGTACCAACAAGATACACCGTGGATCCCAATTTGCCCACTTCTCTTCACATGTATTGCTGTCATTCCTTTTTTTTTTTTTGAGACAGAGTCTCTCTATGTCACTGAAGCTGGAGTGCAGTGGCACAATCTCAGCTCACTGCAACCTCTGCCTTCTGGGTTCAAGCAATTCTCTGCCTCAACCTCCAGAGTAACTGGGATTATAGGCACCTGCTACCATGCCTGGCTAATTTTTGTTTTTTGTTTTTTGTGTTTTTGAGACGGAGTCCTGCTCTGCCACCCAAGCTGGAGTGCAGGGCCGCAATAATCTTGGCTCACTGCAAGCTCCACCTCCTGGGTTCACGCCACTCTTCTGCCTCTGCCTCCCTAGTAGCTGAGACTACAGGCGTCCGCCACCATGCCCAACTAAATTTTTTGTATTTTTTAGTAGAAACGGGGTTTCACCGTGTTAGCCAGGCTGGTCTTGAACTCCTGACCTCGTGATCCATCCACCTCGGTCTCCCACAGTGCTGAGATTACAGGCATAAGCCACTGCGCCCAGCCAGTCATCCTAGTTTAAGCCACCATTACCTTTCATCTAGATTACTGCTGGTTTACTCCCCACTAGTCTACTCTTCAACCTATGGTCAGAGAGGTCTTTTAAAAATGTAAGCCATGCGGCCAGGAGTGATGGCTCACACCTATAATCCCACCACTTTGGGAGGCTGAGGTGGATGGATCACAAGGTCAGGAGTTCGAGACCAGCCTGGCCAAGATGGTGAAACCCCGTCTCTACTAAAAATACAAAAATTAG
>NC_045438.1:153336112-153353966 GCF_002776525.5 Piliocolobus tephrosceles
AAAAAAAAAAAAAAAAAAAAAAAAAAAAAAAAAAGACCAGGTATTCAGTTTTGAAAAGGAGCTCATAGCATAGTGCTTGGCATATAACAATAATAACTAACATTATTTACATTATTTGAGGACATACTATGTGCCTGGCTTTTTATTTTAATTAATCCTGACTATAAACTTATGAGGTAGGTACTACTGTTTCCATTTTACAGATCCGTTAAAGGAAGCACAGATGTTTCCTATGCGTAATTTTTTTTTTATTTTTTTTTTCTGAGACGGAGTCTTGCTCTGCCGCCCAGGCTGGAGTGCAGTAGCCGGTTCTCAGCTCACTGCAAGCTCTGCCTCCCGGGTTTACGCCATTCTCCTGCCTCAGCCTCCCGAGTAGCTGGGACTACAGGCGCCCGCCTCGTTGCCCGGCTAGTTTTTTGTATTTTTTAGTAGAGACGGGGTTTCACCGTGTTAGCCAGGATGGTCTCGATCTCCTGACCTCGTGATCCGCCCGTCTCGGCCTCCCAAAGTGCTGGGATTACAGGCTTGAGCCACCGCGCCCGGCTCCTATGCGTAAATTTTTTATTCTTTAATCTCCATCTCAATAAATGTCACCATCATCTACCCAATTGCCCAAGACATTCACCTAGGAGTCATCCTTCATTCCTCTTTTTTCTGAGACCCCCAACAGCCAATCCAACATCAGGTCCTGTTGTCAGTACCAACAAGATACACCGTGGATCCCAATTTGCCCACTTCTCTTCACATGTATTGCTGTCATTCCTTTTTTTTTTTTTTTGAGACAGAGTCTCTCTATGTCACTGAAGCTGGAGTGCAGTGGCACAATCTCAGCTCACTGCAACCTCTGCCTTCTGGGTTCAAGCAATTCTCTGCCTCAACCTCCAGAGTAACTGGGATTATAGGCACCTGCTACCATGCCTGGCTAATTTTTGTTTTTTGTTTTTTGTGTTTTTGAGACGGAGTCGTGCTCTGCCACCCAAGCTGGAGTGCAGGGCCGCAATAATCTTGGCTCACTGCAAGCTCCACCTCCTGGGTTCACGCCACTCTTCTGCCTCTGCCTCCCTAGTAGCTGAGACTACAGGCGTCCGCCACCATGCCCAACTAAATTTTTTGTATTTTTTAGTAGAAACGGGGTTTCACCGTGTTAGCCAGGCTGGTCTTGAACTCCTGACCTCGTGATCCATCCACCTCGGTCTCCCACAGTGCTGAGATTACAGGCATAAGCCACTGCGCCCAGCCAGTCATCCTAGTTTAAGCCACCATTACCTTTCATCTAGATTACTGCTGGTTTACTCCCCACTAGTCTACTCTTCAACCTATGGTCAGAGAGGTCTTTTAAAAATGTAAGCCATGCGGCCAGGAGTGATGGCTCACACCTATAATCCCACCACCTTGGGAGGCTGAGGTGGATGGATCACAAGGTCAGGAGTTCGAGACCAGCCTGGCCAAGATGGTGAAACCCCGTCTCTACTAAAAATACAAAAATTAGCCAGGCACAGTGGCGGACACCTATGGTCCTAGCTGCTCGTGAGGCTGAGCCAGGAGAACTGCTTGAACTCGGGAGGGGGAGGCTGCAGTGAGCTGAGATGGCGCCCGCACCAGTGCACTCTATCCTGGGTGACAGGGCAAGACTCCGTCTCAAAAAAGAAAACAAACAAACAAAAAAGAAAGTAGAGGAATAGCCGGGCACAGTGGCTCATGCCTGTAATCTCAGCTCTTTGCAAGGCTGAGGTGGGCGGATCATGAGGTCAGGAGATAAAGACCATCCTGGCCAACATGATAAAACCCCGTCTCTACTAAAATATACAAAAATTAGCTGGGGGTGGTGGCAGGTTCCTGTAATCCCAGCTACTCGGGAGGCTGAGGCAGGAGAATCGCTTGAACCCAGAAGGCAGAGGTTGCAGTCAGCTGAGATGGTGCCACTGCAGTCCAGCCTGGTCAACAGAGTGAGACTCCTTGGTGGGGGGTGGGGGGCAGAAAAAAAAAAAAAAAAAGAAAGTAGAGGAATAAAGAATGCCCACTCCATAGGCAGAGCATCCTTAAGGGCTGCTGGTTGCTCGTTTTTATGGTTATTTCTTGATTGTATGCTAAATAAGGAGTGAATTAATCATGAGTCTTCCATGAAAGGGGTGGGCAATGCCTGTAGCTGTGGGTTCCTCCGCTTTTTAAACCATATAACGTAACTTTCTGATGTTGTCTTTATATTTCTGAACTGTCATGGCGCTGGTGGGAGTGTAGCAGTGAGGATGACCAGAGGTCCTCTTGGTTTTGATGGGTTTTGGCCACCTTCTTTACTGCAACCTTTTTTTTTTTTTTTTTTTCTTTTTCTGAGACAGAGTCTCACTCTTGTTCCCCAGGCTAGAACGCCATGGTGTAATCTTGGCTCACTGCAACCTCCACCTCCTGGCTTCAAGTAATTGTCCTTCCTCAGCCTCCCAAGTAGCTGGAATTTTTTTTATTTTTATTTTTAGTAGAGATGTGGTTTCTCCATGTTGGCCAGGCTGGTCTTGAACTCCTGACCTCAGGTGATCCGCCTGCCTCGGCCTCCCAAAGTGCTGGGATTACAGGCGTAAGCCACCGCACCCAGCCTACAACCTGTTTTATCAGCAAGGTCTTTATGACCTGTATCTTGTGTCGACCTCCTATCTCATCCTGTGACTTAGAATGCCTAACTGTCTGGGAATGCAGCCCAGTAGGTCTTAGTCTTGTTTTACCCAGCCCCTATTCAAGATGGAGTTGCTCTGGTTCCAATGTCCCTAACACTACCACTTCCTTCCTAGCTAATAAGGTCCAGTCACCCAAATCACCTTGCTGCCTATAACAGGTCAACCTCCTGCATTTGCACCCCTTATTCCTCAGAATGGCTGTTCTGATTTTCCCACATCTGAGATATTCCTACAGGTCTTAGCGTGAATGTCGTTTTCTCAGCAAGACCTTCTCTGACTTCTATCCCAATTCTTATCACATTACTGTGTTCGCTTTCTTCATACCAGCCATATCTTATTCATTTGCGTACTGTTGGTCTCCTTCACCAGAATATAAATTCCCATGAGTGTAGAATCATTGTTGTCATGTAAACTGCTGTAAACCCAGAGCCTAGAATAAGTGCATGGCACAATGCAGGCCAATTACAAACTTTTGTAAGTTAGTAAATCAATGAGGGAAGTAAGTGATCCAAGGCTCCAGTCTAGGCTTCAGAGCTGAGCCCTTTGGTTAAGAAGCTCCTCTTTCTGACTGGGCGTGGTGGCTCATGTCAGTAATCCCAGCACTTTGGGAGGCTGAGGCAGGTGGATCATGAGGTCAGGAGATAAAGACCACCCTGGCTAACATGGTGAAACCCCATCTCTACCAATTTTTTTTTTTGTTTTTTTTTTCCCTGAGACGGAGTCTCGCTCTGTCTCCCAGGCTGGAGTGCAGTGGCCGGATCTCAGCTCACTGCAAGCTCCGCCTCCCAGGTTTACGCCATTCTCCTGCCTCAGCCTCCCGAGTAGCTGGGACTACAGGCGCCCGCCACCTCGTCCGGCTAGTTTTTTTGTATTTTTTTAGTAGAGACGGGGTTTCACCGTGTTAGCCAGGATGGTCTCGATCTCCTGACCTCGTGATCCGCCCGTCTCGGCCTCCCAAAGTGCTGGGATTACAGGCTTGAGCCACCGCGCCCGGCCTCTACCAAAATTACAAAACATTAGCCGGGCGTGTTGGCGGGCACCTGTAGTCCCAGCTACTTGGGAGGCTGAGGCAGGAGAATGGGATGAACCCGGGAGGCAGGGCTTGCAATGAGTAGAGATGTTGCAACTGCACTCCAGCCTGGGCGACAGAACAGGACTTCATCTCAAAAAAGCAGCTCCTCCTTCCAGCTGGGTGCGATGGCTCAGGCCTATAATCTCAGCAATTTGGGAGGCAGAGGTGGGTGGATCACCTGAGGTCAGGAGTCCGAGACCAGCTTGGCCAACATGGTGAAACCCCTTCTGTACTAAAAATACAAAAATTAACTGGGCATGGTGGTACACGCCTGTAGTCCCAGCTACTCGGGAGACTGAAGTAGGAGATCGCTTGAATTTGGGAGGCGGAGGTTGCAGTGAGCTGAAACCACAGCCCAGCACTCCAGCCTGGGTGACAGAATGAGACTCCATCTCAAAAAAAAAAAGCAAAAAAAAAAAAGGAAAGAAAGAAAGAAAGAAAAAGAAAATCCTCTTTCCTCTTTTGGGACAAATGGATAGGGAGGTGAGGCAGTCTCTATTTCTATGACTACCCAAAGTTTCTAATGTTTCACGCCCTTCCCTTTCACCCTAAGGGTAAAGGAAAGGTAAGAAGTACTGATGTGATGTCCACCAACAGTAGAAACGTTTCAGAGAAGCACACTCCATTGCATCGGTAGAAATAATTCTACTGAGAATTAAAAATATAGCATGGCTGCCGGGCGCAGTGGCTCACACCTGTAATCCCAGCACTTTGGGAGGCCGGGGTGGGCAAATCATCTGAAGTTGGGAGTTCGAGACCAGCCTGACCAACATTGAGAAACCCTGTCTCTACCAAAAATACCAAAAATTAGTCGGGCGTGGTGACGCATGCCTGTAATCGCAGCTACTCAGGAGGCTGAGGCAGGAGAATCGCTTGAACCCAGGAGGCGGAGGTTGCGGTGAGCCGGGATGGCGCTACTGCATTCCAGCCTGGGCAATAAGAGTGCAATTCCGTCTGAAAAAAAAAAAAAAAAATATATATATATATATATATAGAGAGAGAGAGAGAGAGAGAGAAAGAGCATGGCTAAAATAAAATGCTTGAGGGTAAGGCTGGGAGGGAGGTGGACGATTTGTCTCGGGAAGGTTTAAGATGAAAGGAATAGTTTAGGAATTAGATAACAGCAATTGTTATTCTGAAAGAAATCTGGATGCTCTGCCTGTGGGCAAAAAGGAGATAACCCACTAAAGAAGCCAAAGGGGAAGAAAGAGAAAAGAGAGATCAGGGATTTTCTCTCTTTTGGATAGTTTATTTTGTTTTGTTTACCATTACCTTTGCTAGTCTTGGAGTCTTTCCCTTTCTTTGGGTTTACATGGTAAGGATATTTAGGAAAGATTTTTAAGAACTTCCTCATTCCAACCCCAGCTCTTTGAATTTTTCTTCAAATGCAAATAAAAGCATTTACCATTTGGATATACTGTAATTAAAAAGAGGAAAGGGCAGTTTCTTGAACCTAAAACAACTTCTTTTTTTTTCTGTGTGTGGGCTCAGAGTCATTTAAAGGCTAAAAGAAGATCCGTTGAGAGCTGGGTGGGTAATGGAGGGTACTGATGATGGTGGTGGAGAGGATCCTGAATTCAGTCACAGAAAATAGCTGAAACTGGATCAAATAATAAGACATCAAATCCCACTCGATTAGACATTAGGCAACAGTTTATGGTAAAATGTTAAGTACTTAATATTTTATTTCCAAGGCAGGTCATCTTGCATCTTACCCCAAAGCTATTTGTTCTCAGAACAAATGTGCATATGCTTATTAGGTTTAACAATCCACTGCTCACAGTTAGTAAAGGGGTCAGGCTAAGCCTGACTCCCTTGAATGAATAAGCCTCATTTGCACTTGTGATGACAAAAACCTTAGTTCTCAAACCAAAAGGAGGAATGAGAGCCAGAGGGATAATAAGTGAAAATGCTGACTCAGTCTTCTTTTTTTTCCTTTTTTCTCTTCTTCTTCTTTTTTTTTTTGAGACTGGGTCTTGTTCTGTAGTCCAGGCTGGAGTGCAGTGGCAAGATCATAGCTCACTGCAGCCTCAATCTCTCTGGCTCTAGTGATCCTCCCGCCTCAGCCTCCTGGGTAGGTGGAACTGTTACTGGACCCCAAGACTGGGTTCTTGGATCTCACAGCAAGAAAGAACTCGGCGAGTCCATAGAGGAAAGTGAAAGCAAGTTTATTAAGAAAGTAGAGGCCCTGTCTCTACTAAAAATACAAAAAAAAAAAAAATTAGCTGGGCCTGGTGGCGGGCGCCTGTAGTCCCAGCTACTTGGGAGGCTGAGGCAGAAGAATGGCGTGAACCCGGGAGGCGGAGTTTGCAGTGAGCCGAGATTGCACCACTGCACTCCAGTCTGGGACACAGAGCGAGACTCCGTCTCAAAAACAAAAATAAAAGAAAGAAAGAAAGTAGAGGAATAAAACAGTGGCTCCTCTGTAGACAGAGCAGCCCTGAGGGTTGACCATTTTTATGGTTATTTCTTGATTATATGTATATGCTAAACAATGGGTGGATTATTTTTGCCTCCCCTATTTAGATCATATAGGGTAACTTCCTGACATTGTCCATGGCATTTGTGAACTGTCATGGAGATGGTGGGAGTGTAGCTGTGGGGAGGACCAGAGGTCACTCTCTTGGCCATCTTGGTTTTGGTGGAGGCTTCATTATTGCAAACTATTCTATCAGCAAAGTCTTTATGACCTGTATCATGTGTCGACCTCCTATCTCATGTTGTGATAAAGAATGCTTTGACCTCCTAGGAATGCAGCCCAGCAGGTCTCAGCCTTATTTTACCCAGCGCCTACTCAAGATGGAGTTGCTCTGGTTCAAATGCTTCTGACAGAACGAAAGGCATGCACCACCATGCCCCACTAATTTTTGTATATTTTGTAGAGAAGGGGTCCTACTATTTTGCCCAGGCTGGTCTTGAACTCCTGGTCTCAAGCAATTCTACTTCCTTGGCCTCCTAAAGTGCGGGGTATACAGGCATGAGCCATTGCACCTGACCTAATCCTTTTTTTTTTTTCATGTGTTTTATTTTCCTGCAGTTCTGTGAGAGTGAAATATTTCCCCTCATGTTTAGGAGTAATCCAGACAGTTCCAGAACCTGGCCTTCCTTCTTTACCCACCTCTTTATAGATGTGGCTTTTGTTGATTATCTGAGTGGATAAACTCCCAGAAAGCGAAATAACTTAGTGGCAAATCAGTGTTCTTTTAGCAATTCTGCTGACTTTCTTGCTCAGAGGGAATTTGATTCATTTTCCTAAATCAGTACTAACTTTGAATTCTTTCTCTTAGGATTAAAAAAGTTGGTTTTTGTGGGCCAAGAGCTGAATCACTGGCTTTGTAGGAGTTACACGACACAGTTGACTAACTGGGCCGCATTTCCTCTTCTGTTCTAACCACATAGTGAGGGCCCTGCTGTGGTGGTGCCAGGTGGAAATTCTGGGGTGAAGGATCTGTTCTAGCTGATGAAATGCTTCGTCATTGCTGTCATCATCGGCTAGGCTGAAGACACAGCTTCAGTAATAAGGCATGACTGTAATTCCTCATCCTCTGGCTATTATTAATTATGATTCATTTCATGAAAGAGGGAATAAAAGCCTCTGTAGATCCAAAGCACATCTAAACTGGAAGGATTTCAGATTTGAGCGTGTGAGGACTTTCCCTTATACAAGGGGAAATAAGTATGTTCTCTCAGGGGAAAGAGATCTGGCTTCAGTGAAGGAGAGATACCCAGGTTGGCCTCCTACATGGAGAAGGTCTTATTCATAATCATAAAAATAAAATCCACTCACCAGGCACAGTGGCTCATATCTGTAATCCCAGCACTTTGGCAGGCCAAGGCAGGCGGATCATCTGAGTTCAGAAGTTCAAGACCAGCCTGAGCAACGTGACGAAATGCCATCTCTACTAAAAATACAAAAATTAGACTGATGTGGTCGTGGGCACCTGTAATTCCAACTACTCTGGAGGTTGAGGCAAGAGAATCACTTGAACCTGGGAGACAGAGGTTGCCGTGAGCCGAAATCGTGCCATTGCACTCCAGCCTGGGAGACAGAGAAAGACTCTGGCTCTAAAATAAATAAATAAATAAATAAATAAATAAATAAATAAATAAATAAATAAATAAATAAATCCACTCTTTTCTGACTCTTTATTGACAATCTGGATTGATTTAATAGTCTACAGTGAAATGAAGACATACCTACCCTTACCTATCCTGCAATTAGTTGGTGATTATTCACCCTTGCTAATGGATAACTCTCAGGACTGCATAGCTGGGAGGAGTCTTAGAGGACATGTCTCCCATCTCCTCAGTTAAAAGAGAAGGGGCAGGCCGGGTGTGGTGGCTCATGCCTGTAATCCCAGAACATTGGGAAGCCAAGCGGGGTGGATCACTTGAGGTCAGGAGTTCACAACCAGCCTAACCCAACATGGTGAAACCCCATTTCTACTAAAAATACAAATAAATTATCCAGACATGGTGGTGTGTGCCTGTAATCCCAGCTACTGGAATGGGTGAGGCAGGAGAATCGCTTGAGCCCAGGAGGCGGAGGTTGCACTGGGTCAAGATTGCACCACTGCACTCCAGCCTGGGCGACAGAGTGAGACTCCTCCATCTCAAAAAAAAAAAAAAAAAAAAAAAAAGAGAGAGAAGGGACAAAAACAAGGCTGATAAGGTTTACAGGGAACTGCTCAAGGACACTGCTACTTGCCTACTTGACCTCAAAATTGAGGCTAGAGCTCAGACCTTGTGTTCTTTTTACTGCAAGAGACCATGAGCTGGGTGTGGGCTCTGGAGAGTTCAAGCATCATCCTGGAGCTCAGTAAAGAGGTGTGCAACCTGCCACATGGTTAAGATGTTGCCGGGCGCGGTGGCTCACGCCTGTAATCCCAGCACTTTGGGAGGCCGAGACGGGCGGATCACGAGGTCAGGAGATCGAGACCATCCTGGCTAACACGATGAAACCCCGTCTCTACTAAAAAATACAAAAAACTAGCCAGGCGAGGTGGCGAGCGCCTGTAGTCCCAGCTACTGGGGAGGCTGAGGCAGGAGAATGGCGTAAACCCGGGAGGCGGAGCTTGCAGTGAGTTGAGATCCGGCCACTGCACTCCAGCCGGGGCGACAGAGCGAGACTCCATCTCAAAAAAAAAAATACAAAATATTTAGCGGGGCGTAGTGGCGGGCGCAGGTAGTCCCAGCTACTGGGGTGGCCGAGGCAGGAGAATGGCGTGAACCTGGGAGGCGGAGCTTGCAGTGAGCAGAGATCGCGTCACTGCACTCTAGCCTGGGCGACAGAGTGAGCTATGTCTCAAGAGAAAAAAAAAAGAAAGAAAGAAAAAAGAAGTCAGTGCTTGAGATATTTTGCAGACCCTGCACTTGACGGATCAGCTGGCCCCACCCAGATCAATAAACTGGCTCATCTGATCTTGTGGCCCCCACCCAGGAACTGACTGAGCACAAGAAGACAGCCCCCACTCCCTGTGATTTCATCTCTGACCAATCAGCACTCTTGGCTCACTGGCTTCCCGCTACCCACCAAGTTATCCTTAAATACTCTGCTCCCCAATTCAGGGAGCCTGTAATCCCAGCACTTTGGAAGGCCGAGGTGGGCGAATCACGAGGTCGGGAAATCGAGACCATCCTAGCTAAGAGGGTGAAACCCCTTCTCTACTAATAATACAAAAACATTAACCGGACTTGGTGACGGGCGCCTATAATCCCAGCTATTCCAGAGGCTGAGGCAGGAGAATTGCTTGAACCCAGGAGGTGGAGGTTGCAGTGAGCCAAGATGGGGCCACTGCACTCCAGCCTGGGCGATAGAGCGAGACTCAGTCTCAAAAAAATAAAATAAAATAAAACAAAACTCCAGTCTCCTGCACAGCCGGCCCGTTGTGAATCACTCTTTTTCTATTGCAGTTCCCCTGTCTTGATGAATCAGCTCTGTCTAGGCAGCAGGCAAGGTGAACCCCTTACCCAGTTACATTACTGCCCTCCTCTCCCCGACCCCTTCTCATTTCTCTTTTCTTCTAGTCCTTTCTCTTCCTTCTCTTTCTTCCTCCTTCTTCTCTCCCTTTTCTGCTTTTCCTTTCTCCTTTCTTTTGTTCTCCCATCTTCTTCCCATCTTCAATTGCTACCACTAATCCAGTACTGGGGATTCTAGAAAACGCTCCAATGTCTTCTTTTTCCTAACGTTTGTTAAAAATAAATTTTGCGGCCGGGTGTGGTGGCTCAGACCTGCAATTCCAGCACTTTGGGAGGCCAAGGCGTGCGGATCACCTGCGGTCAGGAGTTCAAGACCAGCCTGACCAACATGGAGAAACCCTGTCTCTACTAAAAAAAAAATACAAAATTAGCCGCGCATGGTGGCCCATGCCTGTAATCCCAGCTACTTGGGAAGCTGAGGCAAGAGAATCGCTTGAACCCAGGAGGCAGAGGTTGCACTGAGCCGAGATTGTGCCATTGCACTCCAGCCTGAGCAACAAGAGTGAAACTCCATCTCAAAATAAATAAATAAATACATAAATAAATAAATATTAAAACATAAATAAATACATAAATAAATTTTATTGGCCAGGCATGGTGACTCATTCCTATAATCCCAGCACTTTGGGAAGTGGAGTCAAGACGACTGATTGGGGCCATGAGTTCAAGACCTTCCTGGGCAACATATTAAGATCCCATTCCTACAAATTTTTTTTTTTTTAATTAGTCAGCAGTGGTGGTGCTGCATGTCTATAGTCCTGGCTACTCAAGAGACTGAGGTGGGAGGATCACTTGAGCACAGGAGGTCAAGGCTGCAATGAGCTGTGTTTATGTCACTGCACTCCAGCCTGGGCAACAGAGCCAGTCCCTGTATCAAAAAAGAAAAAAAAAAGCCACCAAGTCTGTGGTACCTTGTTATGGCAGCCCTAGCAAACTAATAGAGTTGCCTTGTCAATTTAACCTTGACCAGTGGCGAAAAGGGGCTAATGTTGAGTTGTTTTTCTTTTAATGGGGATAGCCTGGAAGGTCAAGGCTGCAGTGAGATGAGATCTCGCTACAGAACTCCAGCCTGGGCAGCAGAGCAAGATCCTGTCTCAAAAACGAAAACAAAAACAAAAAACTCCCTGTGGGGTTGATGGCCTCTAGCTGTCCCCTCTAGGGTCCCCCTCAGCTTGAGGTTATGCTTTACAGGTCACCGCCTATGAATGGCTGAGCAAGAAGGTGGGTCTACAAGGGTTAGGCAGAATGTTTATGTCCAATAAAAATTCCTCTAGTAGGCATCCCTTGCTCCAGGGCTCCCTTGGGTTGGTACAGACTCCGTCATGTCTTCATCTTGGTTTGAAAGCTCCCCCTGTTCAATCCTTTATAATGAAACTGTGATAGAGATTTTATTATGCCTATTTACTGTTGAAGACAATAAGGTTCAGAAAAGTTATGAAATTTGCCTGAGGTCACCCAGATACTAAGACGTGGAGCCAGGATTTGAACCGAGACAGCCTGACTCTAGTGTTTGTGCCCTCTTGGCTGTGTGTTCAATTTGCAGTACAGAGTAAGGCACAATGGCCCTGCTCCCTCCTCTGAAGCCCCACAAGCCAGTGGCAGCTTCATCAATACTCTAATTTTTTTTTTTTTTTTTTTTGAGAAGGAGTCTCACTCTGCCACCTAGGCTGGAGTGCAGTGGCATGATCTTGGCTCATTGCAACATCCACACCCTGGGTTCAAGCGATTCTCCTGCCTCAGCCTCCCAAGTAGCTGGGATTACAGGCGTCTGACACAGTGCCCAGCTAACTTTTGTATGTTTAGTAGAGACGGGGTTTCACCATCTTGACCAGGCTGGTCTTAAACTCCTGATCTTGAGATCCACCTGCCTTGGCCTCCCAAAGTGCTGGGATTACAGGTGTGAACCACTGCGTCTGGCCCATCAATACTCTAATTCTATCAGAGTCAGAAGATCAATCAGTGTGGTACGCAGGATAGAGAAATTAGAATTCTGTCTTGCTTTATTTTTGAGACAGAGTTTCGCTCTTTTTGCCCAGGCTAGAGTGCAATGGCTGGATCTCGGCTCACTGCAACTTCTGCCTCTGGAGTTCAAGCATGGTTCTCCTGCTCAGCCTCCTGAGTAGCTGGGATTACACAGGTGTGCCACAACACCCGACCAATTTTGTATATTTAGTAGAGACAGGGTTTCACCATGTTGGCCAGGCTGGTCTCGATCTCCTTACCTCAGGTGATCTGCCTGCCTCAGCCTCCCAAAGTGCTGGGATTACAGGTGAGTGCCACTGCACCCGGCCTAGAATTCCTTCTTTCATCCTACAAAGACCTCTCTAATCTCCTACTCTGATTGACCCCTTTCCTTTCCCTGGTTTTAGACAAAGAGCTAACGAATAAAAGTAAGAAGCAGAATAATTATTATAAAGTAGTAATAATATAAACTTAGCTCTCACATCATACGAGAGTGCTCATGATGCCTACCTTTTCATCTGCACGCATGCACACATTTTCCTGCTTAATATTTGTTCTTACCTCTGCCTTGCAAAGAATTGTCTCCCCTTGTGAGTGTTCTTGTGGGTCTGTCCTCCTGCTGACCCTGAATTTCAAGGAGGAGGCAGATGCTCAGCTGCTGCTCAGCCCTCTGGCTATACTTTGAGCCTCAGAGAGACAAGCAGGTACATGATTTTCTGCCGCATTACAAATAGGGAAACATTAAGGAGTAGTTTGAGTTGCGCGTGTTATGCAGCATGGCTATATGGGCTTGATTGTCTTCCCGTGGTTTGGCTCAAAGGAAATTACAAATGTTATTAAGCATTTGCTATATTTGTCTCATGGGACTTTCATTTAGACTCTTGATATATAAATGCTAGTTCTGGCCTGCAAGAACGGTAGTACCATTTATTAATGATTTACTATGTGCCAGGCACCATGATAGGTACTTTGCAGTCATCTATGCTTTCCACAGCTTTCGAGGTAGGCAGGATTGTCCCATTTCATTTAGGAGCAGATGGGGACAGTGGTTAAGCAACTGGCTTAAATTCACACAACTAGTTAGTGGCAGAATTAGGATTCAAACTTAACTCTTTCTGACTCCAAAGCCTGTTCAATGTGTCTTGTCATACAGCTTTGGGAAGAAATGGGGTTAATGTTTTCAAATGGATATTAAAGCTATTTATTAACTGTTGCATCCTAACAATCGAGGAGATAGACATCCTCCATCCCAAAACATTCTTCCCTTTTTACTGCCCTTTGTACTTCAACCTCAAAAAAAATTGGTCCCCACTTCTGCACATCCTATTCTCTCCTTGGCATACTTCACTTGGGCTCCTGTTCCCACTATGTCACAGATCACGGAGCAATGACAATGCTCTGCTCATTGTCACCAATGACCTCCATGTTGTGAAATCTGTTACACTCCTCCACCACCTTCATCTCAGGCTTTTAGGAATATTTGATGCGGTTCATCTATCCCTCCTCTGCTGTTTTTTCTTTTTCTTTTTCTTTTTTTTTAAGACGGAGTCTCGCTCTGTCGCCCAGGCTGGAGTGCAGTGGCTGGATCTCAGCTCACTGCAAGCTCCGCCTCCCAGGTTCACGCCATTCTCCTGCCTCAGCCTCCCGAGTAGCTGGGATTACAGGCGCCCGCCACCTCGCCTGGCTAGCTTTTTGTATTTTTTAGTAGAGACAGGGTTTCACCGTGTTAGCCAGGATAGTCTCGATCTCCTGACTTTGTGATCCACCTGTCTCGGCCTCCCAAAGTGCTGGGATTACAGGCTTGAGCCACCGCGCCCGGCCCTTTTTCTTTTCTTTCTTTCTTTTTTTTTTTGAGATGGAGTTTCCCTTTTGTCCCCCAGGCTGGAGTGCAATGGCATGATCTTGGTTTACTGCAACCTCCACCTCCCAGGTTCAAGTATTTCTCCTACCTCAGCCTCCTAAGTAGCTGGATTACAGGTGTGCACCACCATGCCTAGTATATTATTGTATTTTTAGTAGAGACAGGGTTTCACCATGTTCGCCAGGCTGGTCTGGAACTCCTGACCTCAAGTGATATGCCTGCCTCAGCCTCCCAAAAGTGCTAGGAATCCCTCCTTTTCTTTTTGAAAATTTTTATTTATTTATTTTTCTCAGAAATGGAGGTCTGGCTATGTTCCCAGGCTGGTCTTGAACTCCTGGGCACAAGTGATCCTCCTGCGTTGGTCTCCCAAAGCGCTGGGATTATAGTGAGGCATCGCTACACTCGGCCCTCTCCTTTCTTTTAAAAAGAATCTCCTCTGGTTTGGGGGCATCATGTACTCTCTTTTTTCCCTTTTCCTTCTCTGGCCACTTCTCAGTGTCACTCATGGTGGTGGCACATATTATCAGCTGTTTATGCAATAGCCTTTCCCTCTGTCTTCCTTAGAAACAAAACTCCCTTGTGATTCAGGGCAGCAAAGTGCTACAATACTTTCTTTTCTGGACTCACTTGGAGTCAGGGTGCATATGTGTCATAGTTCTGGCCAATCAAGAAGTCGGTTGAAGACTTCTAGTAAAGCTTTTCTTTTCTGGATAAAATGGGGCTGACAGCCATGAAGATTGCTTTAGTCCAGAAGTTTGAGACCAGCCTGGGCAATATGGCAAAACCCCATCTCCACAAAAAAATACAAAAAAAATTAGCCTGGCATGGTGGTGACTCAGTCTCAGTCACCCAGGAGGCTGAGGTGGGAGGATTGCTTGAGACAGGAAGGTTGAGGCTGCAGTCAGTTGAGATTGTGCCTGACTGCACAAGAGCCTGAGCAACAGAGTCAGGACCTATCTCAAAAACAAAAACAAAAACAAAAACAAAAAACAAAAAACAAAGAGGTAGGGGGCAGGGATGACTGGCCCCATGCCCCTTCTCCTTCTTCTGAATTGTGTTCAGGGTACAATTGTCAGAGGCATTGGAACCAGAGCAACTCCATCTTGAATAGGGGCGAGGTAAAATGAGGCTGAGACCTACTGGGCTGCATTCCCAGACAGTTAGGCATTCTAAGGCACAGGATGAGATAGGAGGTCGGCACAAGATACAGGTCATAAAGACCTTGCTGATAAAACAGTTGCAGTAAAGAAGCCAGCTCTAACCCTCCAAAACCCAAGATGGCCACGAGAGTGACCTCTGGTCCTCCTCACTGCCACACTCCCACCAGTGCCATGACAGTTTACAGATGCCAGGGCAAAGTCAAGAAGTTACCCTACGTGGTCTAAAAAGGGGAGGCATGAGTCATCCACCCTTTGTTTACCATATCATCAATAAATAACAATAAAAATGGGTAACCAGCAGCCCTTGGGACTGCTCTGCCTATGGAGTAGCCATTCTTTTATTCCTCTACTTTCTCTTTTTTTTGAGACAGAGTTTCACTCTTGTTGCCCAGGCTGGAGTGCAGTGGTGTGATCTCGGCTTACCGCAACCTCTGCCTCCCGGGTTCAAGTGATTCTCCTGCCTCAGCGTCCTGAGTAGCTGGGATTACAGGCATGCCTGGCTAATTTTTGTATTTTTAGTAGAGACGGGGTTTCTCCATGTTGGTCAGGCTGGTCTCGAACTCGCAACCTCAGGTGATCAGCCTGCCTCAGCCTCCCAAAGTGCTGGGATTATAGGCATAAGCCACGGTGCCCCGCCTCCTCTACTTTCTTAATAAACTTGCTTTCACTTTACACTATGAACTTTCCTGAATTCTTTCTTGTGCGAGATCCGAGAACCCTCTCTTGGGGTCTGGATCGAGACTCCGTTCTTGTAACACAACTACTGTACCATGTTGTGACCATGAAGCCACAAGTATGATGATTAAGGCCTTCAGGGAAAGATGACAGAAGAGAAAGTTAAAAGACCCTGGGTCGCCCAAAGAATACTTGATCAGCCATACCACCAGCCTTGGGCTGCACAGCTCCAGACTTCTTTTTATGTGAAAAGAACACACCCCTGCCGGGCGCGGTGGCTCCCGCCTGTAATCCCAACACTTTGTGAGGCTGAGGAGGGCCGATCACAAGGTCAGGAATTTGAGACCAGCCTGGTCAACATGGTGAAACCCCGTCTCTACTAAAAATACAAAAACTTAGCCAGGCGTGGTGGCGCATGCCTGTAGTCCCAGCTACTTAGGAGGCTGAGGTAGAAGAATTGCTTGAACCTGGGAGGCGGAGGTTGCAGTGAGCTGAGATTGTGCCATTGCACTCCAGCCTTGGTGACAGAGTAAGACTTCATATCAGAAAAAAAAAAAAAAAAAAAGAACATACCCCCGTCTTTTTAAAATGCTTTTTTTTTTTTTTTTTTGAGACAGGGTCGCACTCTGTCACTCAAGCTGGAGTGCAGCAGCGCGATCACGGCTCACTGCAACCTTGACCTCTCTGGCCCAAGGGATCCTCAACCAAATTGCTTTCATTCACAAATTAATGGAATAATTAAAAGAATTATTGTGCTTTATATGCTTCATCATATTGCAGCTTTAAAAGTACTTTGTTTTTTCTCCCCAAGTTCAATTAAGATTACCAAAATTTGTGAGTGGATATTTTTCCTATTTTTCAATTACTGGGTTTGTCTCTTATTTAAGAAAATGCAGGTCAGGCATGGTGGCTCACGTCTGTAATCCCAGCACTTTGGGAGGCTGAGGTGGGCGGATCACCTGAGGTTAGGAGTTTAAGACCAGCCTGGCCAACACAGAGAAACCCTGTCTCTACTAAAAATACAAAAAATTAGCCAGGTGTGGTGGTGGGAGCTTGTAATTCCAGCTACTTGGGAGGCTGAGGCAGGAGAATCGCTGGAACCTGGCGGTGAACTGAGATTGCTCCATGGCACTCCAGCCTGGGTTACAGAGCAAGAGTTCATCTCAAAAAATAAAAATAAATTAAAAAAAAAGAAAAAATATGCAATGTCCTCCTTAAGCCTAGAGACTGCACCATTAGGGTTCTTTTTCATGCATGTATGTGTCTGTGAAGAGAATCATGCTTATGTTTCTGGGCATTTCTAATTGATTTACAACAGAACTCAGTCTTAGAGAACATGCACCCAGATGGTGAACATCACAAATTAGTAAGGGGGGGTTCCACGATTTGTGATCATTATTACAAAGAAACAATTTCTTCTAATATTTCTTGGAAAGTCATTCTTTACAGTGGGGATAGCTTATTACAAAATTCCCCACTTTTTTGTCTCTACTCTATCAATAACAGGAGCTAAAACATAAAAGATTAATTTACCCTAACTACTGACAAAAAAGCACCTAAAATCCCTTCTTCCCTAAAATCTATCATACTATCAATTTCTAGAATATGTTTACCATTTTGTGACTTCAAAACTACAGCAGTAAGAATATGTAAAATAAGTAGATAGTCTGTTTGCCAAAAATTATTAAAATCCTCTCTTTAATTAACGAATTAATTAATTTTTTGAGGCAGAGTTTTGCTCTTGTTGCCCAGGCTGGAGTGTGATGGCACAATCTTGGCTCACTGCACCCTCAGCCTCCCAGGTTCAAGCGATTCTCCTCCCTCAGCCTCCCAAATAGCTGGGATTACAGACACCTGCCACCATGCCTGACTAATTTTTGTATTTTTAGTAGAGTTGGGATTTCACTATGTTGGTCAGGCTGGTCTTGAACTCCTGACCTCAGGCGATCCACCTGCCTCCTGAAGTGCTGGGATTACAGGCACGAGCCACCGCACTCGGCCTAATTTTAATTAGGTGAGCCGGGCTTGATGGCGGATGCCATCTACTCCCCTACTCCCCTCTACCTGGGAAGCTGAGGTGGGAGAATTGCTTGAACCTGGGAGGCAGAGATTGCAGTGGGCCAAGATCGCACCACTGCACTCCAGCCTGGGTAATAGAGTGAGACTCCAACTGAAAAAGAAAAAGAAAAAAGTAAAATTAGCCAGGCGTGTGGCGGGTACCCGTAATCCTAACCACTCACTTGGGAGGCTGAGGCTGGAGAAATGTTTGTACTGTAAAGGTGGAAGTTGGAAGTTGTAGTGAGCTGAGATCACGCAATTGCACTCCAGCCTGTGTGACAAGAGTGAAACTCTGTCTCAAAAATTAAAAAAAAAAAAAGAAAAAATGTCAACGGAATGCACAAAGAATAACAATAAAAAACTAGTAATTATTTTTATACAAATAAGTGAGAAAAATAACTTTCTTTTTTTTTTTTTTTTT
>NC_045438.1:153363966-153386241 GCF_002776525.5 Piliocolobus tephrosceles
GACCGTGCCTTTACAAAAGCTTTTTCTTCTTTTTTTTTTATTGAGACAGAGTCTTGCTCTGTCGCCCAGGCTGGAGTGCAGTGGCGCTATCTCAGTTCACTACAACTGGGGCTCCCTGGGTTCAAGCAATTCTCGTGCTGCAGCCTCCCAAATAGCTGGGACTACAGATGTGTGGCACCACACCTGGCTAATTTTTGTATTTTTAGTTGAGACGGGGTTTGACCATTTTTTTTTTTTTTTTGGTGATACGGAGTCTCGCTCTTGTCAGGCAGGCTGTAGTGCAATGGCATAATCTCTGCTCACAGCAACCTCCCCTTCCCAGTTCAAGTGATTCTCCTGCCTGAGCCTCCCGAGTAGCTGGGACTACCGGTGCCTGCCACCACACTCCACTAATTTTCGTATTTTTAGTAGAGATGGGGTTTCACCATATTGGCCAGGCTGGTCTCAAACTCCTGACCTTGTGATCCATCTGCCTTGGCCTCTCAAAGTGCTGGGAGGTGATTACAGGCATGAACCACTGGGCCCTGCCCAGGATGTACAAAGGGAATTTTTTGTTATTGTTGTTGAGTCAGTCTTGCTCTGTCACCCAGGCTGGAGTGCAGTGGCGCAATCTCAGCTCACTGCAACTTATGCCTCCTGGATTCGAGAGATTCTCCTGCCTCAGCCTCCTGAGTCGCTGGGATTACAGGTGCATGCCACCACGTCCAGCTAATTTTTGTATTTTTAGTACAGACGGAGTTTCACCATGTTGGTCAGGCTGGTCTCGAACTCCTGACCTCGTGATCCAGCCATCTCGGCCTCCCAAAGTGCTGGGATTATAAGCGTGAGCCACCGCGCCGGGCCTAAGGAGCAGCTTTATTATTACAGTTTCAGCAAATGTATTGTGTAAAGTCTTTCATTCATTCAGCATTGTGGGGAAAAATGCCTTAGTCCCTGCTAATCAAAATAATAGCATTCATCAATAGAAATTTACTATTGATCAAGATACCACTACTTCCCTAGGAGGAGCAGGCTCTTAACTTCCTATGTGTAGATCAACACTATCTTCCAAGTTGATCACGAAGGAAAGAGCCTGTTTTATGTGCTACGGACATTACTTAACAACCCCCTTTCCATCCAATACTGCAGCCTGCATCTCTTAGGAAAGGAGATAGTCGACTTAACTACAATTCTATTATCACATCCAAGGAAATAGCAATTATATAATATGCAGTCTGTCTTAGTTTGTTTGGGCTGTTGTAACAAAACACCATAAACAGGGTAGCTTATAAACAACAGAAGTTTATTCCTTACAGTTCTGCAGGCTGGGAAATTCAAGATGAAGGTGCTGGCAAATTCTGTGTCTGGTGGTTCACCTTCTGCTTCATTAATGGAGCCTTCTAACTGTGTCCTCACATGGTGGAAGGGGGAAAGGCAGCACTCCGGGCCTCTTTTCTTTTTTTGACATGGAGTCTCACTCTGTCCCCCAGGCTGGAGTGCAGTGGGGCAATCTCGGCTCACTGCAACCTCTGCCTCCCAGGTTCAAACGATTCCCCTGCCTCAGCCCCCCTAGTAGCTGGGATTACAAACGTACGTCACCATGCCCAGTAATTTTTGTATTTTTAGTAGAGACGGGTTTCATTATGTTGGCCAGGCTGATCTTGAACTCCCAATCTCAGGTGATCCACCTGCCTTAGCCTCCCAAAGTGCTGGTATTACAGGCGTGAGCCACTGTGCCTTGCCTGGGGCCTCTTTTCTAAGGCCCCGCATTCATGAGGGTTCTAGTCTCATGACCTACTCACCTCCCAACGAGCCCTACCTTTTAATATCATCTCCTTGAGGGTTAGGTTTCAACATATGAATTTTGGGGCAGCAAAAACATTCAGACTGCTGGGTGCGGTGACTCACACCTGTAATACCAGCACTTTGGGAGGCTGAGGCAGGCAGATCACGAGGTCAAGAGATCAAGACCATCCTGGCCAACATGGTGAAACCCTGCCTCTAGTAAAAATACAAAAATTAGCTGGGCATGGTGACACGAGCCAGCAGTCCAAGCTACTCAGGAGGCTGAGGCAGGAGAATCACTTGAACCTAGGAGGCGGAGGTTGTAGTGAGCCGAGATTGTGCCACTGTACTCCAGCCTGGTGATGGAGTGAGATTCCGTCTCAAAAAAAAAAAAAGAAAAAGAAAAAGAAAAAAAAATTAGCCAGGCGTGGTGGCGGGCACCTGTAATGCCAGCTACTCTGGAGGCTGAGGCAGGAGAATGCCTTGAACCCGGGAGTTGGGGGTTACAGTGAGCCTAGATCGTGCCATTGCACTCTAACCTGGGTGACAGGGCGAGACTGCATCTCAAAAAAACAAAACAAAACAAAACAAAATTCAGACAGTAACACAGTCTATGCGTGTGTGTGTGTATATATGTGTGTATATATGTGTATATCTATGTGTATATATATATTGTTTGAGACAGTCTCCCTCTGTTGCCCAGGCTGGAGCGCAGTGGCATGATCTTGGCCCACTGCAACCTCCGACTCCCGGGTTCAAGCTATTCTTAGCCTCCCGAGTAGCTGGGATTACAGGCGCATGCCATCATGCCCGGCTAATTTTTGTATTTTTAGTAGAGATGGGGTTTCACCATGTTGGTCAGGCTGGGCTCGAACTCCTGACCTTGTGATCCTCCTGCCTTGGCCTCCCAAAGTGCTGGGATTACATGTGTGAGCCACCACACCCAGCCAGCACAGTCTTTATTTAAATTTCCCCATTTGTCCCCAAAATATCCTTCATACTATTTTGCCCTGATTTAGAATCCAATCAAGGCACATGCATTGCAGATGATGATCTTGGTTTTGTTTGTTTGTTTGTTTTGTTTTCGAGATGGAATCTTGCTGTGCTGCTCAGGCTGGAGTGCAGCGGCATGATCTCTGCTCATTGTAATTTCTACCCACCTGGTTCAAGCAATTCTCCTGCCTCAGCCTCCTGAGTAGCTGGGATTACAGGTGCTAACCACCACGCCCAGCTAATTTTTGTATTTTTAGTAGAGACGGGGTTTCACCATGTTAGCGAGGCTGGTCTTGAACTCCTGACCTCGTGATCCACCCGCCTTGGCCTCCCACAGTGCTGGGATTACAGGTGTGAGCCACCATGCCCCGCCTATTTATTTTTAAAATCAAAATGAATTCAAGCAAATTGGTTATGTCCATAATTGAGAATCTTTTTGTGAATTCCATAACTCTTTCTTTCCTTCTTTCCTTCTTTCTGTTTTTCTGTTTTTCTTTCTGTTTTTCTTTCTTTCTTTCTTTCTTTCTTTCTTTCTTTCTTTCTTTCTTTCTTTCTTTCTTTCTTTCTTTCTTTCTTTCTTTCTTTCTTTCTCTCTCTCTCTCTCTCTCTCTCTTTTTTTCCTTTCCTTCTTTCCTTCCTCCCTCCCTCCCTTTCTTTTTTTTTTCAGACGAAGTCTCGCTCTGTCTCCCAGGCTATATAGTGCAGTGGTGCGATCCCTACTCACTGCAACCTCCGCCTCCCGGGTTCTTGCCATTCTCCTGCCTCAGAGTAGTTGGGACTACAGGCGACTGCCACCATGCCCGGCTAATTTTTTGTATCTTTAGTAGAGACGGGGTTTCACTGTGTTAGCCAGGATGGTCTCGATCTCCTGACCTCGTGATCCACCTGCCTTGGCCTCCCAAAGTGCTGGGATTACAGGCCTGAGCTGCCATGCCCGGCCCCTCCCTCCCTCCCTCCCTTCCTTGATGGAGTTTTGTTTTTGTTGCCCAGGCTGGGGTGCAATGGCATGGTCTCAACTCACTGCAACCTCTCCCTCCTGGGTTCAAGGGATTTTCCGGCCTCAGCCTCCAAAATATCTGCGATTACAGGCGCATGCTACCATACCTGGCTAATTTTTGTATTTTTAGTAGAGACTTGGTTTCACCATATGGCCAGGCTGGTCTTGGACTCCTGGCCTCAGGTGATCTGCCTGCCTCGGCCTCCCAAAGTGCTGGGATCACAGGTGTGAGCCACCGCGCCCGGCAGAGAGATTTGGCTGGAGACTTTGCCAAGGGGCACCTGTGAATCAGGCAGATTCAATACCTGTCCTCACAAAGCTCTGAGTGCAGTTCAGGAGGCAGACATCACACATGTAGTCATAATAGTGAGTCATTCATGTCAATGCTGGCAAGTGCTCTGAAGAGAAATGCTATTGACAGAGAATAACAGAGATCTCATCTCAAAGGGGGCCAGAGATGGTGAAAAGAAGAAAGGGGAAAACCCAAGGCAGGGCTCTGAGGAAATGACTTTTAGGTTGAAATGGGGAGGAGGGGGAATCCACCAGGTAAAATGTGTGTGTGAGGGGGAGGTTTCTTTTTAGAACTACATTTTCTTTTTCTTTTTTTTTTTCCTTTTTTAGAAAAAGATAAAACATATTTGCAGAGATTGCTAGTCTGCTAATGACTTCTCTGCCCTTTCTCCTTGTCAGAGAACCCCATTGTCACTCATAATGGCTACAGTTCCAGCAATCTTTGCAGCTACTTATGGCCCCGTGATTAATTGTGGCCATTGGAAGTGCCACTTCCGGGATGCACCGTTAAAGAGAGGCGGTATTCCTCTTTCACCAACTTCCTTCCCTCTCCCCTGTGACTTGGAACAGGGACTCGGTGTTGAGCCATCTTCACTCATGTGGCAGGCCAACACCTGTGGGTGGCAGAATGGCAACTGGGGGCAACTCCACCACCCTAACTGCCGACAGTCATGCTTATATCTGAGACTGAAATAAACTACCCTCTCATGTAAGCGTTTTTTTGTTTTTTTTTTTTTTGGCAGGTCGGTGGGGAGATGAATTTCTGTTATATACAATTGAACTTAAATCCTAACCAAATACAGTATGTAATACTTAGCAAAACATTTAAATTAAATAAAAGAGAGTATAGGCCGGGCGCAGTGGCTCAAGCCTGTAATCCCAGCACTTTGGGAGGCCGAGACGGGCGGATCACGAGGTCAGGAGATCGAGACCATCCTGGCTAACAGGGTGAAACCCCGTCTCTACTAAAAACTACAGAAAACTAGCCGGGCGAGGTGGCGGCGGCTGTAGTCCCAGCTACCCGGGAGGCTGAGGCAGGAGAATGGCGTGAACCCGGGAGGCAGAGCTTGCAGTGAGCTGAGATCCGGCCACAGCACTCCAGCCTGGGTGACAGAGCGAGACTCCGTCTCAAAAAAAAAAAAACGAGAATATAATAAAAATGATTTCTTCTTATCACCCAGATACCCCACAGGTACTTTTAAGGCACAAAGAGTGGCCTGGCGCCATGGCTCACGCTTGTAATCCCAGCACTTTGGGAGGCCGAGGTCAGCGAATCGCTTGAGGTCAGGAGTTCCAAACCAGCTTGGCCAACAGGGTGAAACCCTGTCTCTACTAAAAATACAAAAATTAGCTGGGTATGCTGGTTGGTGCCTGGTAGGCTGAGGCAGGAGAATCACTTGAACCCAGGAGGCAGAGGTTGCGGTGAGCCAAGATGTTGCCACTGCACTTCAGCTTGGGAAACAGAGGGAGACTCCGTCTCAAAAAAAAAAAAAAAAAAAAAAAAAAAAAAGATAAGGAGGCTGGGTGCTGTGGCTCACGCCTCTAATCCCAGCACTTTGGGAGGCTGAGGTGGAAAGATTGCTTGAAGCCAGGAGTTCGCGACCAGCCTGGGCAAAATGGCAAAACTTTGTATCTACAAAAAATACAAAAATTATTTGGGCGTGGTGGTGTGCACCTGCAGTCCCAGCTACTCAGGAGGCTGAGGTGAAAGGATTGCTTGAGCCCAGGGGGCAGAGGTTGCAGTGAGCCGAGATCACTCCACTGCACTTTAGCCTGGGTGATAGAGCCAGACCTTGTCTCAAAATAAAATTAAAAAAATAAAAATAAAGGCTGAGCTTGGTGGCTCACGCCTGTAATGCCAGCATTTTGTGGGGCCAAGGCTGCGCTCCAGCCTGGGAGACAGAGCAAGACTCCATCTCAAAAAAAAAAAAAAAAAAAAAAAAAAAAAAATTAAAATAAAAAATATTAAATAAAATTAAATCTCTGGATTCCCTAATATAACATTATTCATGGATCCTCTTTTGAGAAGTGCTTGTCCATTTGTGATGCTACAGTGTTCCTTAACATTGTGAGAAATACCTAAATACTACCAGTGTTAAACTATGCTGCACACACACACACACACTCAGAACTTGCCATCTATTTCTCTACAATACAACTGGGTTCACATGGGATTAAGACTAATTATAGAGATAAATAGATAAATAGATTATGGGAGTGTTGGTTGCACTGTCATAAAATCAATTCATATCTGGGTGGGTCCAAGAGTTTACTCGGCACCATTTTCTTTCTTTCTTTATTTTTATTTTATTTTATTTCTTTTTGAGATGGAGTCTCGTCTGTCGCCAAGTCTGGAGAGAGTGAGTAGCGATCTCAACTCTCTGCAACCTCTGCCTCCTAGGTTCACACCATTCTCCTGCCTCAGCCTCCTGAGTAGCTGGGACCACAGGTGCCCACCACCACGCCTGGCTAATTTTTTTGTATTTTTAGTAGAAATGGGGTTTCACCGTGTTAGCCAGGATGGTCTCGATCTCCTGACCTCATGATTTGCCTGCCTCGGCCTCCCCAAGTGCCGGATTACAGGCCTGAACCACCGCGCCCGGCCGCTTGGCACCATTTTCAACATGACTGATGGGATTCATCCTGCCTCACAGAGAAAGTCAGCTGGCGAGTTGAATGTAGAATCTCATAATCGGATTTGTGCTCTGGCTTAGTTGATTCTGAAAAGAATTCAGTCAAATAAAAGCAATGCATTAGAGAATACTATTTTGAGCAAAAGATTTTGTGAAATAGCACAGATCTATTGACCATAAATAATTAGTCAATTTAGCATTCCACTACCATTAATTGAACATCTGTAGAGTGAGGGGGACTACTGTGAGGGAAACTTAAGACTGGGGTTGGGGAGGGATTGCATTGGGGAGTTATACATGATATAAATGATGAATTGATGGGTGCTGACGAGTTGATGGGTGCAGCACACCAACATGGCACAGATATACATATGTAACAAACCTGCATGTTATGCACATGTACCCTAGAACTTAAAGTATAATAAAAAATAAAAAAAATAAAAAAAAAAAGACTGGGGTCACAGCCATGTGTGTACATCTTCTAGTTATCATTTGCATTAGGCCCCAAACTCTTTGCCAGAGTTAAACCAGAATGGACTAGATATATAAAGATACATTAAAGAAGTCACTTTAAGAAAAGCAGTGGGCCGGGCGCGGTGGCTCAAGCCTGTAGTCCCAGCACTTTGGGAGGCCGAGATGGGCGGATCACAAGGTCGGGAGATCGAGACCATCCTGGCTAACACGATGAAACCCCGTCTCTACTAAAAAATACAAAAAACTAGCCGGGCGAGGTGGCGGCGCCTGTAGTCCCAGCTACCCGGGAGTTTGAGGCAGGAGAATGGCGTGAACCCGGGAGGCAGAGCTTGCAGTGAGCTGAGATCCGGCCACAGCACTCCAGCCTGGGTGACAGAGCGAGATCTCCCAAAGTGCTAGGATTACAGGTACGAGCCACTGCGCCTGGCCCATTTTCTTTATTTATTTATTTGAGATGGACTCTTGCTCTGTTGCCCAGGCTGGAGTACATTGGTGCTATCTCAGCTCACTGCAACCTCTGCCTCCTGGATTCAAGCAATTCTTGTGCCTCAGCCTCCCGAGTAGCTGGGATTACAGGCGAGTGCCACCATGCCTGGTTAATTTTTGTATTTTCAGTAGAGACAGAGTTTCACCATGTTGGCCAGGTTGGTCTCGAACTCCTGACCTCAGGTGATCCGCTCACCTTGACCTTCCAAAGTGCTGGGATAACAGGTGTGAGCCACTGCACCCAGTCAACAAGTTTATTTAAAAAAAAAAAAAAACATAGACATTGTCTCCTCTATGAAACCTTCTGACCCCCTCAGTTAGGGATGAGTGTTCCTCTTACAGGACCCCCACCCAGCACCGTCTGGTTCTATCAGTACACCATTGCATCATTCTCTCATATTGTAGGGATGCACACTACATACAAGGTAACTTTCCTATTTAGTTGTTATAACAGTTATTATAACATTGATCAGTTGTATTACACTCATTTGTCCTAGCTGTCCTTCTAGATAACAAAATTGTTTAAAACAGGAGCTATCTCTTTTATTTCTATGTCTCCTAAGACGTGCCAGGCATTAGTCACATGGGTTTATCAAATCACGAAATGAACTTAAGTGGATAATTCCTGGATGCTTAGAGAGGGAAAGAAACTTGGAAGACTAAGGAGAACATTGTGCCCATCCTCTTGGTACTTGACAGCGTGTGTATAAAGTGCATCGCAAAATTCCTGCACATAGTAGGCATTCAATAAGCAGTAGTTCTTTTCCCTCTTCTCTTCATTTTACAGAGAAGGGAATTGAGACCCACAAAGGCGAAGTAATTGGCTCAGAGTTAAACAGCCTGACAACAGAAGAGACAAGCACCACATCTTCCGGTCTAGTGAGTCCTTTTTTTCCTATAACATGGGAAACATGGAATGTGGGAATGACCCTTGACCCCAATAGCAATAGGTTTACAAATAACTTTTTATTATGGAAGTTTCAAACATACTCAAAAGTAGGGAGAACAGCATAATGAGCCCTATATACCCATCACTCAGCTTCAACAATTACCAACTCTTTGTCCATCTGTTTTCATCTACATTTCCTCCACCCTTCATCCCCTCCTATGCATTTTAAGGCAAATCCTAAACATTTTACAAGTTCTTTTTTTTTTTTTTGAGATGGAGTCTCGCTGTGTCGCCCAGGCTGGAGTGCAGTGGCCAGATCTCAGCTCACAGCAAGCTCCGCCTCCCGGGTTCACGCCATTCTCCTGCCTCAGCCTCTGAGTAGCTGGGACTACAGGCGCCCGCCACCACATCCGGCTAATTTTTTGTATTTTTAGTAGAGACGGGGTTTCACCATGTTAGCCAGGATGGTCTTGATCTCCTGACCTCATGATCCACCCACCTCGGCCTCCCAAAGTGCTGGGATTACAGGCTTGAGCCACCGCGCCCGGCTACAAGTTCTAACTGTATTTTTCATGAAAAACTTTTATGTGTTTAGTCTCTAGAAAGGATGAACTCAGCTGGAAAAGACTTCAATCAGATAACACCTCAATTCTTCTATTAAAATATATTAGACATCAGATCCGCAAAACACCCATAATATTTATAGACCTTTAGAATCTCGCCTAAGTGTGCATGCCAAAACATAAGTAACAACTGATTCTTAATCTCTGGAGATCAGTGGGCGTCTTCCAACGCTTATTTCTCTGTTGACTTTTCATTCCCCTATATTATCATTCTCAGCCTGTTTAAATGATCCTCTCTATCCACCTCCAAATGCCAACCTTTGTGCTTTTCTTTGTATAGTTTTCACTTCCTAGAATGCCTTCTTTCTTCCAAAAATCTAGCAATCCTTCAAGATCCATTTCAGGAACTTTATACAACCTAAAACCTTCTTAGATGATCTCACCCTTAGAATGACATAGGGTTTGATAGTCATAGCAGTTTTGCACTTTATCATTATTATTATTATTTTTGAGCCAGAGTCTGGCTTTGTTGCCCAGGCTTGAGTGCAGTGGTGCGATCTCGGCTCACTGCCACCTCCGCCTCCTGGGTTCAAGCGATTCTCCTGCCTCTACCTTCCGAGTAGCTGGGATTACAGGCATGTCCCATCACAACTGGCTAATTTTTTTTTTGTACTTTTAGTAGAGACAGCGTTTCACCATGTTGGCCAGGCTGGTCTCCAACTCCTGACCTCAGGTGATCCGTCTACCTTGGCCTCCCAAAGTGCTGGGATTACAGGCATGAGCCACCATGCCTGGCCTGCACTTAATTATTAATTGTTCTGCATGTATCAGTTTTGCCATCTTAACGAGATTTCAGGTTCCTTGTTGACAAAGATTTTGTCTTAAAACTTTTTTTTTTTTTTTAATTCTGGGCAATATTGTTAAAAATAAAAGTCTCTATACAAAAAAATATAACACAAAAAAATGCAATACTTTTGCCTGGTGTGGTAGTGCCTACCTGTAGTTCTAGCTACTTGGGAGACTGAAACAGGAGGATCACCTGAGCCCAGGGAGGTTGAGGCTGCAGTGAACCATGATTGCGCCTCTGTATTCCAGCCTGGGCGACAAAGTGAAACCTTGTCTCAAAAAAAAAAAAAAAAAAAAACAGAAACAAGTTTTTTTGTGTGTGTGGATATGTCCTCTCATTCCTCCTACTCCTGTTCTAAGACCACTGATGGTGGGAGCATGTAATGAGTTGTTCATCATAGTTTGTTGATGAATATTTGCACATTCACATTTTGGGCCATTCGTATACTCTTACAGTGGCATAGTTGGATTTAGGCAGTGGTCTTGCCAAAAACATCAAGCTTGAATCTGATCTGGTCTCTTGATTTAACTTTCAGTATTCAAGAAGACAAAGGTGGGGCACTGTGGCTTATGCTTATAATCCCAGCGCTCTGGGAGGCCAAGGTGAGCAGATTGGTTGAGTCCAGGAGTTTGAGGACAGTCTGGCCAACGTGGTGAAACCCACGTCTGTACTAAAAATACAGAAAAAAAAAAATTAGCCAGGTGTGGTGGTGCGCACCTGTAATCCCAGCTACTCAGGAGGCCAAGGCAGGAGAATCGCCTGAACCCGAGAGTTCTTGGATGACAGAGAAGGACTCAAAAAAAAAAAAAAAAAAAAAAAGAGAGAGAAAGAGAAGACCCCATAAGGATGTGAGGAACAAAATATTTACTGTGGAAAACTTTACAGGAAAAGTTTTTCCGTGAATAAATTGTAATAGGGGAAAAACAGGTGGCTTGAGGGGGAATATGCAGGTTTCTAAAATACCTGCTCACCAGCCACAGTACGTGAACCTCATATTGCTTGTGATGCAAGCAAACTGAACACAATTTTTGATATTTGTGAGAAAATTTCAACACTTAGTGAGTAGTTTATGATATGAAGTTTTTTTCATAAAAAAAAAAACAAACCTACCATTAAAAAATTTGTGGCCAAATATAAACACACAACATAAATTTTACCATTTTATCCCTTTTCTGTTTTGTTTTTTTTTGGAGACAGTCTTGCTCTGTTCCCCAGGCTGGAGTGCAGTGGTTTGATTTCAGCTCCCTGCAACCTCTGCCTCCCAGGCTCAGCCAAGTCTCCTACCTCAGCCTTGTGAGTAGCTGGGATTACAGGCGAGCACTACCATGCCTGCCTATTTTTTTTTTTTTTTTTGAGACAGAGTTTTGCTCTTGTCACCCAGGTTGGAGTGCAGTGGCACGATCTCATCTCACTACAACCTCTGCCTCCCGGGTTCAAGCAATTCTCCTGCCTCAGCCTCCTGAGTAGCTGGGATTACAGGTGTGTGCCACCATGCCCAGATAATTTTTTTGTATTTTTAGTAGTGTGGGGTTTCACCATATTGGCCAGGCTGGTCTCGAACTGCTGACCTTGTGATCTACCCACATGAGCCTCCCAAAGTGCTGGTATTTCAGGCATGAGCCATTGTGCCTGGCCTTTTTTTTCCTCCTGGAGACAAGATCTAACTCTTGCCCAGGCTGGAGTGCAGTGGTGGGATCATGGCTCATTGCTGCCTTGACCTCCTAGGCTTAAGTGATCCTCCCACCCCAGTGTCCTGAGTAGCTGGGACTACAGGCACGTGACGCTACGTCCAGCTAATTTTCTTTTCTTTTTTTTGAAATGGAGTCTCGCTCTGTTGCCCAGGCTGGAGTGCAGTGGCCCAATCTCAGCTCACTGCAAGCTCCGCCTCCCGGATTTACGCCATTCTCCTGCCTCAACCTCCCGAGTAGCTGGGACTACAGGCGCCCGCCACCTCACCTGGCTAGTTTTTTGTATTTTTTAGTAGAGATGGGGTTTCACGGTGTTAGCCAGGATGGTCTTGATCTCCTGACCTCGTGATCCACCCGCCTCGGCCTCCCAAAGTCCAGCTAATTTCCTATTTTTTTGTAGAGATGGGGTCTCACCATGTTGCCCAGGCCGGTCTGAAACTCCTGGCCTCAAGTGTTCCTCCTACCTAGGCCTCCCAAAGTGCTGGGATTACAGGCATGAGCCACGGAGCCTGGCCTGGTTCTTTCTTTCTTTTCTTTTTCTTTTTTTTTTTTTAGGGGTAGTAATTATTTTGGGTTTGTTTTTTTAAAAAAGAGAGCGATCTGATTTTTTAGAAATACACACTAAAATATTTATGGATGAAATTACAAAAGTCTGGGGATTGCTTCAAGATAACATTGTCATGAGGTGAGTGGGTGGGGTTCCAGTTGAAATAAGATGGGCCATAAGTTATTAATTGTTGCAGCTGTGTCACAGGTGCATAGGGGAGTCATTCATTATATGATAGCTATTTTGATCTATGACACTTTTCCTAATTAATTATTAAAAAGCACACACACATGTATCTGGAAGGGCATGTGTTATTCATTTAACACTGCTCTCCTGAAACGTGACCCCCTCCCTCCTTTTCGTTTGCAATGAGGACATTTGTGGTCCAGGAGGATGGTGTCTGTTCTCTGCTGAAGCAGGACGGGAGTCTGTCCAGAACTGTTTACACTGGCACTTTGGGCCCAATGAGACACTGCCAAGGTTGCATATAAATCAGGAATCCCTTAGCCACTCTCGCTGATGGATTTATCTGGCAGTGCTGCTTCGAATTTGGGTAGGTGTTTAGAATCCAGACACACAAAGTCAGAGGATTTGTCCTTGTGCCCTTTCCTTGCATGCATGGATTTATTCAGCATTACCCAGGCTGCCTGAGAGGGGCCCATGTGAGTAATGCCAGGTGACCCTCCTGGTACACCCCATCTTCATCTCGGGCTTGACAACTGTCAGGGGGACTTTACGTGAGGGGAGTGGAGGGGAAGGCTGGTAAAAAAAAAACAGCCTCATTGTATTAAACTCCTTAAGAGCCTGGTCCATCCTGGGGGGAATAGAAAGTAAATTGCTTCCCTTTAGGAGTTGAATTAACTCTTTCAGGCCAATAGAATTAGTTCAGTAATCACTATCCCATTGCCTCAGGATTTCCCCGAATTGTATTTTTAATGAACTATGCCTCCCTATTGCTACCAATGCCACAATTGAACAGAATTGACTGGTAAACTCAGCCAACAACAGGTTTGACTAATTTTTTTATTTTCGGAATAGACCAGGTGTTCTTGTGAAGGGATCAATTGACTGCTTGTTTCAGAACTGAGAAGGCGCAACCTCATTAGAGGCCGCCAGTAGATGAGCCCTGTAATCCTTATTCATTTTCAGAGCAAGAATTGCCGTGTCTTGCACTCCAGCCCGTCAGCTAGCCTTTTGTGTTGCTATCAAGTCTTAGTTCCTTGTTTCCAATTTGCTACATAATTTCTCTTCTGGCTTGTAGCTTCAGAGAAAAGGAGTAACAGTAAGTAAGTTTTAACTGACAGGTTTTGAAACCTAAAAGTTAAACATCTAGACAGGTTAGCAGTTGCATTTAAAAAGCTTTAAAGAAGATTGCAGTTGAATTGATTTCCAACTTTGCAGGCAGCCGTGTTTATAATTGAACAGCTCTGAAATTCAAAGAAAAGGTCTCCTTTTATTTGCTAAATATCTCATCTCCCCCCTGCAGCACAGAAGGTTGGAGAAATGGGAAAAAATAAGGATTCGTATCTTTTTAATTAAAAGTAATCTTGGGAAGTTTTAAGGACTTCTCTCCACGCTCTTTAAAGCAGACAAGTAGAGAACTTGCTTACAACTGTCCTTTTAAAGAGAAGCTGTCTAAGACAGAAGGGTTGAGGCCTGAAGTAGGTTAGTAAATGGCTCCCATTTGAGAGATAAATTTACTCTGAGACCATTGGAGTGTCGTTTAGTACCTTGGAAGAGATAATTAAACCAAATATTAGCCTGGTGTCTTGAAAGGGTTAACTCATCTCTCAAGGCCATGCAGTTGATTTCTAGACAGCACTTTATTCACCTCGGCCACCTCCCCCAGTCCCAGGATGGAGCCCTTTGTCCCCAGCTCCTCTGAGCCGGGGCTGTGCAGCTGGAATCAAACAAGCTGGACTTCCCAAAGAATTAAGCGCCTTCAGTATCAGGCTCTGTTCTGCACAGTTCCCCCAAGGAGCCTACAGTCTGTTGGATGTTAGCGCACAAATTTGTCATTTGTGCAGCTGCTGTGTGCTGGTTAGCTCTTAATAAAGCCATACATTCATAAAGGCAGGAAGGCACCGTTCCTCAGTGTGTGGGCTTTGGAATCAGGCACACTCAGGTTTGGATCCTGACCCTGACCGTTACCAGCCGGGTGACCTTGGGCACGTTATTTAGCAACTCTAAAGGTTAGTTTCTTTTTCTACAAAATGGGATGATAGGACCACATCCCTCCCTGGGAGCTAAGACCTCGAGGAGGAAGGCCCAGAGAGTGCTTGTTGACTGAGGGCGTGTTTTGTGGCTCAGGGCCTGGTGCTGAATGAGTCCTCCATGGGTGTTAGCTACTGCTGTTATTATTATTATTGTTATGAAATCTTCCCTCTCTTCTCTGTGTAGTCTCTATGGGGTTCCCTAGAAAAAGCTAATGACTCCCTACTGTGTTCTCATCACAGTTTGCAGGTGCCACTAGTATAGCTCTTACCACGTTGCATTATAACTGCTTGTTTCCCCCACCTTGAGAGCTGTAGAAATGAAAATAATGTATGTGAAACACTAAGCTCCATGCCTGGCATAGAGGAGGTGATCAATAAATGTAACTTCATTTTACTTATTAAGATTCTCACTTAGACACAATTTTTTCCAACAAATGCTCATGGGATATCTACCGTAAGTAGATACTGTTGCTTTCCCCATTTCATCATGGAGGAAAAGAAGGCTTGAAGTGGTCAAAGTTACCTAAAGCCAACTCGAAGTAAGGGATAGAGGTAGGATGCAAACCCAAGTGTGTGAGAGCTGGGACAATATGCTATTGATCTTTGCATTCTTTTTTTTATTTTTATTTATTTTTATTTTTTCAGAGATGGGGGGTGGTCTCACTACTTTGCCCAGGCTGGTTTCGAATTCTTGGGCTCAAGCATTCCTCCCACTTCAACCTCCCGAAGTGCTGGGATTATAGGCATGAGCCACCTCGTCTTGCCCTTGATCTTTGCATTCTTAGCATCTAGTGCAATTCCAAACACCTGGCGAATGCTCCATATATATGGAATGGAATGGATGCTTTGGAGTTAGTTGTCATTCTTCATCCTGCCAAGCTAGAGAAGACCCAATGACTCTTGATTTTTTTCTTTATTTTGTTTTGTTTTCTTTTTTTTGAGACGGAGTCTCGCTCTGTCGCCCAGGCTGGAGTGCAGTGGCGCGATCTCAGCTCACTGCAAGCTCCGCCTCCCGGGTTTACGCCATTCTCCTGCCTCAGCCTCCTGGGTAGCTGGGACTACAGGCGCCCGCCACCTCGCCCGGCTAGTTTTTTGTATTTTTTAGTAGAGACGGGGTTTTGCCGTGTTAGCCAGGATGGTCTCGATCTCCTGACCTCGTGATCCGCCCATCTCGGCCTCCCAAAGTGCTGGGATTACAGGCTTGAGCCACCGCGCCCGGCCTTGTTTTGTTTTCTCTTTGAGATGGAGTTTCATTCTTGTTGCCCAGGCTGGAGTGCAGTGGTGCAATCTCAGCTCACTGCAACCTCCACCTCCCAGGTTCAAGCGTTTCTCCTGCCTCAGTCTCCTAAATAGCTGGAATTACAGGCACCTGCCACTACACCGGGCTAAGTTTTGTATTTTTAGTAGAGACAGGGTTTCACCATATTGGCCAGTTTGGTCTCAAACTCCTGACCTCAGGTGATCCACCAGCCTCGGCCTCCCAAAGTGTTAGGGTTACAGGCAGGAGCCATCGCGCCTGGCCTCCAGTGATTCTTCTTAGTTCTGTCCTTTGTGCTGGTCATTTGGCTGTTTATTCTCAGATCCAGTCCTCACACTGCCCCTGATTTGGTCTGTATCATGTCCAAGGGGTTGATCTGGAAACGGCATTTCCTAGGCTCCCTCATCAACTGGCTTCCAGCTAGGTTCCACCAGTGGGAGCCTGCCCAGCGGGAGGCGTAACCATGGAGGCAATACAGCCACAGTCAAAGATGCTGCCTAAAGCAGAGAGGAAGGGAAGAGCCACTCTGACTTCCTCCTTCTTCCGTACCCTTCCTCCCTCATCTCCTTTCAGGGCCTCCCATTGACTGACCATGGCTGGATCCCAGTTGGTAACTGTGATCCCGGGGTGCAATGAATTCCCCTGTGATGCAGGGGTGCGATGAAAGAGTCTGAGAGCAGTCAGGCAAATGGTTCCTGCTCTGTAGGTCCAAGTTTCTTCCAATCAGGAGCTTTGTCAGATACAGAAGGTTCCGAATTGGGAGGTGCCATCTGGAAAAGCAAATAGTGGGGGTGGGGAAGAGGGCAAAAATCCTCTCTTTTGGTACTCTCTGTTATGGGCATTCTTAATTTTTTGCTGGTTGACTGGGGTTTGTGGAGCAAGCCAAAGTGTTTTTTTTTTTTTTTTTTTAAACAGGGTCTCACTCTTTCAGTCTCTCACTCAAGACTGGAATGTAGTGGCATGATCTCAGCTCACTGTAACCTCTGCCGCCCAATCTCGAGAGATCCTCCCTCCTCAGCCTCCTGAGTAGCTGGGACTACAGACGCATGCTACCACGCCCAGCTAATTTTTGTATTTTTTGTAGAGATGGGGTCTCACCATGTTTGCCCAGGCTAGTCTCAAACTCCTGAGCTCGAGGGATTTGCCTGCCTTGGGCCTCCCAAAGTGCTGGGATAACAGGCATAAGCCACCGTGCCTAGCCTCAAAGTGGATCTTAAAGCAGAGGCTGATACATGTTTTTAACTTGAATTTTTTTTTCTTTCTTTTTTTTTTTGAGACGGAGTCTTACTCTATTGCCCAGGCTGGAGGTCAATGGCACAATTTCTGCTCGCTGCAACCTCTGCCTCCCAGGTTCAAGTGATTCTCCTGCCTCAGCCTCCTGAATAGCTGGGATTGCAGGTGCACACCACCATGCCCAGTTAATTTTTGTATTTTTTTTTTTTTAGTACAGATGGGGTTTCACCATGTTGGTCAGGCTGGTCTTAAACTCCTGACCTCGTGATCCACCTACCTCAGCCTCCCAAAGTGCTAGGATTACAGGCGTGAGCCACAGTGCCTGGCCACATTTTGGTTATTTAATATACCATTTACCCTGTGAAAAATGGTCACTTATCTCGAAGATCTTGTATTCAGTTAAGACTCCCACTATAGTGGCCAAGGGAATATTGTTCATGATTTTGTGGAAGAATGAGACTTATCAATAGCTCACCTAATAAATATAGATTAAAAGGATATCAAATATCTGCCTTAAACCCACAAAGGAATATAAATTTGCGGCAAGAGATCAAGACTCTAATGAAGGCAGCAGGAGACGGCTTTAAAGACAATTCCTTGTTGCAACTTGATGATGAAAATCAGTCTTAACTGTGCATTTAATTTCTTTTGTGGGTTCAAAGCCGATCCCTAAAGTTTTATTCGAGGAAGGTTAATCATGATAGTCTTTGGAGCCTATAATGCTTCTAATATTGGGTAGAGTGAGTAAAAGATGTTTGTGTGAATAATATTTTGCCTTTTTAAAGTGAGGTGTTATGTAGAAAAAAAGGAACCTGCAAAAATACTATCTTTGTAGACATCTTTGAAGAAATAAATGTGGGAAAAGATGTAGAATTCATTAATACACAGCATTTATTTGTAAAAAATGCCTTCCTAACTTTCCACAAAACCCATATTTCCTAAGCAAAATTCTTTATGTTAAATATCGAAAGGAACCTTTTTAAATAAAAAGGAAATAAGGGTGGCCAGGCACGGTGGCTCACACCTGTAATCCTGGCACTTTGGGAGGCCGAGGCGGGCAGATCACATGAAGTCAGGAATTCAAGACCAGGCTGGCCAACATGGTGAAACCCCATCTCTACAAAAATACAAAAATTAGCTGGGCATGGTGGTGTGTGCCTGTAATCCCAGCTACTTGGGAGGCTGAGGAGGGAGAATTGCTTGAACCTGGGAGGCAGAGGGTGCAGTGAGCTGAGATTGCACCATTGCACGCCAGCTGGGTGACAGAGAGAGAGAAAAACAAAAAAAAAAAAAAAAAAAAAAAACAGAAAAAGGAAAGGAAATAAAGGAAAGAAGAGCAACAACAAAACTTTTTCCTTCATGAGGTGGTAGAGACCTATTTAATGCAGAACAACATTTTGGAAGTCCATGCCAGGTTCACAAAATTTATGCACTCTTCCTTTCCTTTTTTCTCATTGATTTCCCTTTATGGCCTTCTCTGTGCCTTTCAAGAGTGGCTTAAATTGTCAAATACACCATACTTTATGACTGTTTACCTTTGATTCTACAGACCCCCCCACCCCAGTCCCCCATCCTCAATTCTTTGTTTTAGAGACAGAGTCTTGCTCTGTTGCCCGGGCTGGAGTGCAGTGGCATGATCAGGGCTCACTGCAGCCTTCACTTTCCAGGCTTCTGTGATCCTCTCAGCTCAGCTTCCCAAGTAGCTGGGACCACAGGTGCACACCACCATGTCTAGCTAATTTTTATTCATTTTCATTTTTTGTAGAGATAAGGTCTCGCTGTGTTGCCCAGGCTTCATCTTCTACTCTTGCTTCCTCTTTATTTCTCTCTAGCTCTAAGCCAGAAGTCTTTCCACTTCACTGTGCATAAGGATCAAATGAGAATTTGAGTTAGAAATTCAGTGATTTCTGGGTGGGGCGCGGTGGCTCATTCCTATAATCCCAGCATTTTGGGAGGCCTAGGCGGATAGATCACTTAATGTCAGGAGTTTGAGACCAGCCTGGCCAACATGGTGAAACCCCATCTCTGCTAAAATACAAAAATTAGCCGGGCATGGTGGTGCACTCCTGTAATCCCAGCTATTCAGGAGGCTGAGGCTGGAGAATCGCCTGAATCCAGGAGGCGGAAGTTGCAGTGAGCCGAGATCACGCCACTGCACTCCAGACTGGGTGACAGAGTGAGACTCCGTCTCAAAAAAATAAAATAAAATAAAATAAAATAAAATAAAATAAAATAAGAAATTCAGTGGTTTCTGTGTTGACATCCAGGAATCATGAGTTTTGCCAAACATCCTAAGTATTGCTGTTGTAGGTGTTGAGATATACTATTAGGTTTTGGAGTAAGACCTGAACTTTCACCAGGGTATTTTCATTTTATTCAGAGAAGAAAGATTCTTTAATTGTAGAATTATAGGCATCAGTAATCCTTGTGGCGAGAGGGTTTCTTCCAAGGAGGAGCTTAGCCTCCTGACAGATCCTATTGTAAGGCCTCCAGTTCTCCTTGCTTTCCTTCTGGTTCCCTCTTTACCCCTACTAATTAACAGAAGCAATGGGGGTGCAATGCGGGGTGGGGCCACTGAGGTCTAAGGGGATTATCAGTCTGTGGTTTGGAATTCAAGGGCTTGGAGAGTCAATGCTCATCATTCTTTGGTAGATGACTTTTCAGCGTTGTTAGGTTTTGAAATTTTAACATAAGCTGAAAAGTAATCAAAATCTGTATTCAGCACTTGCCTTACACACAAGTTCCTTCTGTAACCTGAGTTAAAGGGAATTGACTTGGTTTTCAAAAATGGCTCCATCCGTCAACATAGCTGAAATTCTACCATTACAAATGATGGCCTTTGGACTCTGGAAAATTGTTAGGCCTCAAAAGTCTAACAATTAATAATGCATATACTTCTAGGTCAATATCACCTTAAACTGGAGCCAGTGAACATTTTGGTGGTGGTCTAGGATGATTGGAATTGGGACCATAAAAAGTGGGAAAGAATAGGAGAAAGAGGAATTATTTACTCTGAACACATAAAGAAATAAAATATTTAAATTAAAATTGGCTCATACCTGTAATCCCGGCACTTTGGGAGACCGAGGTGGGTGGACCGCTTGAGGTCAGAAGTTCGAGACCAGCCTGGCCAACATGGTGAAACCCCGTCTCTACTAAGAATACAAAAATTAGCTAGGCATGGTGGCACATGCCTGTAATTCCAGCTACTCGGGAGGCTGAGGCAGGAGAATCACTTGAACCCAGGAAGCAGAGGTTGCAGTGAGCAGAGATCACACCACTGCACTCCAGCCTGGGCAACACAGTGAGACTGTCTCAAAGAAAGGAAAAAAAATTAATCAATTAAAGTAAAAAATAAAAATAAAAAAGAAGGAGTGGCTCTTTGAATGAATCTCATACAAACTCTGAAAAACTCCTGACCAGGCACAGTGGCTGACGCCTGTAATTCCAGCACTTTGGGAGGCCCAGGTGGGTGAACCACCTGAGCTGAGGAGTTTGAGACCAGCCTGGCCAACATGGTGAAACTCCATCTCTACCAAAAATACAAAAATTAGCCAGGTGTGGGCAAGCGCCTGTGGTCCTAGCTACTTCGGGGGCTGAAGATGGAAGATCTCTCCTGAACTAGGGAGGCAGAGGTTGCAGTGAGCCAAGATCGTGCCACTGTACTCAGCTTGGGTGGGAGAGTGAAACTGTCTCAAAAAAGAAATGTATGTTTATTCTACATGTTTTATTTTTTTCAAGCAAGAGATCAGGTAATCTTTTCTGATATCAATATACAATAAGATAACAACAGATTTTTTAGTATGATATAATACATATTGAAATCAATTACAAATGTCACTTTTAAATATTAACGTCTATTGTACTAAGTTTGGGATCTCAGGAAAAAGCATTCAATATAATTTAAAATGCCAAGACTGGGCTTGGTGGCTCGTGTATGCAATCCCATCATTTTGGGAGGCCAAGGTGGGCAGATCGCTTGAGTTCAGGAGCGCAAGACCAGCCTGGGAAACATGGTGAAACACCGTCTTTACAAAAAATACAAAAATTAGCTGAGCATCATGGCACGTATGCCTGTGGTCCTAGCTACTTGGGAGGCTACGGCAGGAGAATCACTTGAGCCAGGGAGGCAGAGGTTGCAGTGAGCCGAGATGGCGCCACTGCACTCCAGCCTGGGTGGCAGGAGTGAAAGAAACCCTGTCTTAAAAAAAACAAAACAAAACAAAAATATGAAATTATTATAGCAAAGGATATTTTCAGGTGTGATAGATAGAAGTGTGTTTTTGAGTCATACAAGTTGTACTAAATTATGCCGAAGCTGTAAAAGACTCCAAAAATGATCTCCTTTTGGACAGTTACAGAAATAACTTCTTTAAGGAGTCACGGATTGTCTTTATTTTTCTCTCTCTATTCTCTCTTTCTCTCTTACCTAGGTCAGTACATTTTCTACCAAAGTTACTCCTAGGCTGGGCACGGTGGCTCATGAATGTGATCCTAATACTTTGGGAGGCCAAGGCAGAAACATGGCTTGGAGACAAGAGCTTGAGACCAGCCTGGGCAACATGGTGAGACCCCATCTCTACTTAAAAAAACAAACAAAAAGCAAAGTTACTCCTCGTATGTATGCAAACCAAGTTGGCTTCTGAGATGAGAATGTAAGATGGACTCTAGCATGAAGTTCTAAAAGACACAGCCCAGAGGACCAAGGCAGCACACAACATTATGGCTTTCTGTTTTGGTGTGGCTCTGAGGAATCTGATGACCTTGGCAAGTTATCGTTGAATATCTTGGTTCCCCATCCGATAAAGTGGAGATAACAATGCCCACTGTTCAAAAAGGATTCATAAGATACCATCTATGAACTTTACTGAAGTCTTTGATAAGAGCATCTTATAACTGCTATTGTTTCTGTTCTCATTAGCATTATTGTAGTTACACATGATGACTTTAATTTGACTTCAAAGGCTGTAGTCTGTAGCTATTTTATAAGAACTGATTGTTTTTAATGTGTACTCTGAGACAAGGTGAAGGGGAAGGAAATTTCCCCTAAAACCACAGTAGCAATTATATTATGGTAGATTGAAACTTTCTGTTGAAGCCGGGCATGGTAGCTCACGCCTGTAATCCCAGCACTTTGGGAGGCTGAGGTGGGTGGCTCACTTGAGGTCAAGATTTTGAGCCCAGCCTGGACAACATGGTGAAACCACTTCTCTAATGAAAATACAAAAACTAGCCAGTCGTGGTGGCGCATACCTGTAGTCCCAGCTATCTGGGAGGCTGAGGCATGAGAATCGCTTGAACCTAGGAAGCAGAGGTTGCAGTGAGCCGAGATCACACCACTGCCCTCCAGCCTGGGCAACAGAGCGAGACTCCATCTCAAAAAAAAAAAAAAAAAA
>NC_045438.1:153386341-153386834 GCF_002776525.5 Piliocolobus tephrosceles
CAAAAAAAAAAAAAAAAAAAAAAAAAAAAAAGAAAAAAGAAAAGAAAAAAACCAGTCACTTTCTAGCACTGGTTTTACATGGTAGCACAAGTTGCTAAACTGTGAAGGATACTAGTAAGATATGTTGTAGACATGGCAAATGAGCAATTCTTATTCAAGGAATCAAGGCTGCAACGATTTGAGCCATGTATGTTTTGTAAAATCAGATTTTTTTTCAAGACAATTTATGGAATTTGTGTTCTTAATTTTTTTTTTTTTTTTGAGACAGAGTCTCACTCTGTTGCCCAGGCTGGAGTGCAGTGGCCAGATCTCAGCTCACTGCAAGCTCCGCCTCCCGGGTTTACGCCATTCTCCTGCCTCAGCCTCCCCAGTAGTTGGGACTACAGGCGCCCGCCGCCACGCCTGGCTAGTTTTTCGTATTTTTTAGTAGAGACGGGGTTTCGCCGTGTTAGCCAGGATGGTCTCGATCTCCTGACCTCGTGATCCGCCCGTC
>NC_045438.1:153391834-153419979 GCF_002776525.5 Piliocolobus tephrosceles
GTAGAGATGGGGTTTCACTATGTTGGCCAGGCTGGTCTTGAACTCCTGACTTTGTGATCCGCCCCCGCCTTGGCCTCCCAAAGTGTTGGGATTACAGGTGTGAGCCACCGCGCCCGGTCTGCATTCTTACCGTTTAGGCTCTAAGGTATGGTGATTGTAAGTGTGTTTGCACTTAATGTGTTCAACCGTGGATATGATTTTGATACTCTAACCAAGCCACCAAATGTGTGCATTTTGCTGGGAGAATTGCATACTCTGCAACAGCCCATTGCACACTGATACCCATGCAGGGCTGTAATGGGAAACATTTGAGTCTGGTTGCAAAGATTTGCTCAGTGTGAAATCTGTTCCTAACACAATGGTCAGATCGAAAGGAATTTCGTTACATGGCTGGGCATTTCTTCTTTCTTTGGGGAATATAAAAGGTGAATGCAATACTTTCCAGTTTAAAGTTACCACAAAACTTCATAATCGTAACCTCAAAATCTACTCCAAAAATTATAGAGAACCAGAGGCCTTGAGCTGGCCACTTTGATCTTGGTTAAGTTCCAAAAAGCCAGTGAGAGTTCAAAGCAGGGCCAGGGGCGACTCCACACTTTAATCCCTGCTCCTCTTTCCCTTCCCTCTTCACTCTCGCTCTCCATCCTTTGGTATGAGCTAGCAGTATATATCCATTTCAATAACCCTGGACACTGTAGATTCTAGAACAATGAGGAAAGCGTCTCTCCTTATTGATACTGACAGGCCTTTTGGTCAGAAAATGTCCCTCAACAGATGTTAGAAAATGTGGTCATAAACCAGAAAGATATCTGTTACAAATTTTAAGGCCTTTTTATTTCCAGCTTTCTACATTCCATTGGATAAGGTTTAATTTTTCTCTTTCTTTCTTCAGAAATCCCTCTCGAGGGTTCAGGATACAGAAAAAGTAGTTATGCCTGAAGATAAGTTGCTGACCTCGCTTCTACTTTAGTCATCCCTTTCTGATCTTCCCAAGAAGAAACAAAGAATGAACATTAAGGACAATTATGAAGCAATACCCACAATAAAACAAGAATGAGTTCATTTTATTATTCAAGGTACTGTATTTGGAAATTGAATAATGCCTTTTTTTTTTTTTCAGTTTAACCACTCTGGATGTTATTTCAATCCAATTATTTTGTTGGAAGAAGTTTTTAGATTATTTTAACTCTGGCTAATGAATACATCCCATTGATATTAAAAAGAACTGAGTTGGACGCTGACTTTGAGGGCCCAGGAGTGAATCATTGTCTTAGTACTGACCTAGTCTGAAATTCACTTTCTATCAAATGGGCCACCCAGCATAGAAGAATTCACACTAAAATTCCTAATGATGACACAATCATTCTTCATAAAGGAATAAACCTGGAGTTTTAACACTGTATTATAATGCCTTCTTCTTTCCCAAGAAAATGTATTCTCTATAACGTGAACCAAGTAAGTATGACAAATCAACAATGGAAAAGAGGAGAAAAAAATGAATGCAAATAGTATGCTGACACAGGTGACAGTGATGATACTTGTACGTGGCTGTGCTTCCAAGTCACCCAGAGCCCAAGTGAGTCCTCTACTTGCTGAAGTAAGCATTCCCACCAGGCCTGGTGGCAAAGGCCTGTAATCCCAGCACGTTGGGAGGCCAAGCAGGGAGGATTGCTTGAGTCCAGGAGTTCAAGACCAGCCTGGGCAACATAGTGAGACATTGTCTCTATGAAAAATAAACAAAAATGGCCAGGTACAGTGACTCATGCCTGGAATCCCAACGCTTTGGGAGACTGAGGTGGGCAGACCATCTGAGTCAGGAGTTCAAGACCAGCCTGGCCAACATGGTGAAACCCCATCTCTACTAAAAATACAAAAAATTGGCTGGGCGCAGTGGTTCAAGCCTGTAATCCCAGCATTTTGGGATGCCAAGGTGGGCAGATCACAAGGTCAGGAGTTCAAGACCAGCCTGGCCAACATGATGAAACTCCGTCTGTACTAAAAAAACACAAAAATTAGCTGGGTACAGTCATGCTCACCTGTAATCCCAGCTACTTGGGAGGCTGAGGCAGGAGAATTGCTTGAACCCAGGAAGTGGAGGTTGCAGTGAGCTGAGATCATGCCACTGCACTCCAATCTGGGCAATAGAGTGAGACTCTGTCTCAAAAAAAAAAAATTTTTCAAAATATTAACCAGGTACGGTGGCACGTGCCTGTAATCCCAGTTACTTGGGAGGCTAAGGCAGGAGAATTGCTTGAACCTGGGAGGCGGAGGTTGCAGTGAATCAAGATTGTGTCACTGCACTCCAGCCTGGGTGACACAGCGAGACTCTATCTCAAAACAGCAACAACAAAAACAGCAACAACAACAAAAACTAAACAAAATTAGCTAAGCATGGTGGCATGCACCTGTAGTCCCAACTACTTGGGAGGCTGAGGTGAGAGGACTGCTTAACTCTGGGAGGTTGAGGTTGTAGTGAGCTGAGATCCTGCCACTGCATTCCAGCCTGGGTGACAGAGCAAGCTCTTGTCTCTAAAAGCAAAAAGAAACAAACGAAAAACATTCCCAATGTCCCACTTTTCCACTTACTGCAGCCTTGCTCCCTTAATTCTGAGTTTCGGGAACAATAATGAAGAGTGCTGTTTTGTTTGTATTTTCATTGCAAATCTTCCGAATGCTGCACAAAGAATGGATGGTTGGCCAGGCATGATGGCTCATGCCTGTAATCCCAGGATTTCAGGAGGCCGAGGCAGGCAGATCACTTGAGGTCAGGAGTTCAAGACCAGCCTGGCCAATATGGTGAAACCCCCGTGTCTACTAAAAATACAAAAAAAAAAAAAAAAAAAATTAGCTGGGTGTGGTGGCATGTGCCTGTAGTCCCAGCGACTTGAGAGGCTGAGGCAGGAGAATTGCTGGAACCTGGGAGGTGGAGGTTGCAGTGAGTCGAGATCGCGCCACTGCACTCCAGCCTGGGAGACAGAGCGAGACTCCGTTTCAAAACAAAACAAAACAAAACAAAGCAACAACAAAAAAGGATGCATGGTTAGAGTGGGGAGGCCTGATAACATGACTGCAAGTGAAATATGAGTGTTATGGCAGATAGTATGTATCTCATCTCGCATATTCTTTTTATAATATGATACTGATCTTCCTCCACTGAGGCAGGTTGTTCCCTACCTTTGACCTTGGGAAAATCTTTATAACTGCCTCAGCAAATACAATGTGATGGAAATGATGGAATTTGATCACTTAGGCTAGTTATGAAAGTCCATATAGTTTTTGGCTGACTCCCCCTCTCCCCGCTCAGGGATGCTCACCTTTGGAATACAGTCACCATGTTTGAGGAAGCCCAGCCATGTGGAAAAACCACTTGTAGGTGTTCCTATCCATAGCCTTAGGTAAGAAGGGTTGCCTGGGTAGGTGGAGGATGGAACAAAGGTGAAGAAATGAAGTCAATATGCTGCTACTCAGAAATTAACCTACTCCACTAATAGTACTGCATTTCCGTATGTATCAGGCACTGTTCTAGAAGCTGGGCCAGCTGTGGTGGTGTGCACCTATAGTCCCAGCTACTCTGGAGGCTGAGGCAATAGAATCGGTTGAGCCCAGGTGATAGAGGCTACAGTGAGCTATGATTGTGCTACTGCACTTCAGCCTGAGTGACAGAGCAAGACTTCATATCCTTTTTTTTTTTTTTTTTTTGAGGCAAGGTCTGGCTCTAGCACCCAGGCTGGAGTGCAGTGATGCCATCTTTGCTCACTACAACCTCGTCTCCCCTAGGCCCCCACATCTGACTAATTCTGTTTTTGTTTTAGCTTTTTTTTTTTGCCATGGAGTTTCTTTTTTTTTTTTTTTGAGACGGAGTCTTGCTCTGCCGCCCAGGCTGGAGTGCAGTGGCCGGATCTCAGCTCACTGCAAGCTCCGCCTCCCGGGTTCACGCCATTCTCCTGCCTCAGCCTCCCGAGTAGCTGGGACTACAGGCGCCCGCCTCGTCGCCCGGCTAGTTTTTTGTATTTTTTAGTAGAGACGGGGTTTTCACCGTATTAGCCAGGATGGTCTCGATCTCCTGACCTCGTGATCCACCCGTCTCGGCCTCCCAAAGTGCTGGGATTACAGGCTTGAGCCACCGTGCCCGGCTCATTTTTGTATTTTTAATAGAGATGGGGTTTCGCCATATTGGCTAAGCTGGTCTCGAGGTCTTGACCTCAAATGATCTCCCTGCCTTGGCCTCCAAAACTCATGGGATTACAGGCATGAGTCCCTGTGCCTTGCCTGACACGTGTTGATCCTTAATAACCATCTTATACCCCAGACTTTATCTTAGCATCTGCTTCTGGAGAACCCACCTGCAACAGAGCATTCTCTTGCCTTTGATTGATTTGTAGGTTTTTGTTGTTGTGGTTGTTGTTTGTTTTGTTTTTTGGGGCAGGGTCTTGCTCTGGGTCGCCCAGGCTGGAGTGCAGTGGTGTCATTGTGGCTCATTATAGCCTCAACCTCCTGGGGCTCATGCAATCCTTCCCCCTCAGCCTCTGGGTAGCTGAGACTATAGGCACATGCCACCACGCCTGGTTAATTTCTTTTTTTTTTTGTATTTTTTGTAGAGATGGAATTTTGTCATGTTGCTCAGGCTGGTTTTCAAGTCCTGAGCTCAAGTCATCCACCCATCTCGACCTCCCAAAGTGCTGGGATTACAGACGTGAGCCACCATACCTGGCAATTTGTAGGGTTCTTTATCATTGATGACTTAACTATTCACCAAGTTAACTTACAATGTTTATTTTGTTAGGGCTTTAAAATATTCCATTTTGGGCCAGGTACTGTGGCTTATGCCTGTAATCCCAGCACTTTGAGAGGCCGAGGTGAGTGGAACATCTGAGGTCAGGAGTTAGAGATCAGTCTGGCCAATATGGTGAAACCCTGTCTCTACTAAAAAATACAAAAATTAGCCAGGTGTGGTGCTGCATGCCTGTCATCCCAGCTACTCAGGGGGCTGAGGCAGGAGAATTGCTTGAACCTTGGAGGTGGAGGTCGCAGTGAGCCACGATCGTGCCACTGTACTTTAGCCTGGGTGACAGAGCAAGACTCTCTCTCTCTCTCTCTCTATTCCACTCTGATTATGATTCAGGAGAAAAGTGACTATTGTGAATGAAGATCAGGCTGAATATCATTGGAGTGCTTATTTGGAAAGGTTGGTAATGCCTTTCTCATTTCTGCTAGTAATATATATTTGGCTGAAATTAGACTTATTTTTATGAAATTACTGCATCAACTGGCCATATACAGACTGCTGATTTTCTATTTTCTCAGCTACCACTCTGCTTTCTTTCTTTTATTTCAGTGAAATTATTTATTTATTTTTTATATTTGTAGAGCTGGGGGGTCTCACTATGTTGTCCAGGATGGCCTTGATCTCCTGGCCTTAAGTGATCTTCTTGCCTTCACCTCCCAAAGTGCTTGGATTACATCTGCTGTTTTCTGATAATTTGATATGAATCATCAAATGCTCTGAAAAGAAAAACTGCAGCCAGGCATGGTGGCTCATGGTTGTAATAATACCAGCACTTTGGGAGGCCGAGGTGGGAGGTTCACTTGAGGCCAGGAGTTTGTGACCAGCCTGGGCAACATAGTGAGACCCTGTCTCTACAAAAAAAATTAAAAATTAGCTGGATGTGGTGGCGTGTACCTGTAGTTCTGCTACTCCAGGGGCAGAGGTGGGAGGATCGCCTGAGCTATAGAGATCAAGGCTGCAGTGAGCCATGATTGCACCACTGCACTCCAGTCTGGGCAACACAAGAGAGACCCTGTCTCCCCCACCTCCCCCCCACCCCCCCCCCCGTTCCCCCCCCCCCCCCCCCCCGCAAAAAAAAAAACTGCTACAGATGACTAATATCAGGCTCACACCTAAGATTCCCTTCTCTGTGGAATCTCGCCCCTTACAAGTCCTGGATGCCTTGGTACAACTCTGATGACACCCAACAGACGATTTCCCCCGTCTCCATTTTGTTCATGTATTTCTGGAGAGACTGTGTTGGTATGTTACAAATTAATCTGCCATGGCTGGAGGCAGAATTGTCAAGGGTCCCCTTCCCCTCAATTCATTAATTTTAACCAGTAGAGGTGATTTCAAAGAGTAGATGTTATCTTTCAGTAAGGAAGAAGAGGAACTCAGATTAAAAGGTTAGTAGAAAAAAAAGTTAGCTGTTTTTAATAAGACCGAGCAGGTTCTGGAGAAGTATGCATTGCGTTTTCATTTGCAATTGTATTTCTTACATTCATCCTTAATTAAAAAAACATGACTTTCACTTATGCACAAACACATTCAAATCTTAGTTCTTCATGTTATTAGTTTTTGTTTCCATTTGTCAGTTTTTTAAATATCATTAATTATACTTAATGAAAGGAAAGTTATCATAAATCAATTTTTTTTTTTTTTTGAGACGGAGTCTTGCTCTGTTGCCCAGGCTGGAGTGCAGTGGCCGGATCTCAGCTTGCTGCAAGCTCTGCCTCCCGGGTTCACGCCATTCTCCTGCCTCAGCCTCCCAAGTAGCTGGGACTACAGGTGCCCGCCACCTCGCCCAGCTAGTTTTTTTTTGTATTTTTTAGTAGAGATGGGGTTTCACCGTGTTAGCCAGGATGGTCTTGATCTCCTGACCTCGTGATCCGCCCGTCTCGGCCTCCCAAAGTGCTGGGATTACAGGCTTGAGCCACCGTGCCCGGCCTAAATCAAATTTTCAAGAATTTAGGAACTCATTCCTTTATTCGTAAAAAATCTTTAAATTTCTAGTTAACTCTCAATTATTTAGAGTAACAAGTAGGATACCTTTCTTTTCATAATTTAAATCAATGAATAATTTAAAATTATCGGCTGGGCGCGGTGGCTCAAGCCTGTAATCCCAGCACTTTGGGAGGCCGAGACCGGCAGATCACGAGGCCAGAAGATCGAGACCATCCTGGCTAACACTGTGAAACCCCGTCTCTACTAAAAAATACAAAAAACTAGCTGGGCGAGGTGGTGGGCGCCTGTAGTCCCAGCTACTCGGGAGGCTGAGGCAGGAGAATGACGTAAATCCGGGAGGCGGAGCTTGCAGTGAGCTGAGATCCAGCCACTGCACTCCAGCCCGGGTGACAGAGCAAGACTCCGTCTCAAAAAAATAAAATAAAACAAAAAATAAATAAAATAAAATAAAATAAAATAATCTTCGGCTTTGGACACAGGTTACAAATTGCTTGTTAAAGATTTATCTTCCTGATTATATTTTACTGAAACAAATATATTGACTTTTAAATTTACCTGTCTTGGCCAAACTATATTTCCTTTTTTGTTTTGTTTTGTTTTTAGAGATGAGGTGTCAAGGCTGGGCACAGTGGCTCATGCCTGTAATGCCAGCACTTTGGGAGGCTGAAGCGGGCAGATCACCTGAAGTCAGGAGTTTGAGACCAGTCTGACCAACATGGTGAAACCCCATCTCTACTAAAAATACAAAATTAGGTAGGCATGGTGGCATGTGCCTGTAATCCCAGCTACGTGGGAGGCTGAGGCAGGAGAATCACTTGAACCCGGGAGGCGGAGGTTGCCGTGAGCCGAGATCTCTCCATTGTACTTCAATCTGGGCAATAAGAGTGAAACCCTCTCTCTCAAAAAAACAAAACAAAACAAAAAAAAACTAGAGATGAGGTCTCACTTTGTCACCCAGGGTGGAGTGCAGTGGTGCAATCATAGCTCATTGCAGTCTCAAACTCCTGGGCTCAAGGGAGCCTCCCACCTCAGCCTCCAAAGTGCGGGGATTATAGGTGTGAGACATTGTGCTCAATGTAACTTTTCCTTTCTACTGTGTGTGTCAAAGTTTACATGTGCTTTTAAGATTGTACACATTCTTCATCACTGTCTTAGTCCATTTAGTGCTACTATAACACAATACCATAGACTGGGTGCTCTATAATAAACAGAAATTTGGGCCAGGTGCAGTGGCTTATGCCTGTAATCCCAGCACTTTGGGAGGGCAGGTGGATCACTTGAAGCCAGGAGTTCAAGACCAGCCTGGCTAACATGGTGAAACCCTGTCTCTACTAAAAATACAAAAATTGGCCAAGCATGGTGTCATGTGCCTGTAGTCCCAGCTGCTCAGGAGGCTGCGGCATGAGAATCGCTTGAACCTAGGAGGCGGAGGCTGCAGTGAGATTGCGCCACTGCACTCCAGCCTGGGTGACAGAGCAAGACTCTATCCAAAAAAACAAAAACAAAAAAACCCCCCAAAAAACTAAATTTATTGGCTCACAGTCCTGGAGACTGGGAAGTCCGAGATCGTGAGGCTGGCACCTCATGAGACCCTTCTTGCTGTGTCATCCCACGGTGGAGGGCAGAGGGGCAAATGAGGAGGAGAGAGCAAAAGGAGGTTGAATTCATCATTTTATAAGAAACCCACACCTTTGGCCAGCGTGGTGGCTCAAGCCTGTAACCCCAGCACTTTGGGAGGCCGAGGATGCGGATCACTTGAGGTCAGGAGTCTCAGATGCCTGGGCAACATGGCGAAACCTCTTTTTTACTGAAAATACAAAAATTAGCCAGGCATGGTACCACATGCCTGTAATTCCAGCTATTTGGGAGGCTGAGGCAGGAGGATCACTTGAGCCCAGGAGGTGGAGGTTGCAGTGAGCAGATATCACACCACTGTACTCCAGCCTGGGCAACAGAGTGAGACCCTGTCTCAAAAAGGAAACTCATCCCATTCCCAAGATAACAGTGTTAATCCATTCATGAGGATGGAGCCTTCATGGCCCAATTACTTCTTTTTTTTCATGTCATAAGTTTATTGACAGACATATCTAGTATGCCATGAGTCAGGGTTTGATCAATTTCCAGAGGCTGTATCTCTTTTTTTTTTTTTTTTTGAGACAGAATCTTGCTGTGTCTCCTGGGCTGGAGTGCAGTGGCCGGATCTCAGCTCACTGCAAGCTCCGCCTCCCGGGTTCACGCCATTCTCCTGCCTCAGCCTCCGGAGTAGCTGGGACTATAGGCGCCGCCACCTCACCCGGCTAGTTTTTTGTATTTTTAGTAGAGACGGGGTTTCACTGTGTTAGCCAGGATGGTCTCGATCTCCTGACCTCATGATCCGCCCGTCTCGGCCTCCCAAAGTGCTGGGATTACAGGCTTGAGCCACCGCACCCGGCCGGCTGTATCTCTTAAAGTGCTCTTCATATCTGTTAAATGGATGAACTGAAACAGCCCTATGATTTAAGCAGTCGACGTCTTACTATAAGGAAGGGTGCAGCAAATACAGATCCAAAATACAAACACATCTTAACTAGTAATGCCCACTTGTTTTCCACTGAAAATGGCAAATTCTTCCCAGGGCCCTCCTCATAGTGGCTCCTCCGTTCCACAGGGGTTGCGAACCTCCGGGTGCTCTGGCCCAACATAGCGCGGCTGGAAGCTCTGCGAAAGGCGCACAGACCGAGGACGGATGAAATGGCGGCACCTCACCAAGACCTTGTTTTCACGGCCCAATTACTTCTGAAAGGTCTCACGTTTTAACACTGTTGTAGAGGGGATTAAGTTTCCAACACATGAATGGGGAACACATTCAAACTGTAATAATGTCTTGTGGGTGGTATATAAGACACCCCACAATCATTAATTATGGTGATTTGGAGTCCTCTATAAAACTGATCTTTCAACTGTGCATACAGTTAACCTTTCTTTTCCTCCTTTCTATCTTTTTTTTTTTTTTTTTTTTTTTGAGATGGAGTCTTGCTCTGTCGCCAGGCCGGAGTGCAGTGGTGTGATCTCGGCTCACTGCAACCTCCACCTCCTGGGTTCAAGTGATTCTCCTGCCTCAGCCTCCCTAGTAGCTGGGACTGCAGGTGCGCACCACCATGCCCAGCTAATTTTTGTATTTTTAGTAAAGAGGATTTCACCATGTTGGCCAGGATGATGTTGATCTCTTAATCTTGCGATCTGCCCGCCTTGGCCTCCCAAAGTGCTGGGATTACTGACGTGAGCCACTGCGCCCGGCCGGTCTATCTTAATAATAACAACAATTTGTGCCTCCATTGTGCTTTGTATTCAAGGAATTTCAGAGACTCTAGAGTCAGCTCACACCTGTAACCCCAGCACTTTGGGAGGTAGAGGAGGGATAATTGCTTGAAGCCTGGAGTTTGAGACCTGCCAGGGCAGCAAAGCAATACCCCCTCTCTAAAAAATAAAATAAAAGATATACACACACACACACGCACATGTCTATTTGTGTAGATTAGAATAGGATACAGATCTATTGACAAATGCTATTAGAAGAATCATCTTCCCCCAGCTGTCTGCTGGGATTCAGTACCTATGAGAGAGCATAGAAACTTTGCCCAGCAGAGCAAAAGCTATCTATTTCACTAGGAATTTCTATTTTTTTTTTTTTTATGGAGTCTCACTCTGTAGCCAGGCTGGAGTGCAGTGGCTTGATCTAGGCTCACTGCAACTTCTGCCTCCCAGGTTCAAGCAATTTTCCTCCCTCAGCCTCCCGAGTAGCTGGGACTACAGGCGCCCACCACTATGCCCGGCTCATTTTTTTTTTTTTTTTTTTAGTAGACACGGGGTTTCACCATGTTGCCTAGGCTGGTCTAGAACTCCTGAGCTCAGGCAATCCACCTGCCTCGGCCTCCCAAAGTGCTAGGATTACAGGCGTGAGCTACCATGCCCAGTCTTCACTAGGAATTTCTTAGACTCTCATACTGTCGCTGTGACATGAGAACAACTCACTTCATCAAAGAAGATAGCCTTATTCAACTGGGCCTGCTTCTTGCCAAGATCTCTCTCTCTATTTTTTTTTTTTTTTGAGATGGAGTCTTGCTCTGTCACCCAGGCTGGAGTGCAGTGGCCGGATCTCGGCTCACTGCAAGCTCTGCCTCCCGGGTTCACGCCATTCTCCTGCCTCAGCCTCCCGAGTAGCTGGGACTACAGGCACCCGCTACCTCGCCCGGCTAGTTTTTTTTAGTAGAGACAGGGTTTCACTGTGTTAGCCAGGATGGTCTTGATCTCCTGACCTCGTGATCCGCCTGTCTCGGCCTCCCAAAGTGCTGGGATTACAGGCTTGAGCCACCGCGCCCTGCCGATCTCTCTCTATTTTTAATTCTCAAGGCAGTCACTATGACTTACTGACTTATACTCAGTATATATCCAGTTAGTTTGTTCATTCATGTAGGGATTAATTTCAGACCTCACTTGTATAGGTAGCATCCGGTTACCAGTGCCCCACTGTTTACAGCATACAAGGTCCTCTTTGTAGAGATTCCCACCTTCCCATTCAAGGGATTCTCCTGCCTCAGCCTCCTGACTAGCTGGGATTATAAGCATGCGCCACCACGCCTGGCTAATTTTGTATTTTTAGTAGAGACGGGGTTTCTCCATGTTGGTCAGGTTGTCTCCAACTCCTGACCTCCGGTGATCTGCCTGACTCAGTCTCCCAAAGTGCTGGGATTACAGGTGTGAGCCACTGTGTCTGGCATAATATCTAATTTTTCTTTGTAATTTAGTGAATTTTTGGCTGGGGTCTTTCACATACCCAGGCTCACCTCTTATATCTGTTTGACCTTGCCATTTCTTATAGAGACAAAATGAATAAAGAGAAGGACATTGGAGGAGAAAACATTTTTGTTCTTCATTCCTCATGACTATGAGCCATAAATATCTTTAGGAAACTCCTAAAGGAATCTATACTTCAGAGAAAGGGGGGCAGAGGGCAGTTGCTGAAATGTATGTGATTGTGTAGCAGGGCAGGGAAGAGAGAGACTTTGGTCGTAAGGAACAGATGGTGATGATGGGATAAGAGGTCTGAGGCCAACCTTGGGACCAACAGAAGAAAATAGAAAGTCTTCTGGAAAACCGTCTGTGCCAGGAGCTCTCTCATGCATGACCTAATTGAGTGTTTCCAAATGTCTTCCTTGGAACTCTAGTCCTATGAGAGTCTCGTAAGAAGAGGAACCTGGGTTTAAATATGTTTGGGAGATGCTACATATCACATTCTTGTCTTGAAGAAGTCCTACAATAAGAAATCCATTTAGAGGCTGGGCACGGTGGCTCATGCCTATAGTCTCAGCACTTTGGGAGCCTGAGGTGAGCGGATCACGAGGTGAGGAGTTCGAGATCAGCCTGACCAACATGGCAAAGCCCCGTCTCTACTAAAAATACAAAAATTAGCCAGCCGTGGTGGCCCATGCCTGTAATCCCAGCTACTTGGGAGGGTGAGGCAGGAGAATCACTTGAACCTGGAAGGCGGAGGTTGCAGTGAGCTGAGATCGTACCACTGTACTCTAGCCTGGGCGACAGAGCGAGAATCCACCTCAAAAAAAGAAAAAAAAAAAAGAAAGAAAGAAATTCATTTAGTGTCTCTCCTTCATCTCATTAGCAGGATTGCCATGTCAAAGGAGATGTGCGTTTAAAATGTTGGAAGTTATTGCAAATTTGCATATATTTCTATGTCAACCATATGGTATATGAGACCTCCTTGTGACCTAGTATTTCCTTTTTTTTTTTTTTTTTTGAGACAGAGCTTTGCTCTTGTCACCCCCAGGCTGGAGTGCAGTGGCGCGATCTCGGCTTACTGCAGCCTCTGCCTCCTGAGTTCAAGCAATTCTTCTGCCTCAGCCTCCCAAGTAGCTGGGATTACAGGCATGTGCCACCATGTCCAGCTAGTTTTGTATTTTTAGTAGAGACAGGTTTCTCCATGTTGGTCAGGCTGGTCTCGAACTCCTGACCTCAAGTGATTCACCCGCCTTGGCCTCCCAAAGGCCAAGGTGGCTGGGATTATAGGCGTGAGCCACCACACCCGGCCCCCCTTTTTATTTTTTGAGACAGAGTCTCACTCTTTTGCCCAGGCTGGAGTGCACTGGCATGATCTGGCTCACTGCAACCTCCACCTCCCGGGTTCAATAGATTCTCCTGCCTCATCCTCCTAAATAGCTGGCATTACAGGCACCTGCCACCATGCCTGGCTAATGTTTTTGTATTTTTAGTAGAGACGGGGTTTTGCCATATTGGCCAGGCTGACCTCAAACTCCTAACCTCAGGTGATCCACCCACCTTGGTCTCCCAAAGTGCTGGGATTACAAGAGTGAGCTACTGCGACCGGCCAGCATTTCCCATTTTTATTTGAGTGTGGAAACTTCTTTTTTGGTAACCCCTATTAATATCCCATACAGCTGTTGTTCCAGAAAATAGTTTGGGAATAGGGTCTATCTTATTTTGAATTTTTCAGAATTTTTAATAGTTTTTATACTGGTCTATTTTTAGTCTTCTACAGTCTGTGTACAGTGTGCATTACTATCCTCTTTCTATAAATGAAGAACTGAAACTCAGAAAGAAACTTGACCACTTCTTATGAGGTACACTGTCTCTTAACCCCCAACCTACTGAACCCTACCCTAGGACACAGATGACAGCGGAGGCTGTACTTGCTGCAACATCCACTTCTGCTAGGGGTTGAAATTCCAGACCCCTTTCCTCTGTAAGCATCGTGCAGTACACAATGGTTAGGTTTCTATGGTCTTTTTAGCACAGTTGTCTATTTTCAGTGCATTGCAGGTTATTAGCTACTGTGACTTTTCTCTGTAATTCTAACTGCCATATTTTGGAGCCTTTTTTTTTTTTGCTTTAATTTTTTATTAAAAAAAAATAGAGATGGGATGTCACTGTGTTGCCCAGGCTGGTCTTAAACTCCTGGGCTCAAGTCATCCTCCTGCCTTTGGAGGCCGAGGCGGGTGGATCACAAAGTCAAGAGATAGAGGCCATGCTGGCCAACATGGTGAAACCCCGTCTCTGCTAAAAATACAAAAATTAGCTGGGTGTGGTCGTGCACGCCTGTAGTCCTAGCTACTTGGGAGGCTGAGGTAGGAGAATCACTTGAACCTGGGAGGTGGAGGTTGCAGTGAGCCGAGATCACGCCACTGCACTCCAGCCTGGCGTCAGAGCGAGACCCCGTTTCAAAAAGAAAAAAGAAAAAAAAAAAAAAAGGAGAGATACACTTCTTGTTTTTTCTTTAATTATTTTTAAATTATTTTTTAAAAGAGAGAGGGTCTCACTATGTTGCCCGGGCTGGTCTTGAACTCCTGGGTTCAAAGGATTCTCCTGCCTCAGGCTCCCAAAGTGCTAGGATTACAGGCATGAGCCACCATGCTGGGCTAAGATACACTTCTTTTCTTTTCTTTTTTTTTTTTTGAGATGGAGTCTGGCTCTGTCGCCCAGGCTGGAGTGCAGTGGCGTGATCTTGGCTCACTGCAAGCTCCTCCTCCCGGGTTCACGCCATTCTCCTGCCTCAGCCTCCCAAATAGCTGTGACTACAGACACCTGCCACCACACCCGGCTAATTTTTTGTATTTTTTAGTAGACACGGGGTTTCACCGTGTTAGCCAGGATGGTCTTGATCTCCTGACCTTGTGATCCACCCACCTTGGCCTCCCAAAGTGCTGGTATTACAGGCATGAGCCACCACACCTGGCCAAGATACACTTCTTAGAAGGTATTGTCATCTTTATTTAAGGCTCAGAGAGATTGTCACTTGCCCAAGGTTACGTAGAACCAAGATTCACACAGTTTTGTTGGACTTCTTCAACATGGAAACATGTTTTGAGCTCCAGCCAACAACCAATGGTTGGAACCCACCTCATTGCATAATTTGGGACTACCCTAATCTTTTTTTTTTTCTTTTTTTTTTGAGACGGAGTCTTGCTCTGTCGCCGGGGCTGGAGTGCAGTGGCCGGATCTCAGCTCACTGCAAGCTCCGCCTTCCGGGTTTACGCCATTCTCCTGCCTCAGCCTCCCTAGTAGCTGGGACTACAGGGGCCCGCCACCTCGCCCGGCTAGTTTTTTGTATTTTTTAGTAGAGACGGGGTTTCACTGTGTTAGCCAGGATGGTCTCGATCTCGTGATCTCGTGATCCGCCCGTCTCGGCCTCCCAAAGTGCTGGGATTACAGGCTTAAGCCACCGCTCCCGGCCGACTACCCTAATCTTAAACCTCATTGACAATGATTGGCTGCTTTTGACTCTAGAAATGACTCTCCTGTGTCTCCTGAGTCCTATTTGCCTATCCATTGGTTAAGATCTGCTTTGGTCTAAATAGAGTTAAGGCCAGGCGTGGTGGTTTCTGCCTATAATCCTAGGGCTTTGGGAAGCCAAGGCGGAAGGATCATTTGAGCCCAGGAGTTCAAGACCAGCCTGGGCAGCATTGCCAAATCTGGCCTCTATAAAGAAAAAAAAAAGCTGGGCATGAGGAGTACCTGTAGTTCAAGCTACTTGGGAGGCTGAGGCAGGAGGAGCCCTTGAATTCACGAGTCTGAGGCTGCAGTGAGGTTTGACTGAATTACTGCACTCCAGCCTGGAAAGCACAGTAAAACCCTGTCTCTAAATAAAATAAAATAAAACAAAATAAAATAAAATAAAAAAATAGCCAGGCGCAGTGGCTCACGTCTGTAATCCCAGCACTTTGGGAGGCCAAGGTAGGCGGATCATAAGGTCAGGAGTTCAAGACCAGCCTGGCCAATATGGTGAAACCCTGTCTCTACTAAAAATACAAAAAATTAGCCAGGTGTCGTGGCACATGCCTGTAATCCCAGCTACTCGAGAGGCTGAGGCAGAATTGCTTGAACCAAGGAGGCAGAGGTTGCAGTGAGCTGAGATCGTGCCACTGTACTCCTACCTGGGAGACAGAGTGAGACTCTGTCTCAAACAACAGCAACAACAACAACAACAACAACAACAACAACAACGAGTTAGCTATGATATGATGCATTCTTATCCCCTACCCCTCATGATCTCCTGAATCTTTCCCCTTCTTTCCTCCCGTCCGTCTGTCCTTCTCTTCCTTTCATTTTTTACAAGACTGGTGTGGTTTTGTCTTCTCTCACGATATAACATCTTCATCTTCTGCCCACCTGGGCATCAAACAAATGATTTTATGAAAGAAATCAAGACGAGGCCGGGCGCGGTGGCTCACGCCTGTAATCCCAGCACTTTGGGAGGCCGAGGCGGGCAGATCACAAGGTCAGGAGATCGAGACCACAGTGAAACCCCATCTCTACTAAAAATACAAAAAATTAGCCGGGCGCGGTGGTGGGCGCCTGTACCCAGCTACTCAGGAGGCTGTGGCAGGAGAATGGCGTGAACCCAGGAGGCGGAGCTTGCAGTGAACTGAGATCGCGCCACTGCCCTCCAGCCAGGGGGACAGAGCGAGACTCCCAAAAAAAAAAAAAAAAAAAAAAGAAATCAAGACAAGACTGGGCTTGGTGGCTCAAGCCTGTAATCCCAGCAGTTTGGGAGGCTGAGGTGGGTGGATCACCTGAGGTCAAGAGTTCAAGACCAGCCTGGCCAACATGGGAAAAGCCTGGCTCTACTAAAAATAAAAAAATTAGCTGAGCATGGTGGCGCATGCCTGTAATCCCAGCTACTTGGGAGGCTGAGGCACAATAATTGCTTGAACCCAGGAGGCATAAGTTGCAAGATGGGAGGCAAAGTCAGTGATTCTCAGTGATTTTCCCTGCAGCCCACTTCCCCCACTTCTGCCCTCATTCATCTCATACCCCAATCTTTCCTACCTCTTCCTTCACCTTCTTACTTCCTGCCTCTCTGCAGCTAGGGAGGTTTTCCCATAGCTGGAGATTTTCCCTAAAGGGACGAAGCCTGGGGAAGGAGGATAAAGGCATAGAATAGACCCAGTGTGGAAGAGGCATGAGGGTGAGAGACACTTGGGCAAGGTGCATGGATGGAAATGAAGGAGAGGAAAGGTCTTCCCACCTACACAGGGCTGAGGACACACAGCTCGAGGGTGACCACGAGGAAGCCGAGGAAAGAGCAGCGGGGAGGGAAGGAGACAGACATGGAAGGCAGGAGGGGGCCTGCAGAGAGGCAGAGCACGGAGCGCACAACACAAGGCTGAGGCAGGTGACAACACAGCCATTCTGGAGAACAGAAGGGCATTCAGGGAGGAGAGCCAAGGCCACATAGGGTTGACTTTTTTTTTTTTTAAGGATTAAGAATGAATCACTGTTTTCATAAGCATCAGTGCACATGCCATATGTTAGGTGTTGCCGGAGTAGAAAACCCCAGGACACGACTTAGAACAGGCCCAGCAGCCTCACGCTCTGCCCTGACGGGGCCCTGTGGGAGAGCTCCTGGGCTTAGCTCTCCCCAGAGATGAGGTAATGCTCCTCAGTCATCTCTGGCGACTTGATCCTCACCCTCTCGCTCCTCTAAAGTGAACTCCAAACCAATATAAACCCTGTAAATCTTCCTTGACGGCTCCAAGGTTAGAAGAGAAGTGGAAGTTAGCCACATCACTAATGACAGATCTCCTGGTGAGGCCTCAGTAAACACTCGGTAATTAATAACAGAGAAAAGAGGAACAGGATAGTAATTTGGATCATAGACTCCTTTGAAAATCTGATGAAATCTATGGACTCTCTCCCCAGAAAAAAGCACACGTACATATACACACCAGATTCAATAAAATAGTGTCTGGATGTTTGTTAAAATCCTGAGGCCAAGGCCAAGGCGGGGTCATGGAGCCCTGAATAAGAAGCCCTGACTTAGAGTATATAAAACAGTTTTGTATCTGTGATCTGTTTTATCCGACCAAGTCCCTGGAGATAGGGCAGATGTTGCCTGCATGGGACAAGCGAAGAGAGCTGGGAACAGAGGAGGACTGACTTGACCCTGCCTGTGCGAGGAGGTAGCATGGAGCTAAATTTAGAACTCCTACCTCCATGGCCAGTCTTGTCTTATGACCTACTGTAAATTTGGAGCCTACTGTTAGAAAGACAAACTTTTAATTTTTTCTTTTCTTTTTTTTTTTTTTTTTTGAGACAGAGTCTCGCTCTGTCACCCAGGCTGGAGTGCAGTGGCCGGATCTCAGCTCACTGCAAGCTCCGCCTCCCGGGTTCACGCCATTCTCCTGCCTCAGCCTCCCGAGTAGCTGGGACTACAGGTGCCCGCCACCTCGCTGGGCTAGTTTTTTGTATTTTTTAGTAGAGACGGGGTTTCACCGTGTTAGCAAGGTGGTTGCCAGGATCGTCTCGATCTCCTGACCTCGCGATCCACCCGTCTCGGCCTCCCAAAGTGCTGGGATTACAGGCTTGAGCCACCGTGCCCGGCCACTTTTCATTTTTTCTTACATTTTTAAGTAGTTAATTGGGGTTTTTAGAAAAGGGGAGAAATTAAAGGCCAGGCGTGATGGCTCACACATGTAATCTCAGCACTTAGGGAGGCTGAGGAGGAAGGATCGCTCAAGCCCAGGAGTTTGAGACCAGCCTGGGCAACATAGTGAGACCCAGTCTCTACCAAAAAAAAAAATAATAATAATAATAAATAGCCAGGCATGGTGGTGCGTGCCTGAAGTCCCAGCTACTCGGGAGGCTGAGATGGGAGGATAACTTAAGCCCAGGAGTTGGAGGATAGCTTGAGCCCAGGAGTTCAAGGCTGCAGTGAGCTGTGATGGTGCCACTGCACTCCCGTCTGGGCAACAGAGCAAGACCCTGTCTCAAAAACAAAAAAAAACAAAAAAAAAAAAGAGGAGAAAAGACTATATTTTCAGGGTTTCAGGGATCATTTCTACAGTTGCTTACTAGACAAGTTTTTCTGAACGCATAGAGCACCAAAATCAGGCCAGGTGCGATGGCTCATGTCTGTAATCCCAGCACTTTGGGAGGCCTAAGTAGGAGAAACACTTGAGGCCAGCAGTTTCAGACCGGCCTGGGCAACATGGTGAAACCCTGTCTCTACTAAAAATACAAGAATTGGCTGGGCATGATATCGCTTGCCTGTAATCCCAGTTACTTGAGAGGCTGAGGCAGAAAAATCACTTGAACCCAGGAGGCAGAGGTTGCAGTGAGCCGAGATCGAGCCATTGCACTACAGCCTGGGCGAAAACAGCGAAACCCCCGCCCAAAAAAAAAAAAAAAAAAAAAAAAAAGAACTCCGTCCAGTCATCACTGGAAGTGAGCTGACTGGAGCTAAACCTCAGAACTGTGTGAGCTAAGCAGTTACAAGACACTAAGCAGCTAAAAAAGAACTGGTGGATGAAGTTATTAAGAGTATAAAACCCCAAATCAACAGCCACCATGTTTTCAAAGCAGATTTGTAAAAATTGTATTTGTTACACTCTACAGAAACTTTTTTTTTTTTTTTGAGATGGAGTTTCGCTCTTGTTGCCTAGGCTGGAGTGCAGTGGTGCGATCTCAGCTCACTGCAATCTCTACCTCCTGGGTTCAAGTGATACTCCTGCCTCAAAACCTCATGAGTAGCTGGGACTACAAGTGCCCACCGCCACACCTGGCTATTTTTTTTTTTTTTTTGAGATGGAGTTTTGCTCTTGTTACCCAGGCTGGAGTGCAATGGCGCTATCTCGGCTCACTGCAACATCTGCCTCCCGGGTCCAAGCGATTCTCCTGCCTCAGCCTCCCAAGTAGCTGGGATTACAGGCATGCGCCACCACACCTGGCTAATTTTGTATTTTTAGTAGAGATGGGGTTTCACCATGTTGATCAGGCTGTTCTCGAACTCCTGACCTCAGGTGATCTGCCCACCTCTGCCTCCCAAAGTGCTGGGATTACAGATGTGAGCCCCCGCGCCTGACCAGAGATTTATTATACTAAATAAATGTCAAACTACCTTCTTAAAAAGGAAAAGAGTGGGGGAGAAATTAGATTGTGCTTTGTCTACCCTTTTGTGACATCAACACACATTCTTACAGCTTCTTCTTCCTTCTACACTCAGAATAGAGGATGGGGGGAAATCTACTAGGTTTGAGACCCAGTAAGAAAGAAAGTGCCTCCTAATAGAAGGCAATAGGAATAACAGCCATCCATATCACAACCGCTGCCTCTTTCCCAGAAAAATGGGGTCCATTTATGACTGGATGACAAATCCTACAGGGCGCAGAGTTAATAGAAACCCTGCAATGCAGTCAGGACGTGCTGACTTCTTGTGCAGTCTTTTAACAGGCGCAGGGATCGGGCAACCTTCCAGCCACTTGACAGTCTGAAAACTCTTCTTGCCTAGTAAGCCCTCTGCTTCGTTTAGTGTTTAATAATGGAATAATGTGTGCTCGTAACAGGTAAGTCATGGAAAATGAGCGTGATACTGCATGAGGGGATGAACTGGTGTGAGCTTATGTTTTGTTTTGTTGGGATTTTATTTTGTTGCCATTTTAATAGTTTCTTTCTTTTTATTTTTTTGTCTTTGGAATATCCCCTACTATAATAATTTGTACAACTCTGAATGCACAATGTGCATGAAAACCGTCCAGGGTGCTTGTCCAAAACTCCCAAGCCCCAAATGCTAGACTAAAAACATGATTCCAGAGGTCTAGCTCAGGGCTGGGAGTCTGCAGTTTACAAAGTTCCAGGAGCGACTTTGAAAAAATTCTAAAATGAAGGAGTTTTGATTGTGCGCATTTTAATGCTTATGGTAATTCACTGCTTCCTACTCTCATCTTACTTTCTGAGTATCCCCCTTCTTGAAGTAAGACATTTTTTTGCTGTTTTGGACAACAGCAACAGTATGTAAACATATACTTTGAATATGCTAAGTGCTGAGGCAGATCAAAGAATAAAGGATTTGGTTCCTGCCCTCTAAGAGATTAGGATAGAAATAGGATGTGCACAACCCATGGATATCTACAAAAGAAGGCATGAGAAGGCCAGTGCTGGGAAGGGGAGGGGGACTTGGTATCCAGGTTGTCTGTTGGTAGAATGGGCTAGAAAAGGATGTTCTAGGTTTGCGTAAAAGCAGGATTGTGAGTTTGTAAACAGTTGTTCATTTTTTGCCATAAGATTGTTTTTCCTTTTAGTGGTAACAGCACCTCGTTTCCTCCTTGGAGAACTTCCCACCTTTGCCACATGTTGTCTAAGTGTTATTGGCCTCTTTTGCACCAAGGACTGGGCATCCACTTAGACAAAGCAGACTCAGTTTCCCTGGAATTTGGAATTTGAACTCTGACCTTCCTTCCTTCCTTCCTTCCTTCCTTCCTTCCTTCCTTCCTTCCTTCCTTCCTTCCTTCCTTCCTTCCTCTCTCTGTCTCTCCCTCCCTCGCTCTCTCTCTCTCTCTTTTTTTTTCCTGGAGAAAGGGTTTCATTCTTTCCTCCAGGTCGGAGTGGAATGGTGCAATCATACTTCGCTGAGGCTTCGAACTCGGGGCTCAAGCAATGCTGCTGTCTCAGCCTCCCTAGTAGCTGGGACTACAGGCGCATGCCACCATGCCCAGCTAATTAAAAAAAAAAAAAAAAATTTTGTAGGGACCAAGTCTGGTATCAAACTCCAGAGCTCAAGCGATCCTCCTGCGTCAGCCTCCCAAAGTGCTGGGATTACTGGTGTGAGCCACTGCACCTGGCCTGATCTCTGAGTTTCTTTTCTTTTCTTTTTCTTTTTGAGATGGGTTTTACTTTGTCACCCTGGCTGGAGTGTATTGGTGTACTGATTTCAGCTTGCTGCAACCTCTGCCTCCCAGATTCAAGGGATCCTCCCACCTCACCCCTCAAGTAGCTGGGACTACAGTTGTGTACCACCACGCCTGCCTAATTTTTATATTTTTTGTGCAGACGGGGGTTTCACCATGTTGCTCAGGCTGGTCTCGAACTCCTCAGCTAAAGCCATCAACCCACCTCGGTCTCCCAAAATGCTGAGATTACAGGCATGAGCTATGGTGCCCGGCCTGAACTCCTCCCTCCCTCCCTTCCTTCCTTCCTTCCTTCCTTCCTTCCTTCCTTCCTTCCTTCCTTCCTTCCTTCCTCTCTCTCTTTCTCTCTCTCGCTCTCTCTCTTTCTTTCTTTCTTCTTTTTTTTTTGAGGCGCTGTCTTGTTCTGTCACCAGGTTGGAGTGCAGTGGCATGATCTCGGCTCACTGCAACCTCTGCCTTCCAGGTTCAAGTGATTCTTCTGCCTCAGCCTCCTGAGTAGCTGGGATTACAGACACCTGCCACCATTCCCAGCTAATTTTTATATTTTTTAGTAGAGAAGGGGGTTTCAGCATGTTGGCCAGGTGGGTCTCAAACTCCTGACTGCAAGCGATCCACTTGTCTTGGGCTCCCAAAGTACTGGAGTTACAGGTGTGAGCCACTGCACCCCGCCAAAGTCTAGGTTTCTAAGAATCACTAGATCTGATTTATCCTGATGGCAGGGGTCTAAATACACTGTTCTTTTTCTCCTGCAGTCTGCATCCAGTACTTATTTTTCCTAGGATCTGACTCTTCACCTTTTCTTCCAGTTCTTCCCAGTAAATTTCTCCTCACTCTCTCTCTTTTTTTTTTTGCCCCCAGTAAATTTCTTAATTTTTTTAGGTAACCACAGTTGAAATCTGTTGGTTGAAGCCAATCCCCCCACTTTGTTTTTAAATTTAAATTTTGTTTCTAAGAAACAGGGTCTTGCTATATTGGCCAGGCTTGTCTTGAACTCCTGGATTCAAGTGATCCTCCAGCCTTGGCTTCCCCAAATGCTGGGTTTACAGGTGAGCCACGTTGCCCAACCACCAAAAACCTCAACAGATACAGTGAACGACGAAGCATGAGTTTTATTCAAGATACACCAGGAAGCTGTGTTTGGTTGAAGACCAATGTTCTGGTACAAAAAAGATGGAGATGAGATGAGACATCAGGAACTTAAGCGCTTTGGGAGGTAATTAGTTACTAGAAAGGTTCTTGTCTTGATTGCATGACCACTTGGTAGGATGTTAAAAGGATGAAATGACCTCAAAGTTCGTTTCAACCTAAGATTCTAAAACTCTTGTCAAGGCATTTGTGGTCAGTGTCTGAGCCCAGTAAAGTATTCCTCGGCAACTCGAGGCAATCACAGCTCAGAGTGGCGAAGAATACACAGAGTTGAGTTGTCACAGGATCGGCTGTAGTTCCTTTCCCAGGCACCTCAGCTGTTACAGAATCTCAACTCTAAACGTGTAAACCAGCCTAGAGGATTTGGGCAAGCCTGCATTCTACTTGGAGAAAGATAATTTGTTTTTCCTGCAAGGGGCAATCATTTGTAAGCCATCTGAGTTATGCTCGACTCTTAAAGCAGCAGTTACTTTAATAAAAAATTCAACTTATGGGAAATTTCAACTACCTCTCTGCATAGTTCTTTCATTTCCAGTGGGATTTAGCTTGGGCCTTAAAAAAGGAGAAAATTTTCGTGGTGCTACTCATTTCAAACCACGCTGCTAGAGTATAGTTGTGAATGATGCTGGGGTGAGAAGCTGAAAAAAAAAGATGAATTTATGATTTATTTCAGTCCTCTAAATTCTCAAAGTGTTTTTACATTTTTTTTTTTTTTTTTCCTGGGGATCGAGCTACCTACTCACAAAGCTTGTACGCTCCGGGACTGGGAAAGAAAAGCATTATGAGGGTTTGTTTTGAACCATCTTGGCTCCTAAGGATGGGTTACAAATCAGCCTTCACATTGAGCCCCTGCTATTTACAAGCAGCTGCCAAAGATCATCAGGAGCAGGCCATTTTTTCGTTTCAGCACATCTCTGAGGGTATCCTTAATAATATAATGTCTTAGGTTTCTGTGGCAAGATGGCCTTTTTTTTTTTTTTTTTTTTTTTTAGACGGAGTTTTGCTCTTGTGGCCCAGGCTGGAGTGCAATGGCGCGATCTCGGCTCACCGCAATCTCCGCCTCCTGCGTTCAAGTGATTCTCCTGCCTCAGCCTCATGAGTAGCTAGGATTACAGGCATGCGCCACCACGCCTGGCTAATTTTTTATTTTTAATACAGATGGTGTTTCTCCATGTTGGTTACGCTGGTCTTGAACTCCCGACCTCAGGTGATCTGCCCGCCTCGGCCGCCCAAAGTGCTGGGATTACAGGCGTGAGTCACCGCGCCCGTCCTTTTTTTTTTTAGACGGAGTCTCACTTTGTGGCCCAGGCTGGAGTGCAATGGGGCCATCTCGGCTCACTGCAAGCTCCGCCTCCCGCCTCCATTCTCCTGCCTCAGCCTCCAGGCGTCCGCCGCCCGTCACAGCCACCACGCCTGGCTAATTATTTTATTTTATTTTATTTGTATTTTTAGTAGAGACGGGGTTTCACCATGTTAGCCAGAATGGTCTCCATCTCCTAACCTCGTGATCCGCCTGCCTCGGCCTCCCAAAGCGGTGGGATTACAGGCGTGAGCCACCGCGCCCAGCCGCAGGATGGCTTTTCATTCAGCAAGCACGTAGGTGTCATAGAAATGACAAAGAGCATACAGTGCCAGTATTCACTGAATGAGCATTTATTGAGCCCATATTATGTTCTGGACAATGAAAAAACATACTCTTTCCACTGTTGAACAACTCAGTCCTACAGGAGAAATATATATATATGGTTTGCTTGTTTTGTTTTTTGACACAAGGCCTCACTCTGTTGCCCAGGCTGGAGTACAGTGGCACAATCTCGGCTCACTGTAACCTCCCGGACTCAAGTGATCCTTCCGCCTCAGGCTCCTGACTAGCTGGGACTGTCAGCATGCGCCACTATGCCTGGCTAATTTTCATAATATTATTTTTTTGTAGAGACAGGGTCTTATAATGTTGCCCAGACTGGTCTCTAACTCCTATGCTCAAGCAATCCTCCCTCCTCAGCCTCCCAAAGTGCTGGGAGTATAGGTGTGAGCATGAGGTGGAAGGATCATTTGAGCCTGGGAGGCTTCAGTGAGCCGTGATTGTGCCACTGCACTCCAGCTTGGGCAACAGAGGAAGACCTTGTTGCTAAAAAATATATATTTTGAGACAGGGTTTCACACTGCTGTCTAGGCTAGAGGTAGTGGTGTGACCACAGCTCATTGCACCCTCCAACACCAGGGCTCAATCTTTCTTTCTTTCTCTCTTTCTTTTTCTTTCTTTTCTTTTCTCTTCTTTTTTTTTTTTTATTTTTTATTTTTTATTTTTATTTTTATTTTTATTTTTTTTGAGACAGCGTCTCGCTCTGTCGCTGGGGCTGGAGTGCAGTGGCCAGATCTCAGCTCACTGCAAGCTCCGCCTCCCGCGTTTACGCCATTCTCCTGCCTCAGCCTCCGGAGTAGCTGGGACTACAGGCGCCCGCCACCTCGCCCGGCTAGCTTTTTGTATTTTTTAGTAAAGACGGGGTTTCACCGTGTTAGCCAGGATGGTCTCGATCTCCTGACCTCGTGATCCGCCCGTCTCGGCCTCCTAAAGTGCTGGGATTACAGGCTTGAGCCACCGCGCCCGGCCTCTTCTCTTCTTTTCTTTTGTCAGAGTCTCACACTGTTGCCAGGCTGCAGTGCACTGGCGTGATCTTGGCTCACTGTAACCTCATCTCCTGGGTTCAAGTGATTCTCTGCTTCAGCTTCCCGAGTAGCTGGGACTACAGGTGCCTGCCACCACACCCAGCTAATTTTTTGTATTTTTAGGAGAGACTGGGTTTCACCATGTTGGCCAGGATGGTCTCGATCTTCTGACCTCGTGATCTGTATGCCTCAGCCTTCCAAAGTGCTGGGATTACAAGTGTGAGCCATGGCGCCTGGCTCATACTGGCTAATTTTTTAAATTTTATGTAGAGATGGGGGCTCACTGTGTAGTCCAGGCTCCAGTCCATATTAACAACTACAGTGATTACAATTCGAGGTAATTAGGAATGCTTAGGTAGAGCCCAGGTAAGCAAGCTATTCTTTTCATTCAGTGCTAAAATGGGTGCTGTGATGATTTCCATATAGGAACTGAAATAATGTAGAATTCATAGAGAGAAGATGGGGAAGGATATTGTAAGGAGAAGGAATAGCATGAGCCAAGCTTCGGAGATGTGACTATGTGTGACCTCTTTAGGTGATGATGGGTAATTTACAGTCTTGCTTCTCAAAGCATAGTCCCCAGACAAGCAGCAGTCTCATCACCTTGAGATTTTGTTAAGAGGCAGATCCTGATTTAGTAGGTCTGGGGAGGGGCCCAAGATTCTGCATTCCTCACAAGTTCCTGGATAAATGTTGACGCTGACAGCTCATGGACCACAGTCATTCCTGCCATTCTAGGAGCATGCAGCCAATCCGATAGGCAATGTCTGTAGGGTAAGTCCACCCCGTCTGGTTTTACCTATGCAATTCTCTCCCCTTATCCATAGACATACTTTCATAGGACTGTTAATTATCACCACTCATCTTGAATTCCCTGGCTAATAAGTTATTATTGAACGGCTGTAAATATGCTGGGGCTTGGGAGGTTCAAGGGAGCAAGGAGAAATGACCAAAACAAACACTCCGTGGTGTGAAGATACAAAGCAGATGGCCTGTGTCTTAGCACACTTGACATAGTGCCTCAAAACCTGCTGGGACAATTGTTCATGCATTTATTCACTCAATCCTTCAACCCTATGCCTAGTTCTGTATGTTCAGAACTGGGGGCCTGGGGAAGGGGTTGATGTGGGATGGTGAGGAGGGAAAAGGGACTATTTTGACCTAGATTTGAACCCAAACTTGGAAAGCAGTTTTCCTTAGCTAGATAATTCTGAGGCAGAACGAAAGCAAAAGTGGGATCTGCGTTCTCTGTGAGATCTGAATAGCTGTGGGATAGGCGCCCAATATAGAGGACTGATGAAGTGTCACTAAATTGTGGAGAGATGACATACACGCTTGTGGGATAAACCACAGTCTAAATGCGTCCTTTCTGAGTATTTTTCCAAGCACTACAAGAGGTCATCTAGTTAAGATCCAATGTGATCAAGAGATGGCCCAGCACTCCATCGTAGAAGAATGACAGAATTTTATTGTGACTCGAACTTGGCCCAGTTTACCATCTTAGAAGAATTAATGGTATCTAGGTGAGTAAGGTTTTTAAAAATTATTATTATTATTTAGCTTTCAGCCTCACTAAAATGGAAAGGACCTGAAAGTTCGCCAGAAAATGGATTGCTAAAATGGATTGAAAATGGGAAGAGAAGTATAAAAGGGTTTGGGGGCCGGGTGCGGTGGTCAAGCCTGTAATCCCAGCACTTTGGGAGGCCGAGGCGGGCAGATCACGAGGTCAGGAGATCGAGACCATCCTGACTAACACGGTGAAACCCCAGCTCTACTAAAAATACAAAAAACTAGCCGGGCGTGGTGGCTACTCGGAGGCTGAGGCGGGAGAATGGCATGAACTCGGGAGGCGGAGCTTGCAGGGAGCCGAGATCGCGCCACTGCACTCCAGCCTCGGTGACAGAGCCAGAATCCGTCTCAAAAAAAAAAAGGGTTTGGGATTCCCTCTACTCATCACTCTACTCGGACAAAGTAAAACTGAGTGTGAAAGGCAATAAAGACAAACTAGGCTGGGCGTGGTGGCTCATGCCTGCAATCCCAGCACTTTGGGAGGCTGAGGCAAGAGAATCGGTTGAGCCCAGGAATTTGAGATCAGCCTGGGCAATATAGTGAGACCTTGTCTCTACAAAAAATTTTAAAAGTTAGCCAGGCATGTGGTTGGCACTTGTCCCAGCTACTCGTGAGGCTGAGGTGGGAAGATCACTTGAGCCCAGGAGGTGCAGATTGTCGTCAGCTGAGATGACACTACTGTGCTCCAGCCTGGGTGACAGAGCGAGACCCTGTCTCAAAACGAAACAAAACAAAAAACACCGAAATCATTTACCTTGCAAGAGATATCCTATGCATTTATTTATTGAATAGCAACTTTAGGCCAGGTACATTTCATAGGCTATTCCACTTAATCCTCTAGCAGTCTTACAGTCATCTACCATTACTAACATCTTACAGTTAAATTGAGACTTAGAAAAGTAAAGTAGCTTGTGGCCAGGCATGGTGGCTCAACCCTGTAATCCCAGAACTTTGGGAGACCAAGGTAGGTGGATCACTTGAGGCCAGGAGTTCCAGACCAGCCTTGCCAACATAGTGAAACTCCGTCTCTACTAAAAATACAAAAATTAGGCCAGGTGTTGTGGCTCACATTTGTAATTCCAACACTTTGGGAGGCCAAGGAGGGTGGATCACTTGAGGTCAGGAGTTCAAGACCAGTCTGGCCAACGTGGTAAAACCTTGTCTCTACTAAAAATACAAAAATTAGGCCGGGCGCGGTGGCTCAAGCCTGTAATCCCAGCACTTTGGGAGGCCGAGACGGGCAGATCACGAGGTCAGGAGATCGAGACCATCCTGGCTAACAGGGTGAAACCCCGTCTCTACTAAAAAATACACAAAAACTAGCCGGGCGAGGTGGC
>NC_045438.1:153420079-153453193 GCF_002776525.5 Piliocolobus tephrosceles
CAAAAAAAAAAAAAAAAAAAAATACAAAAATTAGCCGGTCATGGTGGCCTGTGCCTGTAGTCCAAGCTACTCTGGAAGCTGAGGCAGGAGGATCACTTCAACCTGGGAGGTGGTGGTTGCAGTGAGCCAAGATTCTTTTTTTTTGAGACGGAGTCTCGCTCTGTCCCCGGGCTGGAGTGCAGTGGCCGGATCTCAGCTCACTGCAAACTCCGCCTCCCGGGTTTACGCCATTCTCCTGCCTCAGCCTCCGGAGTAGCTGGGATTACAGGCGCCCGCCACCTCGCCCGGCTAGCTTTTTTTTTGTATTTTTTAGTAGAGATAGGGTTTCACAGTATTACCCAGGATGGTCTCGATCTCCTGACCTCGTGATCCGCCCATCTCGGCCTCCCAAAGTGCTGGGATTACAGGCTTGAGCCACCGCGCCCGGCCCAATGAGCCAAGTGCCACTGCCCTCTAGCCTGGACAATAGAGTGAGACTCTGTCTCAAAAAAATAAACAAACAAAATAAAGAAACAGTTAAAAAAATACAGTAAAGTGGCTTGCTTAAGGTATTACAGCTTGTAAGTTGCAGCCCAATATGAACAAGATTTTTCTGGCTACTTGTACTACCTGCCTTATGGTACAATGGCTGTCTGTGCCACAAACACTTCAATTTGTCATGAAAGACATATGACCCAATCCTAATTTAGGAACAAGTCAAGGTCCCTCTGCTAGTGGACCTAATGAAGCCAACTGTCTCAGGAATGAAATAAAGCCTTGGTGAATTTCCCAGAAAGTTTTTTTTTTGGATGGGATCTTGCTTTGTCTGTTGCCCAGGTTGGAGTGCAGTGGCGTGACCATAGCTCAATGTAGCCTTGACCTCCTGGGCTCAAGCGATCCTTCTGTCTCAGCCTCCAGAATAGCTGGGACTACAGGCACGTGCCATGACATCCAAATAATTTTAAGACATTTTTTATAAAGTTGGGGTTTCACTTTGTTGCTCAGGCTGGTCTCAAACTCCTGGGTTCAAGTGATCCTCCTGCCTTGGCATCCCAAAGTACTAGGATTACAGGTGTGAGCCACCATGCCCAGCCAAAAAGAAGTCTTTATCCTCTAGGAAAGAGTAAGGCTTTGTAGTGTCCACAACATCTTAAGCCCTGTCCCTGTCCCTCCAAAAGTTTACATGATGGGAATTTAATGTTCAATGCAACAAAGTCTGGAAATGGGACCAAATAAGCAAGCAGCGACTGCCCTGTGAGCACTCTGCCCTCGTGAACGGAGTAATGTCATCGCAGGAGCTGGTTAGTTATGGCTAGAGTGACTTGTAAAGCAAGTCCAGTCCCTGGCGCCTTTCTCTTTCATCCTCTTCTGCCCTTCTGCCGTGGTATGATGCAGCAAGAAGGACTTCACCAGATGCCAGCCCTTCATAATGGACTTCCTAGCCTCCAGAACCGTAAGTTAAACCATAAATTTCTTATGAAGTTTATTTAACTTATGGTTCTGGAGGCTAAATTCATGTAAATTACAAGGTATGTGGTTTTCTGCTTTAGCAACAGAGAACAAAGTGAGGCAAATCCCAAGGAAGCTATATTCAGCCCTCCAGGAATTCTTTGTTGGAGAAACTTTTCTTTCCTTTTTTTTTTTTTTTTTTTATTTTGGCTCTCTCTTTTACCCCGGCTAGCGTCCTATGGTGTGATCTTGGCTCACTGCAACTTCCACCTCCTGGGTTCAAGCGATTGTCCTGCCTCACCCTCCCAAGTAGCTGGGACTACAGGCATGTGCCGCCATACCTGACTAATTTTTGTATTTTTAGTAGAGATGGGGTTTCACCATGTTGGCCAGGCTGGTCTCGAACTCCTGACCTCAAGTGATCCACCGACCTTGGCTTCCCAAAGTGCTGGGATTACAGGTGTGAGCTACTGTGCCCAGCCTTGGAGAAGCTTCTCCAGAAGAATTGGAGATGGCTCATAAACCGACCGTTAGAAATCTGCAAAGTTGGGCCAAGCACAGTGACTTACAGCTGTAATCCCAGCACTCTGGGAGGCTGAGGCAGGAGGACCACTTGAGCCCGGGAGTTTGAGACCACCCTGGGCAAGATGGGGAGACCTTTTATCTAAAAAAAAAAAAAAAAAAAAAAAAAAAATTGTGAAATTAAGTTGTGTCAGGATGAGGCATATTCTTGAACTTAGAATACATTAGACTATGGTCTTCCCTGTTTTGGGAATGCTCCAAATGGATATTAAGGGAAGGATAAATTAAGCCCCTGCTGCAGAGGAGTCTATTGATTTTGAGAAAGGTACGATGGTTCACTGGGAAGTGGAACCTGAAGTAGGTGGATGAAGTAGGTTATCTGTGGACCTGAGAGAAGACTCAGAAATTTTCTGACCTGGTAGAGACAAACAAATGGTATAATAAAACCAGCCCCTATGGAGCGAATGAGCCTGAGTTGAATTTTCAGTTCAACCACTTTGTACCAAGAGAGCTTGAAGAATTTTTTAAATTCATTGAGAATTAATTTCCCCAGCTATAAAATAAGACTAATAATACCTGCCTTTCGTGGGGAATAAGTTAGGTGATGTACATGTGAGAAGCCAAGTATGATGTCTAATACATAGTGAATGCTCAGAACATGGTAGTACAGTCAAAGATTATTTATCTGGCCTAGCACCGTGGCTCACACCTATAATCTCAGCACTTTGGGAGGCTGAGGCGGGCAGATCATGAGGTCAGGAGTTCGAGAACAGCCTGGCCAACGTGATGAAACCCTGTCTCTACGAAAGATTCAAAAAGTTGGCCTGGCGCAGTGGCTCATGCCTGTAATCCCAGCACTTTGGGAGACCGAGGCAGGTGGATCACGAGGTCAGGAGATCGAGACCATCCTGGCTAACCCAGTGAAATCCCATCTCTATTGAAAATACAAAAAAATAGCCGGGCGCGGTGGTGGGCGCTTGTAGTCCCAGCTACTCCAGATGCTGAGGCAGGAGAATGGCATGAACCCGGGAGGTGGAGCTTGCAGTGAGCCGAGATCATGCCACTGTACTCCAGCCTGGGCTACAGAGCGAGACTTGGTCTCAAAAAACAAAAAGAAAAGAGAAAAAGATAAAAGGAAGCTTGGATCCAACTCAGACCTACTAAATTAGTATTTGCATTTTAACAAGAGACCCAGGTGATTCATGCACACATTATAGCTGGGAAGCACTGACGTGAGAGGCCTGGAAGCCTACGCACTCCTAAAAACTGACCTACTTCAGACCTTCTCAGACTCTGCTGAAAGACTTACTGTCAAGTCTTTTGAAGTTGGTGAGAAGGCAGGCACTTTCACTTCCTGTGGGCTTGCACTGCTCTGTCAGAGGTCTTGCCACCACTGGGAACCTGGGTGGGCAGGTCTCTGCCATTCCTAAAGGACCAGTCAGTATCCATTTTCTGCTCCCTGAGACCCAGTCACATCCTGGAACCTTGGAACCAACACTTTCCTCCCCATCACTATTACTGTTCTTTTTCTTCTTCTTCTTCTTCTTTTTTTTTTTTTTGTTTGAAACAGAGTCTTGCTCTGTCGCCAGGCTGGAGTGCAGTGGTGTGATCTTGGCTCACTGCAACCTCTGCCTCCCGGGTTCAAGTGATTCTCCTGCCTTAGCCTCCCAGAGTAGGTGGGACTACAGGCGTGCACCACCACGCCCAGCTAATTTTTGTATTTTTAGTAGAGACAGGGTTTCACTATGTTGGCCAGGATGGTCTTGACCTCTTGACCTCGTGATCCACCAGCCTCGGCCTCCCAACGTGCTGGGATTACAGGCGTGAGCCACCGCACCTGGCCCACTATGACTGTTCTTAAGGAGGTAGGGAGGGAGGGCTAGGACAGGAGCTGCACAGGCTCATTCTCCAGCAATCTAGATGCAGGACACACTTTGTTTTCTGCCCAGCTCTCTGAAATGGGTATCAGGTCTGACTCCTCTCAAGTGGAAAGACACTAAGTTCCAGAAATGAAGCAGATGCAATGGCCGGCAGCTTCTTTACAACACGAGGGAATACGAGACGGAGGAAGTCCAGATTCAAGTTCAGGCTGGACCAGAGAGACTAGAGGCTTGACTGTGTTTTCATCCTGTGAAATAATCCAGGCTTGAGTGGGCCACTAAGACTCTTTCTCCAGACCTGAGCAGCGACTGCATTTCCTACACTAACATCGAGATGTGCAAATCTAATATGAGGTTTCAGGGACACTTAGATTTCACCTCCCAACCCCATGCCCTGAAATAAACACAACTAACAATTTCCAGAATATTTCAATTATTTATTATAAAATGGCAACAGAAAATTTAAAATTAGGCCAGGCATGGTGGCTAGTGCCTACAATCCCAGCACTTTGGTAGGCAGATGTGGGTGGATCACTTGAGCCCAGGAATTCAAGACCAGCCTGGGCAACATGGGCAAAACTTCACTCATACAGGGAAAAAAAAAAAATAGCCGGTTGTGGCGGTGCATGCCTGTAGTCCCAGCTCCTCAGGAGGCTGAGATGGGAGGATCACCTGAGGCCAGGGAGGTTGAGGCTGCAGTGAGCTGTGATCATGCCACTGCACTCCAGCCTAGGGTTTTTTTTCTGTCTCAGAAAAAGAAAAAAAAAAATTTAAATAATTGCAATTAAAGCCGATTCAGGAAATTCAAAATCTGAGCCCATTTTATGGCAGGTAATTGATATTTTGGGAAAAATGATTTGATTAGAACCCCGATCCACTATAATTATAATAGAAAATAACGAAACAGATGCTGTCACTGTAGTATTTAACTGACTAGACGTTTGAGGATTCATTTAACATTTTAACAGAAAATAAAAAATATCACTACAAAAAACTTACCGTGAAGTAAGTTTCGTGATAAATATTCATTAGGTTCTAGGTTTTGTTTTTTGCAAGTAAACAGTGAGTTTTAAATATCAACTTGTGTCAAATCTCAGGTGAGTTATGCCCAGATTGCCCTGGTCTAATCTCTACTGACCATTTGTTCCTATAATTAGAATCACTACCCACATCACTGTAAGTTAAGGAGACCTAATATTTAGATAAATCTGTTTTAAAATTGCTATTAAATTGAGTGAAATTGAGTTCTCAGGTGAGCCCACAAGTCTTCAGACCCAAGGTGAAGGCTCTGTTTCTCATTTAAACATTGCCAAACTAAGAAGAATGATTTGATTGCTTGTGGATTTTGCATATGTCAGCATAGCAGAAGCTTAGTCATGCAAATCTCTATTGCTTGGCATGGCCATAACCCAGAAACACAGAGCTGTTTCCATATTTTATCTGTGTTTGTAGTTGAAAGCATGCCTTCTATTGTGCTTTTTTTTTTTTTTTTTTTGACAGATTCTCGCTCTGTTGCCCAGGCTGGAACACAGTGGTGCGATCTTGGCCCACTGCAACCTCTGCTTCCTGGGTTCAAGCGATTCTCCTGCCTCAGCCTCCTTGGTAGCTGGGACTACAGGCCCATGCCACCACACCCGGCTGATTTTTGTGTATTTTTAGACGGGGTTTCAGCATGTTGGGTAGGCTGGTTTTGAACTCCTGACCTCAAGTGATCCGCCCACCTCAGCCTCCCAAAGTGCGGGAATTACAGGGTGAGCCACTGCTCCAGGCCTATTGTGCTTTTAAATAACAGATGTCAGGACAATTTTTTTTTTTTCTTTTTGAGACGGAGTCTTGCTGTGTCTCCTGGGCTGGAGTGCAGTGGCAGGATCTCAGCTCACTGCAAGCTCCGCCTCCCGGGTTCACGCCATTCTCCTGCCTCAGCCTCCGGAGTAGCTGGGACTACAGGCGCCCGCCACCTCGCCCGGCTAGTTTTTTGTATTTTTAGTAGAGACGGGGTTTCACCGTGTTAGCCAGGATGGTCTCGATCTCCTGACCTCATGATCCGCCCGTCTCGGCCTCCCAAAGTGCTGGGATTACAGGCTTGAGCCACTGCGCCCGGCCTCAGGACAATGTTTAAAGCACATAACACGAGTATTGAAAAATGATTTTCTGCTTTTAAAAGAAAAAATAAACCCCCACAATAATGAATTCAGCCTGCCAGTTTGTATTTTCAAGGAATATTTTAACTCTCGAGGGATTTCCAGCACCTACCTTTTAAATATTCCCCCTCCTACTGTGAATGAAGGCCAAAGCCATTTTGGACTAACAGTTTCTTGTGTAGACGCACCAAGGCAGCATATATAAGTCAGTTTTTCAAGGATTGAGACTCCCTTAGAACTGCAGGGCTCTGTGTTAGTTTTCATTTACTGAGCAAACAACACACAAGGGAGGTAACAGATACATTTAGTATCTGTTTAGGCCTAAGTGTTAGCTTAGGCCTAAGCTCTTGGTTTCAGCTCCAAACATGAGCTTACTGCCTCCATAATGTTCCTCCCAAACCTGACTCCCATTCACTAACCAGATAAATAGGAAAGCAAAGGATGAACCTCACAGAAGAGGATGAACCAGAGGCAAGTTAGTGCTTTGGAAACAATCAGATGTAGGGGCATAGGGGGTTGGAGGAGAGATGAAGGCAGAGGATGCAGCATCTCTCTGGGAGAAATGGCAGGTGAATAGGCAGGAACTGACGGAGTGGTGGGAGGAGCAGATGGTCCAGGGTCAGGAACCAAGTGAGATTCTGGGAGGGTGGTGACCAAGGACACCCCACAAGAGACATGGTGGAGGACTGCACGCGGGCGGCAGGAGTGGGGAGAGAAACCATGGGCGTATTTGCCCATATCTGGCAACCATCTGCAGCGTTGGTCCGAACCTAACTCATGGTAAGATTGGAACAGTGAGTCCCCAGCAAGTGGAGGTAGGTTCCTCCCCTTATTTCATAAGGCAGAGTTTATGGTGGGGATGAAGGTAACAGGCAACGGAGCTGCAGTGAAAAGAATGGAGCTGAAGTAGACTTTTGCAATTGACTGGAACAGTTCCCTCTTTGGGAAGTGAGGCACTAAAGCCTAGTTTGAAAGGTAGGTTGTTTAATATCTCAGGGTCTCAGGTTTTCTCACCTGTAAATTAGAAGGGTTGCCTTAGAAGGTTGTAATACTTCTTCTTAAATTGTGATTATAGAATGCCACTTATTTATTTCTTTATCTTAGCTGACAAGTAAAACTTGTATATATTTATAGCATTTAACATGATGCTTCTTTTGTTGTTGTTTTGTTTTTGTTTGTTTTATTGATAGGATCGTTTAAAACATAGGGTCCATGGGAAGAGGGTCAAATTCAAAGGGGCTCTTAGGGATTCATTACATGAAATAACCAGAATTTGTTATGTGGGGTAGTTGAAGGCATTAGAGACAAAATCCTGGTTTTCTGAGAGATTAAAAAATAAATATAGCTTGCAGACCACTACCTTTGTCACCTCCTGGGAATCAGGAAGCCCAGGTGAGGATCCATTGTATTAGGAGAGTGTCACATGATGCTTCGAGATGTGTTTACCTAGTGGAATGGATACTTTAGGCTATTTAATATATGTAGATTGTCATGTGTCTAATGCAGCGTCAGGATCTGGAGTCACACCCAGCGCTCTCCACTATCTACCCCGCACTCCACCGTGCCCAGGTTTTATCACTCCTAGAACTGCTTTGCAAGTTAGCACTCATCCATGATAGAGGCCTAGAAGACAGATAAGACATCTGATGATGCTGTGAAGAAGTAACGTGGGCTGAGCGTGGTGGCTCACGTCTGTAATCTCAGCATTTTGGGAGGCCGAGGCAGGAGGATCACTTGAGCCTAGGAATTTCAGACCAGCTTGGGCAATACAGGGAGACCCCATCTTTATAAAAAAACTTAAACAAAACAAAACAAAACGAAAAAACCAAAAAAAAAAAAAAATTAGCTGGGCGTGGTGGAACGTGCATGGGAGGCTGAGGGGGGGGCATTGCTTGAGCCCTGGAGGTCAAGGGTGCAGTGAGTGGAGATTGCACCAGTGCACTCCAGCCTGGGCAAAGGAGTGAGATCCTGTCTCAAAAGTCCCCACCAAACCAAAAAGCACACAAACAACATGATACTATGATGAAACAAGAGGTTAATAATTAAACAAACAAACAAACAAACATACACAGCACTTTGCTTTCCTATTTATCTGGTTAGTGAATGGGGGTCAACTTTGGGAGGAACATTATGGAGGGAGTAAGCTCACGTTTGGAGCCGAAATCAAGAGCTTAGGCCTAAGCTCTTATTTTTTGACAAGCAACACTGTGGGATGCCCATGAGAATATGATTATGGCATCCTCTCCATAAAAACAAAGTGGCAAGATCTTCAGGCGCTTCTCACCCTTATTCATGAATAGCCCCTTTTTCTTTCTGTTGACATGGAGTCAAGCAAGTGATTTCAGGGTCATCTCAATGAATCACTGACCGGGTAGAGACTTGTTTCAGGTTCAGGCTTCCTAGGGGCAGGATGTGTGCAGGGCGGGTAGGAAAGGAATGGGCAATGAGAACTGCATCTGATCAATGGCACAACCATCTTTTTCTTCTGTTGCTTCTCTTTAGAGTGTTTGCTCACTCAGCAAGAAAGTAGAGAACAACTGCTACATCTTCAGTGCTTCCTGGCTATGCTGCAAAGTGACTGGGGTCATTCAAAATGGGTCCCTGCCCTTAAGAAACTTATGCTCTACACCGAATCCCAGACATGTTTCAAGGACTTGAGAAATAATTACAAGGTAACTCACAATGTCTCTTCCTTTGAGGAAAAGATCAAAAGGGCTGTAGTACAATGAATCATCATGTTGGTGCCTGTTTGGATTGCCTAAGTGCTCCAGGGAGGCATTTGGACTGGAGGTGAACAGGAGCCAGGACTGGATTTGAGAGGCTCTTGACTTTCCCACTCCCTGCCCTGGATCTGATTCCTCCCCAGGAGCCTGGGAATTACAGTGTTGGTTCTCTGACTCACCAGGATGTCATAAAGATGGTGAGACATTGTCTGTCCTGCTCCTTCCGCCCTTTGACAGAAAGGCACCTCTAGAGCTGAACACAGGGTGTTAATGCTGATGATAGCAGTTTCGATTTGCATTTCCATACACTAGACGACCTAATCCACTCTGTCTAAACATGGAAATCCCATAACTCTGCCCAACTCATCACTCCATTAATCCACTTAACCCCAGGCCAATACATAATCTAAATATTTAATCGTGTCTATTTGTTATCTGTGTTTATTCCATGTTCATTCATGGTCTGAGTCTCCTTTCTGTTTATCCATCTCAGTAGAATCTAGTCTAAACCAGGAGAATCCCAAAGAGAGGAGGGAGACTGTCTTACCCATTTTATTCTTCTCTGGCACATAGTACTTGAACTTGGCACATAGTAGGTGTTTGATGTTAACCGGTAACAATCTCTCAGAGTAATTATTTTTTTTTTTGCATCTTCAGAGAGATATTTTATTATCACTATCAGAGAATCTTACTGTTTCCAATGCCCACCACAATGCCTGGCACATACTGTTTAATGAGAAGTTGGATAATTAATCTTGAGTCATACAATGGGAGCAGGAGAATGTGAAAAAGCAGAACTGGTCTGGAAGGGAGAAGACTTAGAATCTGTTTTTGGTTCTGCAATAAGCTAGCATATGAGGTTGGTCAAGTCTTTTGAAGCCTCTGGGCCCTGGCTTTCTTGTTTGTCGTGTGGATAGATAGGATTAGAACTCCAATCTGCTTTGGTTCCAACATTTTGCCTAGATCTGAGGGCTATGGTATAGAAAAAGGCACGAGGAGGCGGGGGGTCATCAAATGTCAGAATAGCATTTCTTCCCACCATTACCACTGCCACTCAAGGACCAGGAAAATGGGCTGGAAACCAGGGCATCTGTTTCCTTCTACGCCTCCTCTTCACCCTCACTGGCTGTCCCTCACAGCCTGGGGTGGGGGGACTGCAGACATCTGCTCATTCCATCTGCATCAGCTAATATTTATGCAGTGCCCCTGGATGCACGGGCCTGGAGTCACCTGGGGTAGGGCGTGCATGTGTGCAGAGAGCGGGAGGTGGGTCCTGATCTCGCCAAAGCCTCCATATGGACTGTATTTTTCCCCATGCAAAACCCAAGTATGTGGGAGGTAGAAGGAGAGTGAAGGAGATCCTAATTTATTGCTCAGTCATGTTTATTTTCACTCTTGGCTGGTTTAGGGCATTTTTCTTAATGTATTAGGGTCACAATTTTATTGACTTCAAGGATGCCTGAAAGCTCCATGTCTGCGTGTGTGTGTGTGTGTGTGTGTGTGTGTGTGTGTGTATGTGTGAGAGAGAGAGACAGAGACAGAGAGAGAAAGATAGAAGGGCCGGGCGTGGTGGCTCACGCCTGTAATCCTAGCACTTTGGGAGGCTGAGACGGGCGGATCACGAGGTCAGGAGATCGAGACCATCCTGGCTAACACGGTGAAACCCCGTCTCTACCAAAAAATGCAAAAAAACTAGCCGGGCGTGGTGGCGGGCGCCTGTAGTCCCAGCTACTCGGGAGGCTGAGGCAGGAGAATGGCGTAAACCCGGGAGGCGAAGCTTGCAGTGAGCCGAGATCCGGCCACTGCACTCCAGCCTGGGCGACAGAGTGAGACTCCATCTCAAAAAAAAAAAAAAAAAAAAAAGAAAGATAGAGACAGAGAGAGAGACTGTGTTAAGATGACTTAGGTTTCTCTTTTTTTGAAAAAATTTTCACTAAACACTGAATTTGAACCTAAAACATTACCCATCCCTTCAAAAATATGATTTCCTTCTCACAGACTACTCACTATATCTATCACCATCCTGTCATGATCACTTTAATTGGCTTAGATAAAAAAATCAAGATCGGACTCAGCTATTCTTTTTTTTTTTTTTTTTTTTTTAAGAGATGATGATCTCACTATGTTGCCCAGGCTGGTCTCAAACTCCTGGGCTCAAGTGATCCTCCTACCTCGGCCTCCCAAAGTGCCAGGATTAGAGACATGAGCTATGAGCCATCACACCCAGACTTTTTTTTTTTTTTTTGAGATGGAGTCTTGCTCTGTCGCCCAGGCTGGAGTGCAGTGGCGTGAACTCAGCTCACTGTAACCTTCGCCTCCTGGGTTCAAGCAATCCTCCTGCCTCAGCCTCCTGAGTAGCCGGGACTACAGGCACACACCAGTACCCTCGCCTAATTTTTGTATTTTTAGTAGAGATAGAGTTCCGCCATGTTGACCAGACTGGTCTTGAACTCCTGACCTCAGGTGATCTGCCTGCCTCGGCCTCCCAAAGTGCTGGGATTACAGGCATGAGCCACTGCGCCTGGCCTCCAGCCATTGTTTTTTACTGATGCTTAACAGATGTACATATTTGTGAGGTACATGTGATGTTTTGATACAGTTATATAATGTGTAATAATCAAATTAGAGTAATTGAAATACCTATTACCTCATACATTTATCTTTTCTTTATACTGGGCACATGTGAAATATTCTCTGCTAGCTATTTAAAAATATACAATAGATTTATTGTAGTCACTCTACTAATTTATCAAACACTAGATCTTATTTCTTCTATCTACTGACTTAGCTATTTTTTTTTTTTTTTTGAGGAGTCTCACTCTGTTGTCCAGGCTGGAGTGTAGTGGTACCATTTCAGCTCACTGCAACCTCTGCCCCCTGGGTTCAAAACATTCTCCTGCCGCAGCCTCTTGAGTAGCTGGAATTACAAGCATTCATCCCCACACCTGGCTACTTTTTGTATTTTTAGTAGAGATAGGGTTTTATCATGTTGGCCAGGGGGGTCTCAAACTCCTGACCTCAAGTGATCTGCCTGCCTCAGCCTCCCAAAGTGCTGGGATTACAGGCATGAGCCACCATGCTTGACCTGATTTAGCTATTTCTTTTTTTTTTGAGACGGAGTCTCGCTCTGTCACCCAGGCTGGAGTGCAGCGGCTGGATCTCAGCTCACTGCAAGCTCCGCCTCCCAGGTTTATGCCATTCTCCTGCCTTAGCCTCCCGAGTAGCTGGGACTATAGGCGCCCGCCACCTCGCCTGGGTAGTTTTTTGTATTTTTTAGTAGAGACAGGGTTTCACCGTGTTAGCCAGGATGGTCTCGATCTTCTGACCTTGTGATCCGCCTGTCTCGGCCTCCCAAAGTGCTGGGATTACAGGCTTGAGCCACTGCGCCCAGCTGATTTAGCTATTTCTAAAAGAGGCTTCTTCGACTTCTCTTTTCCTTCATCCATCTGTATTGCTGGGATTCCTTTGTGGTCTTTAATTATAATAGTACTAGCTGCTACTTATTAAGTACTGTTAGGCCCTATGTCAAGTAGTTTACATAACTTGATGTTGGAAAGAAATATTACCCTCATTTTACAGATGAGGAAATTACGGTTCAGAGGAGTTAACTGAAATCGAAACACAAGTGTGACTGTATCTGTTCCTTCCCTGCAAATGAAGTTCTGAGAAAACAGGATTTTGTTTTGGTGAGCAAATGTCACAGTGCAGGCGGGCCTCAGTGGACTCTGGGCCCAACAAGGGGCCCAGGCAAAATTAGGGCTCTGCATTCTTAGGAGGAAAAGCAGCAAAAATGAGGAGGCAGTTTTGAATGCAAAGAAAGGATTCTAGTGTTCCAGTGTTTTTCCCAGGGCTAATCCTTACTGATCAACAGAGGCAAGTTCAGGTCTTGGGAAACAGCTGTGATGGCTATTGTTGTCCTGATAGATCTTTTAGCATTGGGGAAGCTCATCTTCCAGCAGGTGAAACTTTTGATGGTGCTTTAATTCATTCATCCAGTGTTAGGCCCTGTGCTAGGGACAGTAGTTGCAAGGATGGGTAAGATCTTGCTGTAGGGACAACCAGGGAACCCTTCTTTGTCCTCTGAAGGTTTGCTGAAAACTCACAAAAGGCCAATTTATAGGAGAAAAGGCATACTAATTTATTTAATCATAGTTCTTCACGACACAGGAGTCTTCAGAATGAAGAACCAAAGATACAGGGGAAAGTGTCTTTTTTTTTTTTTTAAGACGGAGTCTCGCTCAATTGCCTAGACTGGAGTGCAGTGGCATGATCTCGGCTCGCTGCAACCTTTGCTCACCAAGTTCAAGCGATTCTCCTACCTCAGCCTCCTGAGTACCTGGGATTACAGGCACCCACCATCATGCCCGGCTAATTCACCATGTTGGCCAGGTTGGTCTTGAACTCCTGACCTCAGGTGATCCACCCGCCTCGACCTCCCAAAGTGCTAGGATTACAGACGTGAGTCACTGCGCCCAGCCGAAACTGTCTATTTTTATGCTTGGGCTCAACAAAGTATGCACAGCCATGTCAAAATAATGATTGGCTTGAAATCAGTATAATTCATCTGCTGCTAATAGACTGAGTGGGGAAGCCCAGCAGGGCCTGTCTGTTTAGATTCTTCTTGGGTTCTCTGTGCAGCATTCCTTCGTTATGGGAATGGGGCCTGGCTGTCTCTGGAATGGGGGTCTTATGACCTACAGTCAAACAAGATAGGTCAGATAATTTCTTTTGTTTTCTGTCCTTCTTTCTTTTTTTTTTTCTGAGACAGTTTTGCTCTTGTTGCCCAGGCTGGAGTGCAATGGCACAATCTCAGCTCACTGCAACCTCCGCCTCCCGGGTTCAAGGGATTCTCCTGCCTCAGCCTCCCAAGTAGCTGGGATTACAGCCACGCACCACCACGCCCAGCTAATTTTTTGTATTTTTAGTAGAGACAGGTTTTCACCATGTTGGCCAGGCTGATCTCAAACTCCTGACCTCATGTGATCTGCCTGCCTTGGCCTCCCAAAGTGCTAGGATCACAGGCGTGAACCACTGCGCCCAGCCCAGATAATTTCTTTATGACCAGTTTGTACACAGAAAGGCAGGGGAAAATTAGAGTAATATTTGTAGGTTTTATGGCTGGTTTGGGGGAAAAGGGGTTCTGGTGTCTATGACTCACTTTGAGGAAGAGAGATTCTAGTTTCTGTGGCTAGCTCAGGGGGATAATGAGGGGCTAGAGACAGGAAGACAGGAGAAGCTAAGAGAAACGCTTTTGAGGCCTTCATTTGGGGTATTGCTTTCTGAGCCCCAACATTGCCCTCAAGGGGCTCATAGTTTAACTCAGGATTCCTCAGCACCCAGCTGGATTGGGAACATGGTATCTACTCAGGGGCTGTGTGGTCCCTACGGTCCTAAGACCACCTCAGTTTGCACAAAGCTATGACCCTAGTTCTCTTTCCAAGCACAGAGTTTTGCCATGGCAGCTAGCCTGTGATTTCAAATATACACAAATGTGAGCCCCCTCCATGGCCCCGTTCAGTGGCCACTCAGTAGTAACTTGTTCTGACACCCTATGACAAAGTTTTTCTTTCTTTCTTCTTTTGTTTTTTGTTTTTTATTTTTTTATGTTTAAAAAATTTTTTTTTTTGCTTATATTTATTTTTTGAGACAGGGTCTTACTCTATTGCTCAGTCTGGAGTGTAGTGACATGATCTTGGCTCAGTGCAGACTCAACCTCCCCTGGCTCAAGTGATCTTACCACCTCAGCCTCCCAAGCAGTTGGGACTACAGGCACATGCCGCCATGCCCAGCTAATTTTTTTTATGTCCTTTTTTTATTTTTTGAGATGGAATTTTTGCCCTTGCTGCCCAGGCTGGAGTGCAATGGCGTGATCTCGGTTCACCGCAACCTCCACCTTCCGGGTTCAAGCGATTCTTCTGCCTCAGCCTTCGGAGTAGCTGGGATTACAGGCATGTGCCACCACGCCCAGCTAATTTTGTATTTTTAGTAGAGACAGGGTTTTTTCACGTTGGTCCAGCTGGTCTTGAACTCCCAACCTCAGGTCATCAGCCCGCCTCGGCCTCCCAAAGTGCTGGGATTATAGGCATGAGACACCACACCTGGCCTTTTTGTATTCTTTGTAGAGATGGGGTTTTGCCATGTAGCCCTGGCTGGTCTTGAACTCCTGGGCTCAAGGGATCCTCCCAAGGCACCTCAGCCTACCAAAGTGCTGGGATTATAGACATGAGCCACCATGCGCGGCCTGACAATGTTTTCTGTATTAAATTCATGCTCTTATGGGAAGGATAATATCTTCCAAATGATCGAGGTATTGCCAGGGTGGTACTTTTTTTTTTTTGAGGGGGGGACAGGGTCTCTGTGTTGTCCAGGCTGGAGTGCAGTGGGGTGATCTTGGTTCACTGCAACCTCTGTCTTTCGTGTTCAGGCAATTCTCATGCCTCAGCCTCCTGAGTAGCTTGGATCAAAGGTGCCCGCCACCATGTCTGGCTAATTTTTGTATTTTTAGTAGAGACAGGGTCTCACTATCTTGCCCAGGCTGGTCTCAAACTCCTGAGCTCAAGTGCTCAGCCTACCTCGGCCTCCCAAAGTACTGGGATTACAGGTGTGAGTCACTGTGCCCAGCCCTGATACTTTTTTTTTTTTTTTTTTTTGAGACGGAGTCTCGCTCTGTCGCCCAGGCTGGAGTGCAGTGGCTGGATCTCAGCTCACTGCAAGCTCCATCTCCTGGGTTTACGCCATTCTCCTGCCTCAGCCTCCCAAGTAGCCGGGACTACAGGCGCCCGCCACCTCGCCTGGCTAGTTTTTTTGTATTTTTTAGTAGAGATGGGGTTTCACCGTGTTAGCCAGGATGGTCTCGATCTCCTGACCTCATGATCCGCCTGTTCAGCCTCCCAAAGTGCTGGGATTACAGGCTTGAGCCACCGTGCCCAGCCATCCAGCACTGATACTTTTAAAAATCACTTTTTGGAGTGGGCGCAGTGGCTCACGCCTGTAAATCCCAGCACTTTGGGAGGTCGAGGCGGGCAGATCACCTGAGGTCAGGAGTTTGAGACCAGCCTGGTCAGCATGTGGCCTAGGAATGCTTTGAACGGGCCTCAACACAAATTTGTAAACATTATTTAAAAATGATGGGTTTTTTTTGAGATTTTTTTAAAAGCTCATAAGCTATTGTTAGTGTTAATGTATTAAAATAAAATAAATTGTCATTAATTTTTTTTTTTTTTTGAGACGGAGTATTGCTCTGTTGCCTAGGCTGGAGTACAGTGGCATGATCTTGGTTCACTGCAACCTCCGCCTCCTGGGTTCAAGCAATTCTCCTGCCTCAGCATCCCAAGTAGCTGCGATTACAGGTGCCCACCACCATGCCGGCTAATTTTATATTTTTAGTAGAGATGGGGGTTGCATCATGTTGGCCAGGCTGGTCTCGAACTCCTGACCTCAAGTGATCCTCCCACCTCAACCTCTGAAAGTGCTGGGATTATAGATGTGAGCCACTGCACCCAGCCGTTAGTGTATTTTATGTGTGGCCCAAGATAATTATTCTTCCAGTGTGGCCCAAGGAGGTAAAAAGATTGGACACCCGTGAGTAGAGAATAAGTCCCTATGAATGATGTTAAAAACTAGTTCTAAGACATTGGATGGGACATTTATTGGGACTATATTTAGAGGTTTGTTTTGGTTCTGAGGAAAACTTGGTCAGAGAAAACTGACTCATATTTTTTTGGTACAGGACATGCTAAGAGACCATGCAGACACTCCTCCATGACAAGAATGGGGCTTGGCCAGGCATGGTGGCAGGTGCCTGTAATTCCAGCTACTTGGGAGGCTGAGGCAGGAGAATGGCATGAACCTGGGAGGCGGAGCTTGCAGTGAGCCGAGATCATGCCACTGTACTCCAGCCTGGGTGGCAGAGTGAGACTCCGTCTCAAAAATAAATAAATAAAATAAAGAAATTAATTAATTAAAATAAAATAAAATAAAATAAAAAGGTTAAGCCAGGCATGGTCTCTCACGCCTGTAATCCCAGCACTTTGGGAGGCCAAAGTGGGCAGATCACTTGAGATTAGGAGGCAGAGGTTGCAGTGAGCTGAGATAGTGCCATTGTACTCCAGCCTGGGCAACAGAGCCAGACCTTGTCTAAAAAAAAAAAATTCAAAAAAGGTTAAATACACATATGCATATGATTGTATTGTTGTTAAAGAATGCATATTCTTGGCCGGTCGTGGTGGCTCACGCCTGTAATCCCAGCACTTTGGGAGGCCGAAGTGGGCGGATCATGAGGTCAGGAGATCGAGACCATCCTAACACGGTGAAACCCCGTCTCTACTAAAAATACAAAAAATTAGCTGGGGGAGGTGGCAGGCGCCTGTAGTCCCAGCTACTTGGGAGGCTGAGGCAGGAGAATGGCGTGAACCCGGGAGGTGGAGCTTGCAGTGAGCTGAGATCGCGCCACTGCACTCCAGCCTGGGCGACAAAGCCAGACTCCATCTCAAAAAAAAAAATCAAAAGAATGCATATTCTTGCATAGGAAGAAAAAGACTGTAAGTATCTGTGGCAAAATACTAATGGCTATCTTTGGTTGGTGAGGGTATGAACAAAATTGTCTTGTTTTTGAATGTTTATAATGATTACATCTTTCTTTCTGAGGCTGAGGTGGGAGGACCACTGGAGCCCAAGAGTTAGAGGTTACAGTGAACTGTGATAGCACCAGTGCACTCCAATGTGGGCAACAGAGTGAGACTCTGTCTCTTAAATAATGAATACAAAACCAAAAAACAAACCAACCAAAAAAACCACAAAACACTGCATAGAAGAGCATCATATGAGAAGCTTCTTTTGGTTGGAAGCTGGATCTATAGTAACCTCCAGTAACCCAACTTGATTTTAACTTGAATGGTGATAACATATGTTGAGGGAAGATGTTTGACCTCAGGACCTCTATATGTTCTAAAATTCAGAGTTTTGTGTTAATATTTTAAAAATATATTACTTAGATACAGTTTTTTTGTATGTTTGTTTGTTTGCTTCTGTACAACTCTGAAAAGCACCCAGGGATGAACTCTATTACAATGAGGCAGGCAAAGGGTCATGTCCGTGACCTCGATGGGCATAGCAAGTGCAAGCTGGGTGTAGGCAATAAGACAAATGGTAATGATGAGGGATACAAGGATGCTTTTGTTAGAACGAATGTGCTATTTTATTTCTTTTATTTGCAAGATATGAGATGGCAATCCTGGTAAGAACTAAGCAGTGAGTTTTTTGAGTCTATCATATGATTCTGATGGTGGGTTTTTATGAAAAAATATTTGAGCACATGTTAACTGCTAAGCCAGCATTAAGGGATTTGTATATGTGAAGATGATAGATGAAGACCTATCTTTTATACAAGCTGTTTTGTGGGGAGCGATTTTTTGTCTCTCTCAATGGGGCACCCTGATGGTAAGAGGGGTGCAGAGGCTGACAGACATTTCTAGTAGGATTGGGGGTGTATCCCCTGCTGCCCACACCTCACCCTAGTTAAGGTTAGTTCTAGTTCTTGACTAGCTGGCTAGACTGTAATCCCAAAGTGCTGGGATTACAGGTGTGAGCCACCATGCTCACACATGGGCTGGCCCAGGCTTTCTTTTAAATTTTTCTTTTCTTTTTTTTTTTTTTTTTTGAGACGGAGTCTCGCTCTGTCGCCCAGGCTGGAGTGCAGTGGCCAGATCTCAGCTCACTGCAAGCTCCGCCTCCCGGGTTTACGCCATTCTCCTGCCTCAGCCTCCCGAGTAGCTGGGACTACAGGCGCCCGCCACTTCGCCTGGCTAGTTTTTTGTATTTTTTTAGTAAAGACGGGGTTTCACCGTGTTAGCCAGGATGGTCTCGATCTCCTGACCTCATGATCCGCCCGTCTCGGCCTCCCAAAGTGCTGGGATTACAGGCTTGAGCCACCGCGCCCGGCCCTCTTTTAAATTTTTCATAGTACAAGGTCTCACTATGTTGCCCAGGCTGCCCTTGAACTCCTGGCCTCAAGCAATCCTCCTGCCTCAGCCTTCTAATATTCTCTCTAATAGAGAATATTTCCACAGCATCTTTGCTTCTGCTTGCATTATTACATTCAATCCTCTTTGCAGGCTTGTGATTATTATTATTTAGAAATGAGGAAAACAAATTAACCCAATATGGAGGTCTGTGAGTGACACAGCTGAGGTTTGAACCCACATCTCTGACATCAGATCTTATTCTTTTCTATAATTTTCTGCTGGTTGATGTCTCAGGGACAAAATACTATGTGCTATTTGGCCAGCAATTTTCTAGCTTAAGTTGACATGATTAGCTTTTATAGGTTGAAAAATAATAAAATATATCTTTTATATGGTATATTTTAAATAAATATTTTAGTTCTTTTTCAAATGTTTATTTTACATCATCTACAAAATTTTACATTGTGATATAACATAAACCTGATGATATAAACATACTTCGTGTTTATAGCATCCCTAAAAAATTGCAAACATTCTCAATGGAGTGAATTTTTAATCCATTTTTGCATCTTGAGAATCTGAGACTGAACAAGAAGATAAAACTCTGATGACAGACATGGAAATAGAAGATATAAATCTTGGCCAGGCTCAGGGGCTCACGCCTGTAATCCCAGCACTTTGGGAGGTCGAGGCAGGTGGATCACGTGAGGTTAGCAGTTCGAGACCAGCCTGGTCAACATGGCAAAACTCCATCTCTACTAAAAATACAAAAATTAGCTGGGTGTGGTGGCAGGGGCCTGTAATCCCAGCTACTCAGGAGGCTGAGGCAGGAGAATAGCTTGAACCTGGGAGGTGGAGGTTGTGGTGAGCCAAGATCGCACCATTGCACTCCAGCCTGGGCAAGAAGAGCAAAACTTGGCCTAAAACAAACAAACAAACAAACAAACAAAAAAACAGAAAGACCCCATAAATCTTGAGAACCTAATTCCATGTGAGAAATTATCCATTTAGTTGACTTGCAATAGCTTTTCTGTGATTAGAAAATCAGTTTGGATACATATTTAGCAAGTGATGTGTTAATTGGAGTGGTGGGCTATAATTGGAGCTCTTGAGAAAACTCAACATCATTAAGGTAACATTCTTTTTTGAAATGAATGTCTCTAGGGAATGGGCACATATAATCCCACTACTCCTAAAATGACCTTTGTGGGCTGGCTATTCCATGTGTACCCCTTACTGCCATCATTGGGACTGATGATGGTGTTAAGGGGAAACTGAGGCCTTGCATTGAGAAGTGAGGTGGACTGGGTCCAGTGCCTGTAATCCCAGCACTTTGGGAGGCTGAGATGGGAGGATGGCTTGAGCCCAGAAGTTTGAGACTAACCTGGGCAATATAGTCAGACCTCTGTCTTTATTTTTTGTTAAAAAAAAAAAAAATTAAATTAAAAACAAAAGAGAAGCGAGGTGTCTGAGGCACTCCGGAGAGTGAAGGCTCCTGACCACATACTCTGAGTGAGGATGTATAGGACCTAGATGGGAGATAACTTAAGCACTCAAGCCTTAAGAGTCAAAGACAGACTAGAGTAATGGCCTCAAACTTTACGAGGGTGAGGACCCCTTGTTAATATCAAAGAGTTTAATGAGCCTCATGTGATAGTCGTTATACTTTTAATTATCTTATTGCTATAGAAACTACTGAGTATGGATTTGCAACCTCATTGCAATTAACCCGTAGGGTTCTGTGTCCTACAGGGTAGGAACCAATGGCAAGGAGCAAGGGGCCCTGGATTTTTGGTACCCAGCCTGGATACTAACATCCCCAATTCCTTTACTTTCAACTGCCTCTCCTTGGTTTTCCTATCCTATTTGCTTTGAGCATCTAAAATCAGGATTTGTGACTGAGCTCTCTGGGGGAACCTTCCTTTTTGTACATGTGGATATAACCTCCAGGAAAACTCCAGTGGAGTCCATCGCACTCGACACAGTTGCTCTTAGTAAGTTCATAGGGAGATAGTTTGGGCTGATTAATTTTTGTTCTTCTTTGTATGAATGAACGTTTTAGTAATCATCAAAAAGCTGGATGTTGTTAACTTATCTTTTGAAATAAAATTATGCAGAAATATATATTGGTTTCCTTACCTGGAAACATATTCGCCTCCGTCTGTGTTTATTATTATTATTATTTGGAGAAAGGGTCTCTCTGTTGCCCAGGCTGGGGTGTGATGGCACCATTATAGCTCACTGTTACCTTGAATTCCTGGGCTCAAGTATCCTGTTGTCTCAGCCTCCCGAGCAGCTAGGACTACAGCAGGTGCATGCCACAATGCCTGGCTAATTTTTTAAAAAAATTATTTATTTATTTATTTATTTATTTATTTATTTATTTATTTATTTATTTAAGACAGGGTTTGGCTCTGTCACCCAGGCTGGAGTGCAGTGGTGTGATCTCAGTTCAATGCAACTTCTGCCTCCCAAGCTCAACCCAACCTCCCACCTCAGCCTCCCTAGTAGCTGGGGCTATAGGTACACACCACATACCTAATTCTTATATTTTTTCTAGGGACGGGGTCTTACTATGTTGCTCAGGCTGGTCTCAAACTCCTGAGCTCAAATGATCTGCCCGCTTTGACCTCCCAAATTGCTGGGATGACAGGCATGAGCTACCATGCTCGGCCCTGGCTAACTTTAAAATTTTTTTCTAGTACGAGGTCACACTATGTTGCACACGCTGTTCTTGAACTCCTGGCCTCAAGCAATCCTCCTGCCTCAGCCTTCAGAAGTGCTGGGATTATAGGCATGCGCCACTGTGTCTGCCTCCCATCTGGGTTTTCTAAATTTTTCATCATCATGTGTATTTATTTGAGTAATACAATGAATTTAAAAGCATACCAGCTTTAATTTCTGCACTTGGGACTCTGTGGATTCGTTCTCCCCTGCCATTCTTCTTATTCTCTACTGACACTAATAGAAGCAAGCATACTACTAATCATGATGTCGGTCTAAGACCACAGTGGCCTGGTAAAGGACTGTGCACCCTCGGGGTATGCTTGGATCTCGGGGGGTAGGGCTAGAGACCATGTTCGTGGGTGGGTGGATGTTTTGGAAACTGTCTACTGAATGATCTGTATTGTGTATAAAAACAATAATTTTCCAGGCAGGGCTTTTTGTTGTTGTTATTGGTATTGTCTGTCAAGCTCAGTAGTGGCTCAGCGTGAGCTTGGCGATGACAGGAGCAGTTGACAATTGGGAAGGAATAGGGAACCGCTCACCTCTGAAACGCCGGCTCGATGGAGGCTGGGCGTTTGTGTAGCAGTGACATGATAATCAGAAGTGCAATTTCGCCCCAGCAATATAGATACTGTACCCAGGCCTGGCTGGGTCTTCTCTCTTTGAAGGATAAATTAAGCTGTTTACTCCTGTGCTGTTTATTAACTGCCTGACCTGATTTCCATTACCCGGCATCTGGAAACTTGGTGTCTTAAGTTCTCCGGCTGAGGCGTCACCATGTCCTGAAATAAACATGATTTCACACTAGTCTTTATTCTATAGGGAAATAACATGACACAGGGAGCTCCTTCTTCTTCTTATTTTTTAAATTCGTGGCACTTCAGAACAGAGCACAGAGGGAGATAGAAATGCCAGTGAACTTACTTTTTAGGCCAAATTCCATCTATCCTGGTCTTTTCCAGACAAGTCTTGGATTTCATTGTCCAGCTGTTCAGTTTTCTAGGAGAAAAACTTTTAGTATCAAGAGAGGCAAGCACAGGCCAGGGGCGGTAGCTCACGCCTGTAATCCCAGCACTTCGGGAGGCTGAAGCAGGCAGATCACCTGAGGTTGGGAGTTTGAGACCAGCCTGGCCAATGTGGTGAAACCCCATCTTTACTAAAAATACAAAAGTTAGCCAGATATGGTGGTGTGCGCTTGTAATCCCAGCTACTCGGGAGGCTGAGGCAGGAGAATCGCTTGAACCCGGGAGGTGGAGGTTGCAGTGAGCAGAGATCGCACCACTGCACTCCAGCCTGGGCAACAACAGTGAAGCTCCATCTAAAAAAAAAAGAGAGAGACTAGCACCAAGTTTTCAACACTACGACCTAGCCTAAGCTGCAACTGATGTCCATTCACCTGACTGAACTGAGCATCTGCGACTCTCGCTGGCTGGTGGTAACAGTAAATTCTGCCAGTGCAGTCACTCTGCCTTGCCTCACAGCCATTCCTCTTGGATATTCTCTGTCCTTCTTTTCCTTGGTGAGTCCCTTGCCTGTAACCCCTGCTGGCACCTGTTCCTTGCCATCAGCATCTCTAGTGATGCTGCCTTGTTTGCTTATTATCTTGCTTGTTGCTATTGCTTGGACCATGCTAGGGCCTGCGATGTGTTCCTGCCACGTTGGGCTGGTCTTCTAGGGCCACCATCATTTCCTTGGTGGGCTGCCCTCAGGTGTCGTTATGGCACACCATTGCCGCGACCCCTTGACGCACTGTGTGTGCTGCTCCTGGTGCTGTTGTGTTGACGGATTCTCTCTCTCCTCATGCACCTCTGCTCCTTCTAAATGTTGACACTGTACCTGCCATGTGCCAGGAAGCGGTACTGTAATTGTAATAGGTTTGTTACCCAAAGCACACAGCAAGTCAACATGCTGAGACACCCGGCTGCAGCAGAGAAAGAAGGTGAATGGTAGGGCCGCCAAGTGGAAATAGAGGAAACCACCTACCCAAGGAGTCTGGGGCAAGGGTTTTGGAGTGGGCCAAAGTGTGGAGAGGGTTGATTGATGGGAGTGTGCAGTGTAAAATCAAGGAATAGGGAGAGGAAGAAGCTGTATTCTCATGCTGGTCCCATTCCTCTGTGGGGGTCTTCGAACTGGTTGCTGGAATTCTGGGTCTGAAAAACATCTTAAGTCATCCTTAAACAAAAGCCGTATGACCCTAATATCAGAGATCCTGTCTCAAGGAACAAGGGGGATGCAAATGGTCACTGCCTAGTGCTACGTGAGTTTTAGCAGCAAGGAAGTGGGCCACAGTGCAGCCTGACTAATGCTTCATAATGACTCTACTTCTTTTTTTTGAGACAGAGTCTCGCTGCGACACCCAGGCTGGAACGCAGTGGTGCAACCTCTGCTCACTGCAACCTCTGCCTCCTGGGTTGAAGCGATTCTCCTGTCTCAGCCTCCCAAGTAGCTGGGACTACAGGCGTGAACCACCATGCCCAGCTAATTTTTGTATTTTTATTAGAGACGGGGTTTCATCATATTGGCCATTCTGGTCTCAAACTCCTGACCTCAAGTGATCTGCCTGCATCAGTCTCCCAAAGGTCTAGGATTACAGGCGTGAGCCACCGTGCCCGGCGTATAATTCTATTATAGGTCTGTCCAGACCTGGCATGCAGTTCTTCCCAACTCTATGGGGACAGTTTCAGCACCCTGATGTTCCCTTGGGCCATCACCATCCCCTTCCTCCTCAGCCTCGGGAGTATGTCTGGAGAATGTGGCATACTCAGGGCAAGACAATAGCAGGGTGGTTAGTGGCCAGGGCTCTGGAGCTACTGCTTGCCTGGGTTTTAATCTCAGCTCTGTCATATTTTATTCTATTTTATTTTATTTTGAGCTGGAGTGTCACTTTATCACCCAGGCTTGAGTGCAGGGGTGCGACCTCAGCTCACTGCAACCTCTGCCTCCTGGAACCTCTGCCCCCTGGGACCAAGCAATTCTCCTGCCTCAGCCTCCTGGGTAGCTGGGATTACAGGTGCCACCACCACGCCTGGCTAATCTTTTGTATTTTTAGTAGAGATGGGATTTCATCACGTTGGCCAGGCTGGTCTAGAACTCCTGACCTCAAGTGATCCACCCACCTCGCCTCCCAAAATGCTGGGATTACAGGCGTGAGCCACTGTGAGACCCCAGCTCTGCCATCTACCATCTGTGTGTCTTTGTGCAGTTTACTCCCCCTCTCTGTGCTTGTCTCCTCATCTGTAAAATGAGGCTAGCACCAGCGAATCTCCTCCACAGGGCTGTGAGAAAGAATAGTACTTGGTACACGGTCAATTTTTTTTTTTTTTTCTGAGATAAGGTGTGGCTGGCTCTACCTCCCAGGCTGGAGTACAGTGGCACAATCTTGGCTTACTGCAACCTCCACTTCCTGGGCTCAAGTGATCCTCCCACCTCAGCCTTCCTAGTAGCTGGGACTACAGGCGTGCGCCACCATGCCCAGCTAATTATTGTATTTTTTTTTTTTTTTTTTTTGAGATGGAGTCTTGCTCTGTCACCCAGGCTGGAGTGCAGTGGCTGGATCTCAGCTCACTGCAAGCTCCTCCTCTCGGGTTCATGCCATTCTCCTGCCTCAGCCTCCCGAGTAGCTGGGACTACAGGCGCCAGCCACCTCGCCCGGCTAGTTTTTTGTATTTTTTTAGTAGAGAGGGGTTTCACCATGTTAGCCAGGATGGTCTCGATCTCCTGACCTCGTGATCCGCCCGTCTCGGCCTCCCAAAGTGCTGGGATTACAGGCTTGAGCCACCGCGCCCGGCAATTATTGTATTTTTTGAAGAGATGGGGATTTTACCATGTTGCCCAGGCTGGTCTGCAACTCCTGAGCTCAAGAGATCTGCTTGCCTCGGCCTCCCAAGGTGCTGGGATTATAGGTGAGGCACTGTGCCCAACCATGGTAAATTTTTAAAACACAATTAACTATTGTTATTATCCTGCTCTTCACGTTATCGAACACTTTTTCCTGCAGTTCTAGGTTTCCGGTGATTCTTTCGATCTCACAAATAGAGACATGACCTTTCCTTTCCTTTTGTGGTATTTTTTGAAAGGGCTCCCCCAGCAGACAGACCAGGGCTCCAATGATGCTGCAGTTTTCATTTTTTCTCCACAGATCTTTTTTTCCTCTGGAGTAGCACTGTCCAGTTCAGTAGCCACATGTGACTGGTGGCTACTGAGCCCTTGCAACGTAAGTAGTCATATTTGAGATGTGCTGTTAGTGTAAAATGCACACTGGAATTCAAAGACCTAGTATAAGAAAAAGAATGTGTATATGTGTGTATATGTGGAGATATAGATATGTATATATTTGAGACAGGGTCTTGCTGTGTTGCCCCGGCTGGAGTGCAGTGGCACAATCATAGCTCACTGCAGCCTCAACCTCCTGGGCTCAAGTGATTCTCCCACCTTAGCCTCACAAGTAGCTGGGACCACAGGCGCGCACGACCATGCTTGGCTAATTTTTGTATTTTTTGTAGATATGGGGTTTTGCAGTTTTGTCTAGCCTAGTCTTGAACTCCTGGGCTGAAGTGATCCACCTGCTTTGAGCTCCCAAAGTGCTGGGATTATAGGTGTGATTCACTGCACCTGACCAAAATATATGTATTTAAAAAATTTTTATTTTAATAGAGACAGAGTCTGGCTTATTGCCCAGTCTAGAGTGCAGTTGCTACTCACTCCCACTACTAATCAGCATAGGAGTTTTGGCCTGCTCCACTTCTGACCTGGGCTGGTTCACGCCTCCTTAGGCAACCTGGAGGCTACCATAGTGATGCTGAACTTAGTGCAGATGCCCCATTGGCATCGTGTGTGACAGATCAGAACTCATAGGCTCAAGTGGTCCTCCCGCCTCAGCCTCCCAGGTAACTGGGACTACAGGCATGTGATTATCAATAATAACAATATCAATAATAATATTGATTGCATGTTGAAATGATGTTTTGAATATATTGGGCCAAGGGAGATATATTATTAACATGAATTACCCCCATTTTTTTTTCTTTTGAGACAGAGTCTTGCTCTGTCGCTTAGGCTGGAATGCAGTGGTGCAGTCTTAGCTCACTGCAACCTCCGCCTCCAGAGTTTAAGTGATTCTTCTGCCTCAGCCTCTGACTAGCTGAGATTACAGGTGTGCGCCATCATGCCCAGCTAATTCTTTTTTTCTTTGTATGTTTAGTAGAGACGGGGGTTTCACCATGTTGGTCAGGCTGGTCTCGAACTCCTGACCTCAAATGATCTGCCTGCCAAAGTGCTGGGATTATAAGCATGAGCCACCATGCCCAGACCGTTTGTAATTATTCCTAATGTGGCCACTAAAACAATTTTTTTAATTATGGTAAAATATATATAATATAAAGTTTGCCTTTTTAGTCCGTGTGCGGTGGCTCATGCCTGTAATCCCAGTACTTTGGGAGGCTGAGGCAGGGTGGATCACCTGAGGTCAGGAGTTCAAGACCAGCCTGGCCAACACGGTGAGACCCTTGCCCCTACTAACAATACAAAAAAATTAGTTGGGCATGGTGGCGCACGTCTGTAATCCCAGCTACTGGGCAGGCTGAGACATGCGTATCACTTGAACCTGGGAGGCAGTATTACTTTGGGCTAAGGTTCTTTGATTTCTGGAAATGTTTCATAGCCCACTTTGGTCACAATTAAACGTGGTCAGAACCACATGGGGAGCCCAATATTATTTCTAATTGTTGTGTGAATGAGGGCTGAAATCATGGCCCAGCCTGACAAATCCTCTTTGGTTTCAGGGACTTTAACAAATCTTTATAGATAAATGTGTGTGGCACTCTCTCTCTCTCTCTTTTTCTTTTTTTTTGGAGAGATGAAGATCTAGCAATGTGCCCAGGCTGGTCTCGAACTCCTGGCCTCAGGTGATCTGCCTGCCTCAGCCTCCCAAAGTGCTGAGATTATAGATATGAGCCACTATGCCTGGCCCTGGCTCAGTAACATTTGTTCTTCCTTCCTTCCTTCCTTTCTCTCTCTCTCTTTCTGTCTGTCTTTCCTTTTTGAGACAGGGGCCTAGCTCTGTCACCAGGCTGGAGTACAGTGGTGTGATCATATCTCACTGTAGCCTCAACCTCATGGGCTGAAGCAATCCTCCTACCTCAGCCTCTTGAGTAGCTGGGACTTACAGGTGCACACTCTGCACTCAGCTAATTTTTGTATTTTTAGTAGACACGGGGTTTCATCATGTCGCCCAGGCTGGTCTCGAACGACTGACCTCAGGTGATCCACCTGCCTCGGCTTTCCAAAGTGCTGGGATTATAGACATGAACCACTGAGCCCAAAAACATTTCTAATATGAAGAAGTAGAGTCTAACCTAAACACACCTGTCTTTCACTATGAAAATATTTCTCATTTCTTTCTTTCTTTTTTTTTTTTAACTCTTCAAATGTTTTTGCTTGCCCAGTTGGGAATTCTCAGTGTTTGTATACTTACTAGTTTTACTCTCAAATTGTATAGCACATTACTAAAATTAATGTAATTATTTTTTTACAGAGTAAAATAGAATACAGTAAATAAAATAGAGGTCTAACTATGCCCTTTGTGGGTCTCCATGGGTCATCTTGCACGCAGTCTGGGGTTTAGGAATCCTACTTTGGAGACTACTGCATCATGCTTCTTCCATTGGAAAGATGCAAATTCCCCAGAATGGAATTTGTTCTTCTCTTATTAGTGGTAGGATAGAATTATTATTACAGTCAAAACTGTCCATCTCTTTACGCCAAAACCTACAACAAAGTTTTGGCAATACTGTAATATTGTATGAGAATGATCTACAGCTGGGGCTTTTCGTCCCAGATGAGCAGGACACTGGCACAGGGACAAGATGTTGACGACATAGAGTGTTTTCATTGTGTTTTTCTGTATAAACTTATTTACTATCATTAGTAATCATCACTGTATGAAAACTTCCAGGCTGGCAATGCTACAAACAGTAAGGCACGGAAGACTTTCTCTCAGGCTCTGTTTGATGGAAAACACACAAACCATGGGTGAAAATGGCAGGATCTGCTGGGCACAGTGGCTCACGACTGTAATCCCAGCACTTTGGAAGGTCGGGTTGGGCAGATCGCTTGAGTTTAGGAGTTTGAGACCATCCTGGCCAACATGGTGAAACCCCGTCTCTACTAAAAATACAAAAATTAGCCAGGCATGGTGGCAGGTGCCTGTAATCCCAGCTACTCAGGAAGCTGAGGCATGAGAATCACTTGAACCCAGGAGGTGGAGGTTGCAGTGAGCCAAGATCATGCCATTGTACTCTGGCCCAGACAGCAGAGCAACACTCCATCTCAAAAAAACAAAACAAAAAAAAATCCGGGCGCGGTGGCTCACGCATGTAATGCCAGCTCTTTGGGAGGCCGAGGCGGGTGGATCGTGAGGTCAGGAAGTCGAGACCATCCTGTCTACCATGGTGAAACCCTGTGTCTACTAAAAATACAAAAAAAAAAAAAAATTAGCTGAGCGTTGTGGCAGGAGCTGTAGTCCCAGCTACTTGGGAGGCTGAGGCAGGAGAATGACGTGAACCCAGGAGGTGGAGCTTGCAGTGAGCCGAGATTGCGCCACTGCACTCCAGCCTGGGCGACAGAGCGAGACTCCGTCTCAACACAAAATGAAAAAAAAACCAAAATGGCAGGATCAAGGTATATGTGGTTAGTAGCAAGACACTGAATACATAATCCCCACACAGAAGAATATATTGAAACCTCTGTGTATTATGCCTGACATTAATTACTTGTGCTTTAAAAATATGTGTGTGTATGTGTACATTATATATGTGTGTGTGTGTGTGTGTGTGTATATGTGTATATATGACTCACCTAGGAATGTCAAATTTTGGAAGTTTCTAGATGCAACCCTCAGCAGGGAGACCTCCCCAGACCAGGACAGGATGTGCTTAGATGGCGAGTTACATGACTGGAGGTGGCCTCTCTCTGCTGCTCCCTGTGTGTTGCAAGGATTAGTGTAATTAGAGCCTGTGCTTGTGCAGCATTTGACATTCTCGGACAAAAAGTGCTAGATGAGCGCAAAATTTTATAACTGTAATGGAATCCAAGCAAATAGCGTTGTAATAAATGGGTCTTGCTGCTGATACTGCATTTAAGAGTCCCTTCTTTATTATTGCATGTTTACTCTATGTGATGAACCGAGGTGATTAATAACAATGATAATAATTACTCCTACAGCATTTTATGCTTTCAAAGGGCTTTACAACTTGTTTATTATGTAATCTTTAATCTTCCCAGTTGCTGCTCTGCTAAGTCAGTGTTGTTTTTGTTTTTAAAAATTTTCGTAGAAATGGAGAAATCAGAGGACTAGAGAGCAGGGCTGAGGTTTTCAAGTTCCCACAGCAAGTCAGTGCGAGGAGCTGCTGGATTTTGATTTGGAAAAGAGAGATGTTGAATGAGCTGGAAGAGAGGGTGAGACGGGTTGGAGAGAAGACAGGTGGAGCTCACAGTGGTAACCTTGCAGCGTTCGGTGCAGATTGCTATGATCTGGGTGTGAGGAACCAAAGCTAGGGTGCTTGGCGAGTCTAAAGCAAAGGCAACTTGATACAGAATGCGTAGGTGGAGGTTCCTCAACACCCGCTCTGTTTAGGCCGGGATGCTCCAGTGACATTTGTGCTATCGCCTGTGTTCATTCAGCTGGTACTTAACACCTGGTCAAGGTTGATCAAGGGGAGTAGGGCTTTGTGTCGCAGCTAATTGGGTGCTATAAGGAAAAGACCCCCAAACTGTAGTGTCAGCAACTGTGCATTGCATAATCAGCTGCTTCGAATACCCACTGGGGGATTAGACTAGGATAAGCAAGTGCTGTAGGGATCTGCGAGACAAGCAGTGTGTCAATTACAGTGTGGATGGCCAGATTTATGTGCTTTTTGGCAGTGCTGCTGAACTATTAATCATGTCTCATGAACAGGCCCCATGTAAACCGATAGCAAATGGTATATCTTAAGGAGCATCCCAGCAAAAAATGTCCCATTTCCCCTATATCTTCTGCTGATGTCTAAGGTGCTGAAAATGAGAATGGATACACAGAGCCATCAAGCAATAATCAAGAGCCAAGCTACCCCTTCCCCGTTTCCTTTCCTTCCTTCCTTCCCTCCCTCCCTCCCTCCCTCCTTCCTTCCTTCCTTCCTTCCTTCCTTCCTTCCTTCCTTCCTTCCTTCCCTCCTTCCCTCCTTCCCTCCTTCCTTCCTCGCTTCCTCGCTTCCTTTCTTTTTAAACATAAAAACCTAATCATGTTTTCTGAGCCAGCAAGACCAGATTTCCAATCAGCATCTGGAAATGGCATATTTCACATAAAAACGCACCCGTTAAACATTTTCTTTTAATGACAAAGTGAGGATTTCATGACTTTCCTCTATTTTTATTTCACGGTGGTTTAAATGGGCCATCTATATAGATTTCTTATTCCTTGCTGAGTTACATATCTCCTGAAGTGTGATACATCTAATGTCATAATTAAATGTCGTCAAGCTAATGTGTATGAGTGTTTTGAGCGTTATCACTAATTGCTGTGTTAGCATGAATTAGACAGTAAAGTAATTAGAGGCCCAAATGCAGCTGTGTCCTATGTGGTGCAGTGGGTTGGGCTGTGTGTTTGTGTCCATGTGAGTGAGGGTGCACTTGTATGAACCAGCTCTATACTCTTCCCCTTATACCTGGATTGTCTCAAGGTGCTTGCTAATCTCTCTTGTTTGTGTGCAAGTCTCTAAAATGATGTCCGGAATGGAAGGCATTGTCTGCAAGAGAGATTCCAGGTTTCTTTAAATAAGCAATTTTCTGTAATCAGTCAGCAGGGAAAGCTTCGCTCTCCAAACCAGCATTAATGGAAGACAGGTTTTAGAGTTTAAAGAAAGCATGTTTATCTTCAAGACAGATTAGTTGGGGTGGGGGTGTGTAAGTGTGTGGCGCGAGAGGGGCTGGGAATTTTGTAAAGAAAATGGGAAGACATTTGTTTTTAGCCCGAGATCTTTTCTAATGTTCCCACATTTGTCAAACCCATAAGGACTCGTTCTGCTGATTATGTGATGACTGCACTGGACTCTTCCTCCACCTCCTCTCGCCGGTTCCCCGCCCCAGCTCCTCCTCGCTTTAGTACTAAACAGGAGTCAGAAGAGAGGCCAGCAAAACTCATGTTGTGGCTTCTGGCTGTCGCAGCCCTCCCCGGGAAGCTAAAGGCACATGACCAAGTCTTCATCACGATGGCCTTGGGTCCAAGGGAGCCCCCGTGACCCTCCCCTGGCCTCTCCCCACCCCAGGGTTCTCTGGGCATTCCCTTAGTCATCCACACCTCTTCTTTTTAGGGTGTAACTGTATCCACGATGCAGCTGATATTAATCTCTATGGTTTTCTGCATCATGGAGCTGAGGAAGACAGCGTAACTGCCTCAGAAAAAAGTCTGTCCTCGGATAACTTATCTGACAGAGAGGCGATTACCACCTGCTTGATTTCTGAGGCAATTTGAATTCACTGCTGGTTGGTGATAGGGTTTTGAAAGAGAGAGAGAGGGAGAGTGAGAATCCTTCACTCTATTGAGTTACACCATAAGCTGTTCCCACAGCTCCAAGATACACTGTGTGCCCGGCCTGTGTCTGTTTTATTCATCCAGATTTAAAAAATAGATGTGATGGATTCATGTGTGTGCCCTGCTAATGTCTGAGCAGCTTTCACGGTAGTTTTAGCTCTTGTCCTTGAAGGACTGGCATGGCCCCTGGAGTTGCTCCTCTCCTGTGGTAGAAACAGGAAAATGAGAAAGACTCTGCTTCTGTCTGGCGATTTTGACAAGCCTGGTCAAATTCCCATTCCCGGAGGTGCCTAGTGCCCATTAGGAAGCTGATTGCTTACGGGAGAGCCTCTTGGATTCCAACAGAGACAAGATCAAGGCCTAATGTACCACATGCACGTGGGTCTCCCTTTCCTTGACCAACAGATTTTGACAGAATGGCTTGTCAACAAATAGGCCTGGGGTAAGAAGATAAAGAGTTGTCATTTAGGAATAAACACCATCATTTTTCTTCACAATTTGTAACTGCTTTTTCAACTTTTTTCCTTCCATCCTCCCTCCTCCTCCTGAATCACTACATTTTGCACACCAGCAAAATGCTTGCACAGCCTCATCTGGAAGCCTCATGCACTGGTTCCCGCTCTCGGCGGGAGCCTCTGGCTTTTTACCTTCCAAAACATCTCCCTCGTGCTTTTAAAAAAAATCTGGTTGGGTGCGGTGGCTCACGCCTGTAATCTCAGCACTTTGGGAGTCTGAGACGGGAGGATCACTTGAAGTCAGAAGTTCAAGACCAGTCTGGCCAATATGGTGAAACCCTGTCTCTACTAAAAATATAAAAATTAGCTGGGTGTGGTGGCAGGTGCCTGAGTCCCAGCCACTTGGGAGGCTGAGGCAGGAGAATCACTTGAATCTGGGAGGTGGAGGTGCAATAAACCCAGATTGGGCCACTGTACTCCAGCCTGGGTGACAGAGCAAGACTCCATCTCAAAAAAAAAAAAAAAAAAATTCCTAAGCATGTCAGAGGCAAATCAAATGATGTGTATCTCTAGAATGGGTGAGAGTTACCTTTAATTCCTCCCTGTTTTTGCTTGACTGATTATGTTCACCATTCCTTGTATGTTTGATAATTTTTAATTTAAATCACACACACACACACACACACACATATATATATATATATATTTTTTT
>NC_045438.1:153453593-153456561 GCF_002776525.5 Piliocolobus tephrosceles
TTTTTTTGAGATGGAGTCTCGCTCTGTCCCCCAGGCTGGAGTGCAGTGGCCGGATCTCAGCTCACTGCAAGCTCCGCCTCCCGGGTTCACGCCATTCTCCTGCCTCAGCCTCCCAGTAGCTGGGACTACAGGCGCCCGCCACCTCGCCCGGCTAGTTTTTGTATTTTTTAGTAGAGACGGGGTTTCACCGTGTTAGCCAGGATGGTCTCGATCTCCTGACCTCGTGATCCACCCGTCTCGGCCTCCCAAAGTGCTGGGAGTACAGGCTTGAGCCACCGCGCCCAGCCCCAAATCACTTATATTTAATACAGTTTTATGAAGTCTTCACTTGGCTCTTCATCTTTCAGGTCTCAGCATTGTTCCTATATGCTCTTGTATTATTCTGTACTCCTCCAATTTGAGTACTTACCACTTTGTGCTGTTATTGACTGTTTTCCTATCTATATCCTTCATACTATTACAAGGTTCACAAGGGCAGGATGTGCCTATCTTGTTCATCATTGCATGCCATTCTCTAGCATCAACCTTGGTGCAAAAAAGATGCTCAATAAATATTTGTTGAATGAATGCATGAAGGAATGTGTAGTTTGCTATGCATGTGATACTAGGCCAAGTTACTGCAAGACTGACTCTGGGCCAGGCATAGCGGCTCACACCTGTAATCTCAGCACTTTGGGAGGCCAAGGCAGGTGCATCATGAGGTCAGGAGTTTGAGACCAACCTGGCCACCATGGTGAAACCCCATCTCTACTAAAGACACAACAAAAAAAGAAAAAAATTTAGCAGGGCATGGTGGTGCATACCTATAATCCCAGCTACTTGGGAGGCTGAGGCAGGAGAATCACTTGAATGTGGGAGACGGAGGTTGCAGTGAGCTGAGATCGTGTCACCGCACTCTAGCCTGGGCGACAGGACGAGACTCTGTCTCAAAAAAAGACTGACTCTGGTCTTTTAAAAAGTTATTATGTGGTAGGGTCAATGAGACCGAGAGTCACAAATCCTGAAAGTAAATCGCAGAGTGTACTGATTAATATTAGGTGTGTTATATTCATATTGGATTAAGGGATGCCTAGATGTCTGGTAAAGTGTTATTCCTGGATGTGTCTGTGAGGGTGTTGCCAGAGGAGACTGATACTTAAGTCAGGGGACTGGGAGAGGAAGACCCACCCTCAATGTTGCAGACAGGGCACCATCTGATGGGCTGCCAGCACAGCTAGAACAAAGCAGGCAGAAGAAGGGGGATTAGCTTGCTTGTTAATTCTTCCAGCTCTTTCTCTCTTCCCGTGCCGGACACTTGCTTCTGCTCCTACTTGTGGACATCAGATTCCAGGCTTCTTGGTATTGGACTCAGACTCTGAGAGCCTCCTGAGGGCTCTCAGGCTTTCAGGCTCAGACTGAGAGCTGCACTGGTGACTCTTCTAGTTTTGAGACTTTTGGACTTGGACTGAGCCACATTACCAGCTTCTCTCTTCCCCCAGCTTGCAGATGTCCTATTGTGGTGACTTTGCCTTGTAATCATGTGAGCCAATTCTCCCTAATATAAGCTCCCTTATATATACCTCCTATTGGTTCTGTCTCTCTGGAGAACCCTGACTAATACACAGAGTGAGAGAACTGCCATATGAGATAATACAACAAATTACTCTGGCGGTGGTGGTGAAGAGGAAGGAGGGGATTTGGATTTGGACAAGTTCTTTGGAAGAGGCCTGAGTTTAGATTTGGCCTTGAGAGGATGGGCGGGGTCTTAATAGATCAAGATGGAGCAGAATGGAGGCTTGGGAGAGAAAGAAAATGTGGTGGGCATTTATTACTTTGGGACATCCAGATCCATTCACCCCACTTTTAGTAAGAGCTCTTGATTTCTTTTGGAAGCCCACCCCAATGCTCACCTTGGGTCCAAAGAACCTGAAATGAAGACTTGGAGGTGGCCAGGGACCAGGGCTTGCCTATGGGACTCAGGACTAAATATTAAAGAAGAGTTGGACAGGCATTTCACAAAAGAAGGTGTAACAATGGGAAATAAGTACATAAAAATACGCTGGATTGATTACAGACTGGAAGCCAGGGCCTTAGCTCTCTCTCACATCTTTTTTTTTTTTCTTTTTTTTTTTTTTTGAGACGGAGTCTTGCTCTGTCACCCAGGTTGGAGTGCTGTGGCCGGATCTCAGCTCACTGCAAGCTCCGCCTCCCGGGTTTACGCCATTCTCCTGCCTCAGCCTCCGGAGTAGCTGGGACTACAGGCGCCCGCCATCACGCCCGGCTAGTTTTTTGTAGTTTTTAGTAGAGACGGGGTTTCACCATGTTAGCCAGGATGGTCTCCATCTCCTGACCTCGTGATCCGCCCGTCTCAAACTCCCAAAGTGCTGGGATTACAGGCTTGAGCCACCGCGCCCGGCTCTCTCTCCCATCTTACAAGAAAAAGATGAGAAGCCCGATACTAAGGAAATGAAACCTGAAGGAAAGAAGGTTGATGCAGGTGGCAAGGTGAAAAAGGGTAACCTGACTCTAAGGCTAAAAAACCCAACCAGAGGAAGCCCCACCACAGACGAAATCCTGTCCTCATCAGAGGAATTGGCAGATATTCCCAATCTGCTGTGTATTCCAGAAAGACCATGTACAAGAGGAGATACTCAACTGCTAAATCCAGGGTTGAAAAGCAAGAGGATTGTTCTTGTCATTGTTAATAAACCAGTTGCTGGTGACAAGAACGATGGTACCTGGGTGGTTAAGATTTGCAAAATGCCTAGGTACTGTCCTCTTGATGGTAAGCCTGGGGAGCTGTTGAACCAGGGCACAAGCCCCTCCAGCCAGCACGTGACAAAACGGGGCCAGCAGCTCTCCCAGGACCACTCTGCTCATCCTCACTGGGCACCGCAGAGGCAAGATAGTGGTTTCCCCGAAGCGACTGGGCACTGGCTTGTTACTTGTAACTGAACCTCTAATTCTCTCTTTTTTTTTTTTTTTTTTT